>NW_027270982.1:3185000-3784293 GCF_040938485.1 Diadema antillarum
GATTTGTGCAGGAGACCGGATCAATCGGAAGGGGAAAGTTGGACAAGGCAGAGAGCTGGGCCTTCGCTTGTGATTAGGGCGGATAACTTTCATGTTGAAACAGGTGGTAGCATCTATCCCGAGGTGGAGCTATTAGCTCTATGCATATGTCTACTCCTACACCTACGGCTGAATATCATCTACACACGCCTACTTACAATGGATACGGATGAAATGTACACGTCACAACATACAATTAATTAATACGCACTTTTTAGTCGCATGACAAAATTATGACGTTAGAGGGAGCCTTCTTTTTTTTCGTCGAATGCTCGTCAGAAACAGTGAGTTGGGTGAGTGAGAGGCTCCAACCCCCTGTCACAGCGGAAAGTGAGACTGACCGACATTAAAGGACAAGTTCACCTTCATAAACATAAGGATTGAGAAAATGCAACAATATTAGTAGAACACATCAGTGAAAGTTTGAGGAAAATTGGACAATCGATGCAAAAGTTATGATTTTTTTTAATTTTTTGTGTTGGAACCGCTGGATGAGGAGACTACTACAGCTTGTGAGTCATATGCGTACAACAGTATAAAGGAAATATAAAAGAAAATTCAACATATTTTCACTTTTTTCGCATAATAAAAGAGCAATTGACTTGCCTCTTTCTAAAGGCAGGGGGAATAATATTACCCATAACATTTATCGGTAACGAGTCAGGGGAATGTGTACTTTTTTCAAAAGATGGAATTTTGTGAAATTCTCTTTATATTTTCCTTATATTGTTGTACGCATGAGACATCTAAGTTATTCATACACTGCAGTAGGCTTCTCATCCAGCGGGTACTGCACAAAAACTTCAAAAATTCATAACTTTTGAACGGATTGTCTGATTTTCCTCAAACTTTCAATGATGTGTTCTACTAATATTGCTACATTCTCTCAATCCTTATGTTTATGAAGGTGAACTTGTCCTTTAAAGGGATGGTATAGTTTTGGTTGAGATGGGGCTTCAGGTTTCCACCAATTTGTTAGATAATTAGAAACTCTTATGTAATATCAAAGAGCATACAATTTTAGGAGGAAGTCAAAGTTAATTTGATGAAAATCAGTTTTGAAATGGCTGAGCTATCAAAAAAAAAAAGAAGAAAAGAAATCGTAATAAAAGATGGGACCCACCTTTTGTTATGACCACTTTGTTTTGCGTTGCTTTTGGATATATCAGCCATTTCAGAACCGATTTTCATCTAATAAAGTTTGACTTCTTCTTAGAATTATATGCTCTTTAATATTTCATGAGTCATGGTTTCTAGTTATCTCACAAAATGTTAAAATCTTAATTCCCCATCTCAACCAAACTATAATATCCCTTTTAGTGCTGACCCCGACCCCCATCAGCCCGAATTGACGAAGGTGGTACATTGAAACCATGGTTTAAATGGACAATTTGTATGGAGCGCCAAGTGTCGCATGGCCTATTTCGTTACGAAATCAGTCATTTCCTTATAACGAAATTATAATTTCGTAAAATGACAACATTTCGTCAACGAAATAATCATTTCGTTAACGAAATGAACATTTCATATTTTAAACGAAATGGTAATTTCTTCGACGAAATGACTGATTTCGTACGGAAATAGGCCATGCGGCACTTGGCTCTCCATACAAATTGTCTATGGTTTAAACCATGGTTTCAATAATGTACCACTTTCTCGAATTCCGGCGATATAGAGTCTGAGGAAAATAGAATGGTTTGCGCTCGCAACTAGTTTCCAATAACCTTTACCGAGAAGTATATGAACTGCTACATCACTATGCAATTCTGTTTATCATCATAATCTTATGCAGCTTGAAGAGAAATGAATCGCAAATTTAAGTAAGTCATACTCTTTACTCATTTTATATAATTACATATATATATATATATATATATATATATATATATATATATATATATACATAGTATATATCGAGAGAAAGAGAGAACGGAGAGGGAGAGAGAGAGAGAGAGAGAGAGAGAGAGAGAATTACACATATAGATACAGACGGAAACATTTTAACAACCCAAGGACGAACAGTCATGGAAAGTAGGTCCCTACTTACTAAGAGAACGCAATCAGTAGATATCTTTATTTTTCTGCGTTGTATTTTCATTCGTTTTGTTTTACTTTAAAATTGTTATCACGAAATATAATCCCTGGAATATTGGAGAAGAAAAATAATATCAACACAGAGCAAAGGGTAAAGGAATAACAAAAAAAGAATGAAATTCAATATCTTGTTTCGGAGATTGGGCAGTGGGCGATTAGAGGATCGAAAAATCGCACTAGATTTTCTCCCGTATCATGTTTCAACGGGAAATAAACATTTGCGCAAAGCATTAGATGTAACGCCTCTTACATCTCGGAAATTGGACATTGATGAACACTCAAAACAAAGCGTCGAGGGCAGAAGCGAGACCCAAAACACGCGGGAAAGATCCGGGCGGAGTTGTGAATCATGACATCTTAATCTGGCCAATTTGGAGAACGGAAGATGGAGCCAGAACTCCAGGGACCACTGTTTACAGGCTGCGGGGAGCAGCCCCATAACGATGCCTCTATGGTTACGCGTATAGTCTCTGGTGCCATAACCATAACATTCTTATAGCAATCGATGGTCGATAAAGTTCAAAATTTCAGACACTTTAAACTTAACTGCGGTTTACATTAGATTTTTGCAGTGGCGTCACTCAAGGAACATGTTCTCTAGAATCATCTATTTTAATACCTGATTATTAAAGCCGTCCTTTACCTCTCAGTTTTCTTTCGATATAAATCTCGCTCGCAAAAGGATGAAGTTAACAATAACAACAACAACAACAACAACAACAACAACAACAACAACAACAACAACAAAGATACAAACAGAGTAGTTGTTTGAGCGGAGTTTGTAACTGTGAATATTCAGTGTGAAAGAGTGTAGGTTAGTGTTACACGTGATTAACAGTCTATTACGTAAAGCGTACTTGCGACACAACTAGTTTTCTTGCCCTAAGCTACATTTTGTGTCTTTGTTATTATGAACATGTATTTAATCTAACAACCCATGTTGTTTATTTCAACATATTTGATTTTATCAGACAATGCAGAAAAAATAAGTTTCACCATAGAAATGAAATTTAACAGAGCTACAAGTGTCAAAATATGCGGGTTTTTTTAAAACACAAAATGCCCCAGAAAAATCATAATTTGGGACTACACGGACATCACAAAGATGACTCACAATTATGAGATTTCTCAGCAGCGAAAGGAGATGATTACCTGAAATTACTGTACTGGTATTCGAAGATATCTACAAAATTAGGTAGGAAATTTTGGTGACCATCAAGTAAAATTTGAAAAATATCATAATTTGTCATATTTTAACGTAATTATAGCACTTTGTCAATGTGATAATTTGTGTATGGCGTAGAATATCATAAGGATGTATGTAATCTATCAAAAGGGAAATTATGTTACTGAAAATTTGCAATATCTCCTTTTCAAATTGGTGCATAGCATGATATATCCCACACACTAGAAATATAATGTTATTGAAAAAAAAAACACCCCAAAATAAAATGTGTGGCGCAAAAACCAGAAACACTAAAAATACTCTCAGTAGTTCATAATGGGTGGAGTTTATTGAAGTGTAGTATACTGCTGGACATGCACTACACTAGCCATGTCTCTTGTAATCATTTATAAATGATGTGGGACAACCCACTTTGACAATGAAAATGATAATGATGATGATGATGATAATTATAATAATAACAATAATAATAGTGATGATAATAATATTTGTTCTGTCAATAACTACAACAATAAAAATAATGTCAATAACAATAATTGTACTAAAGATTAAAGTTATAATAAATATTTTAATAGTATTTTTAGCAGCATTACTACTATGTCGCTGAAAAAGGCCTAGATACCATACATTTGAGAAGCAGTTGATATAGGGCCTATTAAATACAAATTGACACAGGGTTTATAGTGCAACGTAGGGCCTACCAACTGTTATATGTTGATAAACAAAGTATTCACTCATTAAACTTACCCAGCAGTAAGTTGGTGATTACTTTTGCCACTCTATGGGATTTGTGTGTATGTGTGTGTGTGGTGATACCTCTTTGGTTTCCTGCGTTCATGCCATTTATTTCTTTATCTAAAACCATGCATTTCGACACAGAAAAAAGGCACTCTTCTTAATGAAGTTTCTGGGTTTTGTTTACATTATCATGTACCCATGCATTGTCTACATGGCGCACATGAGTGTTATATCATAGTCATTACTGTGTATGTTATTTTTGGAAACCTCGTCTGAACCAAAGCTGTATGCGTTCAAGCAGAATATTCAGCACTAGACCACTATGAAAGTATGTAATAATATCTCAAATTACAGCACTGAAAGATAGGGAGAGAGAGAGAGAGAGAGAGAGAGAGAGAGAGAGAAAGAGAAATAAATTGAGAAGTGTATAGAATGAGAGGGAGAGAGAAAGGGAAGAAGGGAGAGAGGGAGAGGGTAGTGGTATATAGAGACTGACAGATGAATAGGCACTGAAAACTGCGTAGCCAGCTTTGCTGAATTAGTGGTGGAGATTGGGTAATTTGAGAAGGATGTAGGATTAGGAAACGTCACTTGTTATCTACTGTCAGGACAACCAGTGTCTCTCAGGGCAATGCTGTTCATTTCTCACTCTCTGGTCGGTTACCTTCAAGTTCATTGATTTGATTCCTTTTTTTCCCCTTACTGGAGAATCTCACTGATATAATATAGTCCTTAAAGGCACTGCCCCTACAATGTCCACACGTATACGCCATAGCCACAAAGAATGAAGATAGAAATAACGAATTAAAAATGAAAACATAGAATAAACTCAAATAAAAAATCAGGAGCTCGGGCGTCCTTGTACATCGAAGAATGAAAAACACACAACTACAAAACAAGAAATGAATAGATAAAACACTTCTATGTGGCTTCTTTTATTTTTCATTTTAACTTACAAGCCCAAAAAGATAAGTTTGTTTCTCTCTTTTTGTCTACTTCATCATCAATGACCAGTGAATCACACTGTGAGGCAACCAGCAGTAAAGTTTGATAATACACGCACACTAATATTTTGAACGCCTTGAACAAATAGTCTTTAAAATAAAGTTTATCACATTTTTATGTTGATGTCATTCTAGAAAGAAACAGCATTCTTCTATCGCTTCGAGGAGAGGTCTCTATGACAGTCTCACCTTCTGCTCTGATTAAAATTGTATCTTATTGTATCTTATCAAAGAAGCTTTTGCTTCAAATCGACACCATATAATTCATTGTTTACCATTGTTTATCACCTGATTACTATGTCATGCACATGCATAACCATACATTGCTGTTTAACATTTTGTTTTGAAATAAATGCAGAAAAGAATGTGCAGACAAAAAAAAACTTACAAAATAAATCCGAAAAAAAAATTCTGATGAGGCGTGCAACAGACTTCTCCTTTTCATGGTAGGCAAAGTGATTTCATATGTATTGTATAAACTAATAAGTAGCTCCGTGTTTAACGCATCACCATGCACCACGATCTATCCCTTGGTCTTTCTATGATATACCAGTAAATGTTCGGATAGTGGCATATGGTAACGCCGATTCGGTGTATTATTCATCCTTGCTCAAATATGATGACGAACGTCTCGTTAAATATCGCTTTGACACTCACTCCAGGGTACAAGCGAAGGGACGAAAAAAATCGAGTGTTACGAAACATCTTCAATGTGGCGCGATCATGTTCCGAGACAAAGTATTGTTTTATCAATTTGTCTCTTCTATTTACAGCCATGATAAACACAGCCTATAGACAAGGATCACCTCAAGCGGAAAATGACATATTTTTACAATTTGTTTCGTGGCCAACGAAGAAGGCATATCGAATCATGGGATATGATTTTGGTAAAATGGACATTAGTGTTTGTTAAAAGTATTTATTCTACTGTATGAAATACTGACCAATTTAATGGTTTGTACAAATTACCATAAGGAAAAATATTATAGCATCAAACCACAACAATGTAGCTCCATGCAACGCGAAGTTTGAGGGATAGAATTTAAGGTCGATTTTGTCTCGGCAACTTCCTTTGAAATCAAAACAAGAAACTCACATTATAGATCGACCCCCACAGAAGGGCTTCCGAAGAACACCTGCAATAGTAAGCATAAGCTGTCCTTCCATTCTTTGTAATGTGGAATTATGAAATCTGCAGTTTTTATACCCTTGGATAACAAATGCTGGTGAAACATATAGGAAGTTGAATGAAAAGTCTACACTTTTGTTCATCATTATTTCCATCTGACTTATCAAGTTTCAGTGGTATAAACGGATCAATATTGTACCCTAATATAGAATGATGCATTATCTTTGCATGGATAGGAACTATGAACGTGATAGCAAGCATCATAAATTTTCTATATAATTTCTGCTATCTGTAATTAAATTGCGCATACTCACAAAAAAGTGGGCTTCAAGAAAGTAGAATCTGACGGTTCTCCCATTAACTACAGACGATCCAGCCAATTTATTTTGCTTGCACGTTACGAGCTAGACATCAGCGAGTCGTACAGCCCACGAGTAATACTGCCCATTATGAGCCATACGGCCAACAAACTAGACAATAAGTGAACAAGGCCCACGAGCTATACCGTCACCGAGCCAGACACCAGGCCTTAATATTTTCCCAGTGTCCAGCTCGTGGGCCTGTTTTTCTTGGTGTCTAGCTCGTGGGCTGTATGACTCATGGGTGTATGACTCACGGACCATTTCTCCAACGCCTAGCTCGTGGGCTGTATGACTCATGGGTGTATGACTCACGGACCATTTCTCCAACGCCTAGCTCGTGGGCTGTATGACTCATGGGTGTATGACTCACGGACCATTTCTCCAACGCCTAGCTCGTGGGCTGTATGACTCATGGGCGTATGACTCACGGACCATTTCTCCAACGCCTTGCTCGTGGGTCGTGTGACTCATGGGTGTATGACTCACGGACCATTTCTCCAACGCTTAGCTCATGGGCTGTATGACTCATGGGTGTATGACTCACGGACCATTTCTCCAACGCCTAGCTCGTGGGTCGTAAATGACTCGTGGGTGTCTGCTTGAGGGATGACCCCGTTGTTTTCACTCTGCGACATTATCGCTGAAATCGAATGCATTTTATTGGTCCCTGATTGAAAGACGTGGGAAGCATAATTCAACTTCTTTTCATTTCACCTCGCTTTCATTTCAAACAAAGAGAAACTCCTGGATGAAGTTTCACAATTTGAAAATTAATCTAAATCAATATTGTCACGGGATTATGACAAATAGATTTGATTCCAATTAGGCCCTATATATTTGTCTTGGATAGACCTTTTTGGAATTCGACGTCTTGGATAAGATTACTCCTGCCGTCGTCTGTATAGTGTCTGTGGAGTCCTTTAAAGGGACTGTCAGTATTGGTTGAGGTGAGGATAGCTTTGAATGTTTTGCGAGATATGTAGAAACCACTCTATGAAATGTTAAAGAGCATACAATTGCAAGGGGAATTGAAATTATTTGATGAAAATCGGTTATGAAATGACTGAGATATCCAAAAATAAGGTAAAACAGAGAGATTCTAATAAAAGTTGTGGCCTGTCGCATTTTATTAGGATTGTTTTTTTTTTTGATATCTCAGCCATTTCAAGACCAATTTTCATCAAATAAGCAGTGAATTCCTCTATTAATTGCATGTTCTTTCATGTTTCATAACAGTTTTCTCATTTTCTCGCAAACACACACACACACACACACACACAAAAAAAAGAGTTGGAAACCTGTATCCCTATCTGAACCAAAACTATATAATCCCTTTAAATTTTCCTGTGTTGGCATTATGACCCCGGCATGTTTGATGAAGACATAAACCTTGTACCGTACCACTTTCTTCAGTTTCCTGAAAATCTGAGTCTTGCCGATGCTCTGCCATCGCTGTCTAAAAAGAAGAAAAAAAAAATCACCTCTCAAATCGTTAACGGTCTCCATTATCATACCTGTCCGTCGTTGGTGAGCTGACTTGACAACCTACAACAATACTCGGCAGCGGTAACCGTCCGACAACATCAATAAGTCAAGTTTTCTTCTTTTCCTCTTTCCCTCTCTCATTGGTCCTTTGATATATTTATCATGATGAATCCTGATGTTCTTTCATTTGTCGCATATGCTGACCTCATTAAATCAGACCGTCAGTCTGAAGTCACATGTTAATCTTGCCCTGCATGGCGTGGGATTGAGGTCTATTGTTTCGAAAGAATCGTCATTTCAGCAAAAAAAAAAAAAAAAAAAATACCCTTGAATACAGACAAGTGATGTGACTGCTGGATTAAAACACCTAAACTGCAGTTATGGAAGATATTTCTTAGGGACAAGAGCTACCTCCATGTCTACATGATACTGGTACATGACATTGCACGAAAGGAATACATGTCGTTTTTGCCGTAGTGCAAATGGGTATGACATTTCGTCGTGTGCACGAGAGAACGACGCAAACGCACGCGAAGCGCGTGTTATACTACGGGCCTTCTCATTCAGTGTTCGCGTCGTTCTCCCGAGCACGCCACCTTCTTTGAATCTCGTGCGTTGGCGTTGTTCTCCGAGGGCGCACAAAATTTGTGCAAATTTTACAGAGTAAGCCATCCAAAAAAAAAAAAAAAAAGAGTTTTGTAGATATAAATAGGTGACTGTTTGGAGAAAGAGGGGGAGACGAGAGAGAGAGAGAGAGAGAGAGAGAGAGAGAGAGTGGACGAGAGAAAATGATACCTGTTTTCGTGCTGTTTCTGTTTTAGTTTTATGTGTGTGTGTCAGGACAAATTGTGGAAGTAGAAACATGTTTTGCGGTAAAACAAATGAGTATCATAGTATGTTATCGTTGTTTGTGTGGTCATGAGTAGTTATAGGTGTTACATAAAGAGTGCATTAACAAGAAGGAGTTCACTGTCGTTAAAGGTTATGTTTAAACAGAGAGAGAGAGAGAGAGAGAGAGGGGGGGGAAAAAGAGCACAGAACTGCACTCAAAAGAAATCCTATAAGAGCGGCAACCTGTGAGGGAAATGCGTTAATTGCCTGTCGCCTTATATTAACCCATCTCACGGTGTGGGCGATACCTATCCGACAAGCAAGGTCTTCCATCCGAATGAGTAAGTAAAACCATAATATTTCCCCCAATTAATTGGGATTCACGCCCGACTGACGCGGTACAGTGCACTATTTTAACCCGTCGCCCCGTGGAAGCAGAGAGAGAGAGAGAGACCCAATTTCATTTGTAGTCGACGGTTCTCGTCGGAATAAGATCGCCGGAATTCTGGAACAGAAGGCATCTAATTTTAGATTAAACAGATTAATAGTGCGTAGGATTATGTCCCAAAGTTGCAATCCTTATCTTCAAGTGACTTTTAAAAGGCCATGAATCTAAATTATTTTTTGTCTTCTAAAGAGGGACAGGGAAATATGTTGAGTGTAAGCAGAAAATGACAGATGTCAGGACACTTCACACAGCAAATCCTATCCGCAAATTGATTTTATAATAGAAAATTACTAAAGTTAATATGACAATTAAAAAAAATTGTATATTGCAGATATACCTAAGGATAAAAGGAAGGAAAAAGGAAGGTAAAGCTCTGAGTCGTCCGACAGAAATATACTTGGTTTATCTTTTTGCAATGAAAAAAAAAATACGCTGTACTATACTTCAAAATTCATCTTGAAGCTTGGAAAGGAATATAGCAATTGATCAGTGACAAATCAAAGGAAACCAAAACTCAAAGAGAAATGTGGATTGAGTGAAAACAGCAACAGAGTAGAACACATCAGTGAAAGTTTGAGAAAATCGGACTAACGATGCAAAAATTATGAATTTTTAAAGTTTTGGTGTTGAAACCGCTGGATGAGGAGACTACTAAGGGTTATGATGTCATGTGTGGACAACAATATAGAGAAAATATAAAGGGAATTCCACAAAAATTCATTTTTCATGAAAATCACACATTCCATCAACATGATACTGGCATACGTTAAAGGGATGGTATAGTACTGGTGGAGATGAGGATTAGGCTTTAAACTTTCTGCGAGATTTCTATAAGAGGAATTCAAAGTTTATTTGATGAAAATTGGTTTGGGAATGGCTGAGACATCCAAAAACAAAATAAAACAAAGAAACCGTAATAAATGGTGGATCCCACCTTTTATTATGATCACTCTGTTTGGGATATCTCAGCCATTTCCAAACCAATTTTCATCAAATAAACGGTGAATTCCTTTTGGGATCACATGCTCTTTCATATTTCAAAAGAGGTTTCTCGTTATGTCACCAAAGAATGTTAGAAACCTGAAGTTAGGTCTCAACCAAAACTATACAATTCCTTTAAGGGTATGGCAATTATTCCCCCTGCTTTCCGAGAGCGGTTAGTCAAGTACTCTTTCATTATGCTAGAAAAGTGATTTTTTTTGGGTAAAATTTCCTTTATATTTTACTTTATATTGTTGTCCACACATGAAGTCAAAACCTCTAGTAGTCTCCTCATCCAGCGGTTCCAACACCAAAACTTTAAAAATTCATAACTTTTGCATCGATTATCCGATTTTCCTCAAACTTTCACTGATGTGTTCTGCTAATGTTGCTGCTTTCACTCAATCCAAATTTCTATTTGGGTTTGGTTTTCTATTAACTGAACGGTTTGCACGAGTCTAGGAAGATCCCAATATATTCAAGGCTGGGCAATATCATCTCCATGGACCCTGGAAACGATTGTCTACAAATTTTGAAATTACCGTCTTCAAGGAGATAACTGTCAGTAACTTTGACTGGTTACTATTATTATCATCATTATTATTGTTATTATTATTATTATTATTATTATTATTATTATTATTATCACAATCACTATTAATATCATTGTTGTTATTTATTCATTCATTTGAATGCCGCTATTGGGTTACCTTCAGGGTGAGGTTTCGAGTACAAGAAGTTTGTTGATATATTGCAAAACGTAGGGGAACTTTACAACAGAACTTTACGACAAGTATACAAAATAACAACAGACTAGTAATTAAATCTCAGCAGGGCTTACAGTATCATGCAAACACATTTTGAATGATTTGACGTGTCACACTGGCATACATGCAATAACCATGTCTACACCATTCAGCAATCACTTAATTTTTCATTTCCAATTAAGGATGTGCGGCAACTTAATCTGTAGAAATAATTGAAGAAGGGTATCTATTTCCCATGAACAGGTGTCTGTCTGTTAAGAAAGCAAGGAATGGTCATTTATTCATTCTTGCGGGTACATAAATCACTGAGAAGAAAATAGCGCTGACAGTTAGATAGATTACAGTGATAGAGTTTCAACGGCTGAATTCACTTAATGGAATCGTTTGCGCGCCTCGCTTCCTTACAGAATACTAAAAAACTAACTTTATCCCGCAACCTTAATTTTGTTCAGTTAAATAATGAAGAGTCTGACACAGGGCCTGTCGTATTAGTAATTGGAATGTCATTCATTTATCGAAGAACCTGTCTGATGTCTGTTTCAAATCCGGAGGCGAACGAGCATAGGAAATTAAATTTGTTGAGAGTAACCATGGTAACCGAGAAAAAGAATCTTGGCCATATTCAAATACATATTCTAAAAGAATGATCTTACTTTGACGATATTTATCGACACAAGTTTTTTTTTTTCCTGCCACTTCAAAGGCTTTATCTATTGCATACAAGTACATCAGTATATTTTGTACGTAAGTTTTACAAATTTCAACAAATTGTATAGGTCGAAATTACATTTGCATAATATCTAAACTGGTGTTTGTGTCATCGCCAAACCAGTCTCCCATTGGCCTGCACACAATATATGTGTGTGTGTGTGTGTGTGTGTGTGTGTGTGTGTGTGTGTGTGTGTGTCTGTGTGTGTGTGGTTTGGTACGTCGAAATCAATTTGAGCACATTGTATTGTGAGGCCATGACATCAATTCCCCTTCTAACCTGCCAACGTGGTTCCGACCAGTCATGCTACTCTGTGAATACACATTAAAGTTCAAGATTTGGTATTTTACTCATTATAATGTCCGACATGATTGAAATTTCCGCTAGTGGTTATAGTCACTTAGTTTTAATTTTATCCTCTTTATCAAGGTCAATTTCAATAAAAAGTGTCATTGCACTTGAATCCTACATTTGCTTCGATAGAGCAGGTAATTACGTGTCCGTCTAGAACGCTTTGTCTGCCTAAAGGGGAAATAAAGTCCAAAAATAAGTTAGTCTGATAAAAAATAATTAAAATCTTACGAGTTCAACGGTAAAACTTTGACTGAAATCAGATGAAAAATAATGAAATTATGATATTTTGAAGTTTTGCTAATTTCTGCAAAACAGTTCTTGTACAGTGGATATGAATATGCAAATGAGTGAGCTGACCATGTCATAACCTCACAATTTTCCATTGATCGTGTACAAAAAAATGACGACAATTCAATATTTCTGTCATTAAAGTCTAAAACATGAT
This sequence comes from Diadema antillarum, assembly GCF_040938485.1. NCBI lineage: Eukaryota > Metazoa > Echinodermata > Echinoidea > Diadematoida > Diadematidae > Diadema > Diadema antillarum. Next base: position 3,197,573 of record NW_027270982.1, read on the forward strand.
GTTATACCTGGTTCATTAACTTCAGAATAGTGATCAGATAGATATATCAGGATTTGAGCCTCGGGCATAATTGCGTTTATGTATAAACTATTTATGGCAAATTGTGAGGGGATGACGTGCTCACTTTGCCATTTGCATACCATATTGACCGTTTAAGAGCTGTTCCCTCAAAAATTAGCGAAACTTTAAAATGTCATAACTTCTTTATTTTCATCCGATTTCGATCAAAATTTTACCGTTGAACTCGTAATATCTGACTCTTTCCCTTTCCTATCAGACTAATCTATATTTGGACTGGATTTCCACTTTAAGTGTGAAATGTTATGGATTGAAAAACAAAATTAGTTAGCGGAAGTGGTGAGGGATTTTGTCTTTTCTGCGAGCAAACCTTTTCTCAACTTCAATAAGAGTCTATGAGCCTCCTTTGACCTTACCTTGATAAATCACGTCGCATGTTTTAGCGCTGTACATGACACTTGGATGTCTAACTCTTCATTCCAACTGTTGTCATCGCGAGTCCCTTCTCTTGTCGTGTTCTCGAACATGTTTTGAACTTATTCACCCATCAGATGAATCTCACTTTCGGAGATTTATGGATGGAATAATTCCGTGGAGCACAAACTTCGTCCAGGATAGATGGACAGTGTTCCCTATAAGATTTTATTAATCCTGTAATGGCCGGTGGCAAATCCTCCTTTAAAAGGTGGTCCTGAGAGAGAAAGGGAGCCCCAAATAAAACAATTTTACAAGTAGATCACGAGTAACATGCTGAACGTTGTACAAGCGAGATAAAAAGGGAAATTCATATTTCCGCTAATGGATCGCCTGTCGGGTGTTTTTCCTCCTAATTACGTAACTCATCGCGCAAATGAGACGGCAGCAGGGCACAAGTCTGAAGTTAAAGGTCATATCGATCAGAAAGTAGTCCTCTTCTACCGGGTATGATAGATCCTAACTACAACACTCCGTCATGGGAAGACCATGCCAGCAGGCACAAGAGTGATATTTTCTCGACCCCATAAATCCTTATTATCATCTGGAGCCCTCAGCAATGGAACGTCACCAATATGTATTTGTGGGACAAACCGATGAACTTGGCAATTACCATTATACGGCCTGGCAGTCATATAGAGTCGCTGTTTGAAATGTCTCATATATTGCAGCGTATTTTGTTAACGTGAAAGTGAAGGCATATACATGTTGCCACCCGCTCTGCATACACTCTGATACCCTTCTCCTACTGAATTGTCTTCATAATGTGTCAAGTATCAATGTGTCAATTCTTCTCTGGATTCTGACCTGTTAAGGGATGCAGTATTGCATTCAACATTGCCTGAACCATTAACTTAATACTTTGATTTTCGAGAATAATCTGTTCAAAAATCTGCCCCAAAAGTGTGACATATCACAAACTGTCGTCCGAAACCAATCACGTCTTCGCGATGTAATCAAAATCAGTGCGTTTCAAGCGATGGTAAAATCACATAGCTTCATATTTTGTAGCTCAAGTAAAAGGCAACTGTTTTTACAAAGATGTCAGAAGTTTGTCCTATTTTTCGTTTCTATGTTGAGAATAGCATCTAGTAAGGCCAGGACAGTCTTTGTCAATGAAAGTTTGACAAGATACTGTCCTAGATTTAAGCTTTACTATAGATAGCGAAGAGATCTGGAAAGCAAACTGTTTCAATTTCAAACTGTGGACGCAGGACGCAAAGATCACTGTTAAAAAAAACCAGCGGTCAATCAGTGAGAAGTTTGACGGAGAAAGACTTGGTGAGATGGAAATTAACATCCCAATTGAAATCGGGACGTTCACTGTTTAAAAACTATTCAGTTAAATTTTGTCGTCATAACATATCACATTTTATTACCCAAATTAAACTCAGTTGATGACGTGTTATTGTTTATTTTTTGTGTTTAATTTTCATGGTAATTACATTTTATTTCAATTAAGTTTTCGTGTTGAATAAAGAAGGTAACATGCAAAAAAAAAAAGCTTTGTTATGTACACAGTGTGTATCAATATTGGATCGATATAGTGTGTAGGAGTATTACAGTTACAGTGAGCGATGAGCGTACATTTCGAAAATCGGAAATGTACAATGTGTGTGTGTGTGTGTGTGTGTGTGTGTGTGTGTGTGTGTGTTTGAGGAACTACCCCTGTTTTCCCCCGAGTGGGAGTCTGAACTCTGCGTACACGATATGTACCAGATTCTGATATAGTCAGTGATATAAATATGGTGAATAGATTAAGCGACAGTCACGAAAGCAGTTTGAGTTGTCAGAGGAATATTCAGATAACGTGTCTTAATGTCAGGAGTTTATGAAATAAAGGAAAGATGTAGAAAAAATTCAATTCACTTGATTTTTGTATATACACTTCTTGAGTTGATTTAGTATTGATCGATTAATCATTCTAGATTTTTAGATATCGCTGATGCAACATGTTAGGAAAATCCCCTTTGTCAAATAAAGTGATTGAATTGTGTGTCGTTTTTTTATTCAGCCTAGCTAATTTAGGTTCCAACAAAAGAACCCCCTTGTAGCACCACCTTGATAGACATTATATGTCAGGCCCGTAGCCAGGGGGGTGCGTCGGGTGCGTACGCACCCCCCAAATTCTGAAAGGTCCACTTTTTCATAATAACGGTTTTTAGCAATTCTCAAGATAACAATCCAAATAAATATAAAGACACATTATATGCTACGTAAATGTGGAAGAGTACGTTTAACAATGTTAAAAATAATTGTACGAAACCCTTTTGTTGTATGAACCATCGGATCGTCCCCATGCACACAAACACAAATGTTATGTATCAATTTGTGCGAGCTATTGAAAACTTTCGGTCATCTGCGAAGCCGCGCTTCCGCGCGAACGCTACAACACGTAAAACGGGTCAAAAATCGACGCATTTTTCCACAAAATCTGCCATAACTTTTAAACTGTTTAAGAAGCAAACTTGGGGCGCCCGGATTCTGAAAGTGGACGCTTTAGGGATTATTTATGTGCATATATCTTTATTGTAACATTTGTAGCAGTGACGCAAATTAGATCAGAAAAGTACCTTATGAGTAGAATTGTTTATGGCGAACAGTCCAACTTTGACGAATTTGAGCATATTTTGCCGTCTTGCAATTCTTCCAGACGGGATATCTCGAGAACGGAAGATCGCACAAACTTGGGGCGCACGGTTTCAGAAAGTAGAGGTTCTGCCCATTTTTGTGACATAAGAATCCTGTCCATTGGTTGAGCAGTCCTGACGCAAATTTGCAGTAAAGCTAGACTACCCATTCACAATTGCTGTCATAGGGAACGTGTACAATCCATACAGAACTATCACGTGACGAGACTACCAACGAAAATTTGAGCCGTTGACCTTCACTGTCTGCCGTTGTCAGCAGTGTGACAGTTCTATTGGTTCTCATTTTAAAGTGAGCCAAAACCTAAGAACATTCTCACTTATAATTTCCAAAGAGTATTATGCAGGCACGCAAACTCATTTTAGTTGTATTTCATTTAAATGTAATGGGTAAGAGGGTATGAGAGAGAATGGAAAGTGCTGAGCTATGAAGTAAAATGGTAAAGTAAAAAGTTTGTCAGATAGTATTACAAAAGCCTGAATATTGCAAGAGCTCCGGAGTAAAAACAGTCAGTGAAAACCCCTATGTATGATAGCATTGTGAGAGCGTTAGACTGCATTGTGACGCATCGTTATTTGATTTACATTCTTTGATATATTTTCATAAATATCTCAGGTAATGAGTCGGATTGGATTACAATTCTCACTTACAGCTTTGTAGAAGTCTGAGTCAACAGTATCACACAGTACTTCAAGACATACAAACGATTTCTTGAGCCTGCACCGTTTCAGGCTCTGTTCTGGATACGGCGGTAGAAACTCATTCTTTTTTGTTGTTTATTTTATCATTATTTACTAATCTCTTTTCTAACTTACAGATAGCGGATTTATTTGCAAGCCAAATTCGGAAATGTAGTGTTGATTATTACTTATACATTTTCTCATGTTGTGACAGTTCTATTGGTTCTCATTTTAAAGTGAGCCAAAACCTAAGAACATTTTCACTTATAATTTCCAAAGAGTATTATGCAGGCACGCAAACTCATTTTAGCTGTATTTCATTTAAATGTAATGGGTAAGAGGGTATGAGAGAGAAAGGAAAGTGCTTAGCTATGAAGTAAAATGGTAAAGTAAAAAGTTTGTCAGATAGTATTACAAAAGAAACTCATTCTTTTTTGTTTGTTTATTTTATCATTATTTACTTATCTCTCTTCTAACTTAAAGTTAGTGGATCTCTTTGCAGCCCAAATTCGAAAATGCCTAGAGACAGCTAGTAACCAAATATGCTACTATAATTTAATAAATAAGAAATAACCATTCCAGTATGTATCTTAGTGTGCACAGTAAGACAGATCAAATCAAATAGGAAAACATCTGAGCACTAAGCCTGAGGTTTGAATTTGCACTCAACTTCTTCCAATGGCTAACGGATGTTTAATTTTTGAATTTCACTGACCTCCAAATTTCACAAAGGAAACCTTCTTAGCATGATGGTTAATATGACATTTGACTGATATTGGAGATGTTTGCGAATCGGATCTACTACCTTTAATATTATTAAATCTAAAATCATTATTTGAAAGTTCGGAAATGCTGGAAATATCCTACCACAAGGAGGCAAAATACAAATGGTTCACATTTACAATTCATTTTGTTTAAAAAATTTTCTTATTTATTTTCGTTTTTGACAAACTCGCATACCAACGGCTGATATACTGTATAGTAAAGTGAATGTTTCATCTTCCAAACAGCATCCAATGGGATGGAAAACTCCAACTGAAAGGTGACCATACTCGCTAAAGAAAACGCGGAATAGGAGTCGTTTTTTCTCACGGATTAGATGGAAAGTGTGATGTACGAGCGTATATAATCAAAGGGTATCAAAAAGGCCGAAATTTGGGAAAATGGTATATTGTTCAATCATGATGAAATACTTCTTTAGGGTGCAGGAAACATTTAAGGAATACTTGTTTTTAAGGCCCGAAAAAATCATATGATCATTACTCGTTTAGGGGCCATTTTGAAAGTCCATGTATGAGCATGGTGTCCACCTTTTAATTGTCGCTACCCCTCCCGGGACAGTATCAAAGGACCGTTTTGTTAATCAACGCAATCCCCCCTTCCTTTAAAAATCCTGGCTTCAGGCCTGCTAACGCGGGTATACCGTATGTCCCAAAAAAAAATTACAACGGGGCCCTACGCAATGATATCTTTAAAAACATTGCATCAATCTAAATACAAATTCAGGGTATGAAACTATAACTCATTGCCCACATCTTACAGAAAATCCCATTCGATTTGCTTCAGTGGTCAAAGAGAAATGAGGAATTTTGTAGATGTCGGGAATCTCTTTTGTCCAAGTTCTGTCTATTGTTCACACACAAAATCATCGAAGTGCTAAACTTGGAAGAATCAAACTCATGACATGCTTTACTACAATCCCCATTTCTCTGTGACCGCTTAACCAAATCGAATGGAGATTTCTGTGAAGTAGCATTGAAAAAAAATTATCATATTGGATGTTATCAATGCGAAAATCTGATTGTAATTTTTGTGGGACATACTGCAGTATGCCCCTCAAAAATCACAATCAAATTTTCGAATTGATCACATCCAAAATGATCGACCTGTCTAAGTGCTACTTCGGGACCTTAAAATATAACATCGTAGCTCTATTTTGCAGAAAACCCCATTCAATTTGGTTAAGCGGTCACAGAGAAATGTAGATTGTTGTAAAGCATGTCATAAGTCTAATCTTTCCAATTTTAGCAATTCAATGCTCTAGTGCGTGAATAATAGACAGAACTTGGACAAAAGAGATTCCCGACATCCTCTACAAAATTCCTCATTTCTCTTTGACCACTGAAGCAAATCGAATGGGGTTTTCTGTAAGATGTGGGCAATGAGTTATAGTTTCATACCCTGAATTTGTATTTAGATTGATTCACTATTTCTAAAGATAATATCATTGCGGGGGGTCCCGTTGTAATTTTTTTGGGACATACTGTACAATAGAAAAAATAAAAGTTAAAACAACACCAGGAAAATCACTATTCTCAATTTTGCGGCGCGCTACGCGCGCAGAGTCTCGAACACAATTAAACTTTGCAACTTCCTGGCAAAATGAGTTTTTACTATTTCCTAGCTGAAATGCCGTAACGCGATTGCATGCAACAGACAAAAATACAAATTTCCTCGAGACTTTAAAACGTCATTAAAACAGTCAAAATTCACAATTTGCGGCGCGCTTCGCGCGCAAATTCTTATACAACTTTTGTAGTTCGGTCGTCCAAAGAATATATATATATATATATATATAATATATACACGTACATATATATATATATATATATATATATATATATATATATATATATAATTGTGTGTGTGTGTGTGTGTGTGTGTGTGTGTCATCATTGGTATCGGTACCGAAGGTCCGTTTTTTTAGTGACCGCACCCCCCTTGAAAAATCCTGGCTACGGGCCTGTATGTGCATCAGGTTCACTTGCTCTGAATACAAAGAAATCTCGCACACACTCAATATGCCTTGACCAGTCTATATTCAGTGGTCACAACGTCCAAAGTTTGAGTCCGATTTTTTTTTCCTTTCAAAGATCGTATACAAACAAGCGTTTAGTAGGGGGAGAATTTGTGAAAGAACTGTCAAAATGTCAAGCAGGATATTGCTTTCTTTGAACAGGCTGACACACGGCGTTGTTGGAATAATTTCAAAGAGGCTCAGATCTGTCCATTACTGCCAATAAGCATGTCCCTTAATCTCTGTCCGTAGAAAGCTAAGAGTCTCCACTTGGATCAAGACACTGTGATTTCCATCAGAAAAAGTTCAACGATCTGGAGAGAAAGTCAAAAGAGAAAGGTCAAATAGATGATAGTTCGGAAAGGTGTGTTGCTGCCGTGGTCTAGCCAGTCTAGGCGGCAATCTATGATATGCACGAAAATACCTTGTCAACCATTATGGAAAAACAATCGAATACTAATTGATGATACAAGTATTTTCTTTTATCAATTTTCGTTTAAAAAAGCAATAATTTTCATTCATGATCATTTAGATTAAGAGGGAAGTTTGTTAATTTTGATTCATTGAATTGAAAATGGAAAAATGGGGAAAATGATATTCATGTTTGAATTGTTTTGTTACATGTAAGGCAATTAAATGTGGATATGATATATCTATTGAATTGTAGACCAACCTTTAAGAACAGACACAATATCGTTTGTGTGTTGATTTAACAAAGGTTGTTCTCGTATTCAGATTCAGTTAAAATAAAATTAAAAAGTAAAGTTTTGAAAATAGGAAAGGCACTTTGAAATATAGCTGACAATCTGTGGAAAATACACTTTTCTTATACTTTTAATGTACATTGGATGTTGATTTGGGTTGGTTCCAATGAAATTTGCTACGTAGGATCTTATTCCCAACGAGATTCTGTTGAAATTGAATTTGATCAATAAAGTCGTTGATCTTTCGGTAATTAACGTATTGAAACACCTGCACATTCTTTAGCGAATGTCACTTTTCACTTCGCATTTGGGCAAACCTCATGTGACACTCAAACTTTGAAAAAAAATGCAATTTGTCATTATTGTCGTGAAAGTGTATGTGCTCAGTCATGCATGACATTTCATCGACATATTTAGGTATCAATGGAAAGAAGAAGAGTTCTTTTCCTCACAACATTGTGCTCTCCATACCTGACATGTATGAAATGGTAGCCCTCCAAAGTTGGATTACCTTTTTTTTTTTTTGATACGCACTGCATATGCTACCTGTCAGTACTGTTGCGTTTCCAACAAGAGTCAATGAATCAATCACACCAACATAAAATCATTGCAGTTACAGAGAGAACATTTATTGGCGTCTTGACTTCAGGAGGACCGAATTCAGACTCACTCCCAAACAGGAGTTTTAGCTTGGCATCATTCCCAGCCAATTCTACAAACAATTAACCAGTTGGCTACTTCCATGGTCATAGAAGAGATTAAATGAGAAACTAATACAGGTACAATCGGGCAATAGGGTGGTAATTGGAGGGAGGCATGGCTACAACAATAGGACAAAGAGACATAAAGTTGAGACTATTACAAAGGGGTGACATCATATAATGTCTAGCTACTAGGGGAGGACAAGGGATAGGTTCTTGCATGGTCAGTATAGTAGATGAGAAAAAGGCTACAATTACTGCTTTATTCTAGGCACCAACACTGAGCTTTACGTGTGTGTCTTGGTTCCGTTAACACATAGGGGCTAACTAAGCCCTCCACTTTATGACTTTAGGACAAAGGATATTCAATCTGTACAAGATATATGTGTGGGAGAATACTGATAAGAATTAGGACATTGACCCTGACTATGAAGTGTAACCAGTATACAGGACAAGTTACTGACCTTAACAGTACACACGACAACCTCGCTTCATACCCAACCATTTATCATCAATAGCTCAAACTATTTTCAACAAATTAACTTGTTCCGACTGTTGCTCGAACTGCAACATCTCTCCAAAGACTCAAGGCCAAATTTCGATCTATGACCCTATCACTGTTGAATTGTATTCGTTCACTTTACAGGTGTATACTGCATATTAAGACTTCATAGATATAATGTATTTTGTCTTATTGTTCTTCAGATGGCCTAAATCTAAATTTTGTTAAATTGTGTTAGTTTTATCCAAAACAACTGACAATTTTCTTTGAAATATAAATTTATAGTAAACAATACCTTACATACAGTTTGATAACCTAAGTATGTTCTTACCTAAACATTTTTTTTTTTAATTTGAATCTAAGTTCCATTATGAAATAAAACGAAAAGAAATGACATATAAATTATTTACTTAACAATAACATCTATATTTCTATGTGTTTTATCCGTGCACGGACATGTTGTAAGACAGCCATTGGCTGAATCTTGTTGCCGTGCATAAATAATTAAATAAAATGAAATGAAAAATAACAATCAGGAAATAATCAACATTTAAAAAACATTACAGCGGGTAAAAAAGAACCAGCAATAGCAAGCATGCTAGTCGAGGCCAGTCCTCCCCTAGTCATCTCTTTCTCAGAGAATACGACAGCAAAGGCATGATGGGGGTGAAGTCATCTCCCCGCCCCCCCCCCCTCCATTTCATCATATTTCGGTTACGTATTGCTTTTTTCCCTTTTCTTAATCGATGTAGGCCCTACATGTACTTTTTCCTTTTATTTTTTATTTTTTCTTTCTTTACGGTTTCCCCCAGCGAGTTTTATATAAGTATTATTTATACCACATTACCATTATCATGTAACGTGAAATGTATTTGTCCTTGAAGGTTTAAATGTGAATACAAATTCTTTGTGTAAAAAGAGTAGTCTTAAAGTACGCCCTTGAGCTTTACCCTGTTTTTTAATAAGACTGAATACATGAATAAATCAACAAATGAATAAACAAACGAAAATCGTGAAGTGGCTGTGGGGGTACTTACATGATTGATTACAGCCTGTCACAAGTCCTTGATTTAAACCAAGCGTATTCGATCAAAATGCAAAGCTGCGTAAATCCATTATGTAGGTAGACTAAAGTAACTCTGAAAACTGCACAAGCTTGTCATATGGATAGCTAATGAAGAGCTTTTTTTCAAACTAAATTGTGGTAATTGCAAGATTAAAGAAAATATAGGATGAATACCAAAAGAAAATATAGGTTGAATACCCACGCTCCTTTTCTTTTATTTCAAAATTGCTTATTTGAGTCAGGACTCCTACCTGATCTTCTTCAGTTTATATACCATTATGATAATTGTGTAAGGACTTAAAGATTAATAGTGGGCAAAGCTCATAAAAATGATTGACATAAAAACGGTAAAGAGGGAACCGCGGATCTTATAGATATAAGACTATCTATTATTTCTAGCAAACCACATGACATAAATGTGATGAAAATAAAAAAGATTAGGGATGTTTTAAATTTTTAGTGCAGCAATCCTTAAGTGAGAAGACTACTTTAGTTTGTGACGTCACAAATGAAGAACGTACGATATAAAGAAAATAATTTGTTTAAAGAAAATTCAACAAAATTTCATTTGTTTTCGATGAGAAGTACACATTCCCTCGACTTGTATACTGACATAATTATGTTAAGGCTTAATATCATTCCCCTGCTTTCTGAAAAGGGTAAGTCAAAATGCTCTTTCACTATGCTAGAGAAGTGAAAATTCCACTCGAAAAATAATACCATGCAATCCATCGCATTTGTTGAATCTGGTGAAGATCCAGACATCAGCGAAAAGTTAAGAGAGTGAACGGTCCGTCAAAAGCATAACATGCAGTAATTATATCATATTTTGAATACAGCAAAATGGCTTTAGAAAGCTTATGATAATCTGATCAGCGCGTAATGTGATTTAGCTGGAGAGTGATAATTGAAATTGCTCTCAGAACCTCTGGCATCATATAGTTAGTAATTATAATTGGCATCGCTGTATCGAAGTCATCAAGCGTGTATCAAATGGGCATAAGGAGAAGCTGGTGGCACCCTGCAGATCCTTTTGGGACAAGGTGATCAGAAAACATTTGACACACTTCGAAGCTAAAAATAGCAGGACAGAGGTGTTCTCTGAGGGCCGCCTTACCTTTTGCAAGCTGTTTCTTCCATCAGTGCCAGCGATACAAAATCAGACAAACCAAATTTGGTTCTTGCCTGTGTACTTTTATGTTCGGCACTTTTATAGAGAAAAAAACCCCACCTCCATTCCATGTTCCACGTAAATGCAATGAGTACAGTAATGTCACTAAAATAAAACCTTGCCAAAAAGTACAATGCTATGGGTATTTTTATTGTTCATAACGATTCAAAAAAAAAAAACTGTCACAAAGATGTGCAAATAAGAGACGGTGAAGACAGCATCAATTTTGTCTTCATTTCCTTTGTATATGGAAGCCTAGCTTGTCAGTAATTGGCCAGCTAAGAACAATTTGAAGTAAAAAATACAATTCGTTCTTCATAAGTTCATGTAAAAAAGAAGAAAAATACCAAGTGTACATGGGACACTTGTATTATGTCGATGTGAGCCATTATACAAATGATGCACAGGATAGAGTGCGTAAGTGTAGGCGTATAGTGCACTCGAGGGTATTTACAATTGTGAAACATGCACGAGGCGAAGCCGAGTGCATGTTGCACTACATTGTAAATACCCGAGAGTGAGCTACGCCTCCACTAACGCCACGAAATAATCCTGTGCATCATTTGTTTTATAAAATGGGTCGAAAATTCAAAAACTAACAGCATTTGTCAGCGTTTTTCACGTACCTTTGTGGGTCAAGACGTCCGAGGATGTTCGTCCCAAACATTTACGCACGTCGCACTCGGAAATCCCGCACACGTAAGTACTGTACGTATTAGCGTAGACGTCTATACGTACGCCACATGATTGTTGTGCACAAGAAAGGCCGGCTGGCAGCCCGAACGAGAAGTTGTTTACAGGATTGACAGCGCGTATGGTAGCGCGCGATGCACTTGTAACAACTGATTAAGTGCGCACTGCTAGTGAAAACATTGTGACGTCAGTGACTTTACGCTTTTTTGCAAGGCCGTGCATGATAGTAAAAATTAATGCACGCACATGTGACTCATTTCAGCGCTTCCAATTGGCTACATTCTTGAACCCATATTATAATTAATTATATCGTGAGAATTTGTGCATCTTTGAATTCCACAACTTTCATAGTTTTGTCTTATTTTGATTGTATTTTGACTGCTATTTCTTTGATTTTGATTATATATATATATATATAAAATACTATATGCATATATATATATATATATATACATAAAGTCAACGTGAAATTTTGGTAGCTTAGAAAGCACTCCTAATTTACGCAGAGATTGGGATATATTGTAATTTTACTCTATATTTGTAGCTCTATAGCAGCTAACTGACCACATTGAGTTCTATTACGGTGGACTGTATACAGTAACATGCTAGTTATTTGTTGCTCTCCGATTCTAATTCCTGTTGTTTGAGAATGGCATATGGTATTGTGTGACGTATTGTGAAATAATTTGTATTTTTTGAAATGTTTCCAGGTACCAGTTATAGAGTGACTGGTGATTGTTATTCCTCATATCAACTCTTTACCGACATTCTGCTGCTCTTTTTGTTTTTAGTATATTTTCTATTCGTTTTCAGGGATATTCAATCTTTCATTGAGTCACCATCAGCATATTGGATAAGGTTAAGCTTTCATGATTTCGTCATCGAAATACCCCCTCCCAAGGTGTACCGTGCCAATTTCTGATCATAAAGATCACTGCCAATTTGTGATCATAAAGAGTAAATTATGACGTCACATCAGAGGGTTCATATCGTTGGTGTTGTTTTGTACCATCTTGTTCTTCTGTGTTCAGTTCTGTTCTCTTTTACTTTGTAATGTAGGACAATTTATGATTAAGGCCACGAGCGATTCTCTTCGATGTGGCATCTATGCCAAAGATGTCGGCGTCCCGGTAAAATAGGGGAAGATGGTGGAAGAGACTACATAACATCACGTAGGCGTAGTTGGATTTAAGGGGCGTTTGAGGGGCTCCCCTACTGCCTTCACGTGCAAAACGTAGAAAGAGTCATAAACAAATATATCCTCATCTAGATCCAGCAGCAAGTGGTAGCCTGGTAGAACAGGTTGACCGCCGCGTTGGCATTGGTTTGGATCCGAAAAATCGTTTTGTCGCAGAGTGAGTTAATGTTCTGAAACTTTTTACATCCCTACATGGTTTAAGAGATGAGCATCGAAACCAAATGTGTGATCTTTTTTCTTTCAGTCATGGACATGTCTCAACGTATCGTCGCAGGTTATCATCTTCGTCTTCTCAAACAGCGGCGTCCATCATGTTCAAAAATGGGTAAAGCTGTGGAAATTATATCTAAATACGACTGTAGAGGGTGGAGGGTGGGGAAAAAGGCTCGAATGGGAGGAAACGATCACACTTGTCAGCAAAAGTAGAAATCATGTCTCTGCTATCTCAGAAAAAACGAAGAAGAATAGACTAGACAGGGAAATATAGATGCATGGATGGATGGTTGAGTTCGGAGTCCAACGTCTTATGCTTTGGGAGACCAACTCAATTCGAAGAGACTAAAACAGAGGTGACCGTTGTTCGTATTCATCGTTTCCTCCTCAAAAGCACCCATTCAGTCATTCAAAAGGAAGAATGTCAAGTAAGAATAGTGAGGACAGACGCCCAGATTGATGGAAAGAAAGATAGAGGAAGAGAGACAGATAGAGTGAAAGGGAAAGCTGATTCCTATTCTACTCTATGCTGTCACCATACAAAGACTTGCCTTTTAACCTCGGGGACTATACCTTGTGCGCGCATCGATTTGTTATTCTGACCTGATGAAATATGGAAAGCATGAGAAGACGCTACCGGAACTAGAAATATGCCTGTAACTTTTTCATGAAGAAGCTCCCGTCAAGTAAAAGACACTTGGCACAAAGATGTACCAGTGATCACATGGTGATGCCGGAAATGGCAAAAAGCCGCAGACGACAAGCCATCGCTTTATAGAGCGTGGTGCACTACGGGATCTTCCACACGTGGTGAACGTGACTTCAACTCTACATAATCGTCCCACAAGACATCATTCATTTTTCATGGCAGGTTGTTTCCTCGCTGGAGGTGAAACTATGCAAGACGGAGAGAGGCATAAAATAGCAGAAGCTTATTGCTGTAAAAACCGCGGTATTTGCAAGATATGCAAAAAATAACACTTTATTTGAAAAAAAAGACAAAATAGATAAATATTATAGGAAAAACACCCCACGATTAAAAAGAAAAGAATATATTATCCATTCAATTTTCCGTAGACTGAAGAATTTCCTATCGGCATCTTGGAATATTAGCGATCCATGAATCCCGGTAAGGAAGGAAGAAATGCTGACCTATTTCTTGTTATGCAGAACTCCGCGAACGTTTACCTCCAGCACAACTTATTCCTCAAAAAACAGATATCATTATAGATGTTGTGCCTTGAACAACAACAACAACAGCAACAGCAAAAAAAGAAAAAAAAATGCTTTCCCCATGACCTTTCTCTATAATCATGTTGTTATGGTTTTATCATAATCGGTAAGGAATGGCAGAAATGCTATGAGATATAGGGTATCTATGCTGCATGTTCCATGCGAATTGTGAATATATACCTGGCAGCTTACTTCATGCGCGAGCTAGATGATTGTTACACTCAATCATGTCCACACCAATAATTTTTGAACATTATCACTCTATTCCTAAAGCTGCCTCTCATCAGCTTCGCAACTTCTCATTCGTCACACACCCACACAGTAGTTTCCCTTTAGCCATTGTCACCTTTAACATACACGACATACATTCCGCAAGAACTATACAGCTTGCTCATGTTGGTACACTTTTGCCTGGAGCCTCTTGTACTGATCGTTTTGAAGTCAGATTGTCTGGTATATATATTTGTTTGTGGGTTTGTGCTCAGTACTGATAAGCGAATGCAAAACAAAAGATGGAAGTACACTGAATTGAAGTCATGTGCATTCAGAATAATAGAAGAATTAGTACTACGTTTTAACGACTGACAGAACTTTAAAAACTCAACGGACGAATATGACTATTGTGGTCAAATTTCACATAATTATTTACATAGCCTATTTTCTATTTCATTCTGAAATCATACAGACCAACCCAGCTCTGTCTATCCTTCATATACAATGTAGTAGAAATTAAGTGACTATCAAGACAGGCGAACTTATAAGTGATTGCCATCTTTTCTCTGCAAATATCATGCGTAATATAATCTTTCAAATTGATTTCGCTGATCACCAACAGCTAACTGTCATGACAAAATTATTAATGAAACTTTAAAAAGATGGTACAACTGCAAACGCACACAAACACACACGACAACAACAACAACAGCAACGATATTACAACATCCTCACTTAACATCTTATTCTAGATTTAGAGAGTTTAAGTTGATTCCAATAATCACCGTGACAACCACATAGTCCCCTCGTCTTCTGTAGCTATTTGAAGTATAATCCGGATAGCTTACAGACTTACCAGAACATGGACACAAAGCAAACTGTGCTTTTCTTACTCTGCAGGGAAGGGGGGGGGGGGGGGGGGGTCATTGCTACAATCAATACATGGTCATAAAGGTAAAAGTTAGACCCCCTTATTATACTCACTGCCAATATGCACATATCATGATCAGTGTTGATTGCACCTTGTACGAAAGACAAATACGAATCATATGCAATACTCGATGCATAACGATTGAAGAGATGTCTGTACATTGCAAACAATTCAAGAAAATCCCAGCCGGCAGCATGATTTATGACTTGATTTGTAGTCATTGAGTATATTCATGCCTGCGCTCGGAATTGCAACGTAAATAGGTTTTGAAGAGGCTCATCCATAACATCTGAGGATCATCTCTGTTGACATATCAGTCGATATATACAATTTTTCTCTATTCACACATAAATTGTCTCTTCCTGACTGGCCCAAAGCATTTTCTGAGCTGCAAAGATCATTTTGTCAACTTCTGTAATGAATTTCCTCTGTTCCCACTCTCCTCAAGTTGCCATCTTCTCTTCCCCAACTTACTTCTGCGTTTTCCTGAATGCGGCACATCCACAGCGCATCTTGGTGTTCCAACCCTTTTAAAGGGGAAATCCAGTCCAAAGATAAGTTAAACTAATAAGAAAGCGTAAAGTATTACGAGTGCAATGGTAAAATTTTGAGCGAAATCGGGTGAAAAATAAGGAAGCTATGACATCTTTAAGTTTCGCTAATTTTTCAGGAAACAGTTCTTGAATTCACGGTCAATATGAATATGCAAATGACAAAGTGAGCATGTCATCCCCTCACATCTTGTTATATAGTTTGTACATGAAATTTTGGAATTTCCCGTTTTTCATTCAAACACAATTATGCCCGAGGATCAATTCCTGATATATCTAACTGATCACTGTTCTGAAGTTATTCAACCAGGAATAACATCATGTTTTAGACTTCAATGACAGAAATATTGAATTTTCGTAATTTTTTGTACACGATCAATGGAAAATTGTGAGGTTATGACATGATCAGCTCACGCATTTGCATATTCATATCCACTGTACAAGAACTGTTTTGCAAAAATAAGCAAAACTTCAAAATTGAATAACTTCCTTATTTTTCATGCGATTTCAGTAAAATTTAAACCTTTGAATTCGTAAGGTTTTACTCTTTTTTATCAGACTAACTTATTTGTGGGCTGGGTTTCCCCTTTAATGAGTAGCAAGCGAAGCATAGACACAATATGGGGTAGATGTGTGTGTATGTGTGTGTGTGTGTGTGTGTGTGTGTGCGTGTGTGTGTATGTATGTGTGACTGTTTGTGAGGGGACTGCAATATATAAACTAAGCTTTTTAGCAGTTCCCTCCATTTGCGACATCCTATCTCATCAACAATTACTTTTTGATACAGCGTTAATTTCATACATTACTTATTGCTACCTTTGCAACACAATTTATTTAATTCAATTTCATTTCATTTCATTATTTTCGCTTTCATCATTGGGTCTACAAAGTTTTGCATAAAAAAAAACAAGCAAACAAAGAAACAAGAATACGTGGTATCAAATTTAGCTATGTTCTATAGGTGTAGCTGAGAGCTGTTTGCTATGGTTCACTAGTTATACTTACAGTAACTGATCGCCGAATAATGTATACACTCTTCACTCACTTCACTCATCAACATCAGTATAAACAGATATAGATTACGGTATTCCGCAAGAGTCGATTTTGGGCCCACTCTTGTTTATCATATTGATAACATAGTTCAGCGTGTAAATTTTTGTCCAATACATTTATACGCTGATGACACTGTAATTTATTTCTCACATACAGACATCACTACGATCGAGTCTGTTTTGAAGTCTGAGCTACAGAAAATCTTGATTAGGTTGTGTAAATCTAAGCTGAGTCTTAGAGGGACTATACAGTACTGGTTGAGGCGAGGATTCAGGTTTATAGCATTTTTTTTAGTGAGATAATGAGGAAACTCTTATAAAATATGAAAGAGCATATAATTTCAAGAAGGATTCAGCGTTTATTTGATGAAAATTGGTCTTGAAATGGCTGAGATATAAAAAAAAGCACAATTTTCATTTGGATCTCTTTGTTTTTCCTTGTTTTTAGATATCTCAATGATTTCAAAACCAATTTTCAGCAAATAAACTTTTGATTCCCCTTAGAATTGTATGCTTTCTAACATTTATAGAGTGGTTTCTTAACATCTCGCAAGACGTTACAAGCTGAATCCTCATCTCAAACAGAACTGAAAAGTCCCTTTAATTAAGATAAAACTGATTGTATGTTTTTCGGCTCTGACATGACGTTAAAAAATGTAATGAATTCGTCAGGTACAATCCACGAAATATCTTGGCATGATCTTAGATCCATGTCTAAAATGGAACCTCCATATTGACAAAATGTGCACTCGAATAAGTAATTTGCTACGGTCATCCCGATTATGACATACAATCAATTCATCCAATCTAAAAATTGTTTATAATGCAATTATTCTTCCTATGTTTGATTAAGGAGATATTATATACGGTGCAGCCAGTGCTAAACATACAATGTTATTACACATGCTTCAATTAGGAATATTCATAAGTCCGTATAGACACATGTCAGTCAGAGATCTGCATGCACGTCTAGGCTGGAAGTCATTAGCAGCTCGGAGCTTTTGCCATTTCAACACCATGGTTTTTACGGCATTAAATGCTTATGTACCTATGTATTTTAAAGATCAATTTCAATATTGTCAATTTAATTATTCACTCAGTTCAACCGGTAACTTAGCATTACCAAAACCTATGACAGAAAACAGTTAAAGGACATTCTATTATAGGGTTGCCGTGCAATGAAGTAATCTTCTTCCTCTATAATTAAAAAAAGATCTTTTTTTAGCCCTGCCTCATTTGCTAGTAAGTTCAAATCAGTGTTCGATATTGTTTTATAATCCCTCTGTAATATTAGTTTATACTTTTATAGTTCAGCCAATACACACTTTTTCTGTTATCAACGATGAATTAAGTTTTACAATTTGATTTTTTTTTTTAATTCCAATATTAATTTCATGTTAGGATCTCATGGAAGAACAGCCATATCTTCGTAGACAGAGCTGAATGAACGATCCTTTCTTACATATTCATTGCTTGTTTTATTTTCTTTCTTCCTTTTTCCTTTTAATATATCTCTACTTTTTTTAAATTATGTACTACTCTGTTGATTATATGTTTGTATATTGCTTGTCATACTTCCACTGTACTCTTTTTGCATGAATTTACGGTGAATAAGTAAATCAGATCAAATAAAAAAAATATAAAATTTCCACAGGTAGCAATATTCACGGTTTAATTTTAGTCATTGATTGTAATTATGCCTGACCTTCAGATTGCAGAGTGAAAGGTTTTGAAGAACACCTTCAAGTCTTAACAAGACATGGAATATTCTCCGCGATGCAATTTCAGTCTATATTACAACTCAATGACCACGGTGGGAGATCAACAAAATTTGTGGATGAATCTTTCTTTAATACTTTGGTAAATTATTACGAATTCATTATCAAGTTATTGTGATATTCATGGAAAACTATGTCCTTGATTAATGGGATTTTTTTTTTGATAAATAGATGAAGTTGATGGTGTTCGTCTGTGCGTATGCGTTTGTGTGTGGGGGCATAGTTATATTCATCATCCTTACAAATCATAACAAAGCAATACTTGCAAATATAATTATCATGTGTACCAAACCTTGGGCCTACTTTGGTTCGTTTGTTCCGTATACCCACGGCTTGACGGTGCCAGGACAGATGGCCCTGCCTCCTCAGTTTTTGTCGCACTTGAATTTCCAGTATGCCATAAACCACACAAGGGGGGCAAATCGTAACATCCTCGTATGGAGCCCCGTGGCAATCTTGCCCACTTTACAAGCCACTGGTTGCTCGACATTTCCCGGAATTGCTAGCACTTGACAGTTTTGAAAACAATGTTACAAGTAGAGCGGTATCAGAGTATGTTAAAAATTGCAAATATGCCACTCCATCTCTCCAGGACTAGTCAACAGCAAGGTGCTCTTTAAGTTGACGGTCCAATATCTCGCGTGTTATCGCTGGACTGTCAAAGAGGGGTTCTTCAAACGATCATCCGGAGAAAACACAAGCAAACAAAATCCGTAGATGTTGCTCTGCAGTTGAATAAACACGGCATTCCAGGAGATGACTGGAAAATATTTTGTACATTTGGAGATGAACGTTCCAAAGATTATTTATCTAGGTTTATCTCCCTTCAATCTTCTGCTGTGTTTACATATTTTTTTATTTCTTTCCTCTTTTATTCACGTTAATCTCTTCACAATTTCCTACATTCCACGCAGCTATGCCTCTTTGTTGTTTTATAACACACATCGAGCACTTATGCTAAACCTGAAGGTCGGATATGATGACTGGCCCTTTTATTTAGTACTTGGTCTATTTTTCAAGTCATCTATGTCACATAATCCGTTGAAAGCGAGAGTTCAGAGTCCGTAGCATACTTCAATGACAGCGATTCCGAAAAAACGCACGTGCCGAGAATTTGCGCGTTTCGTCTTGGCACATGGCACATGAAGAATTTTGTGAAAATTGGCCCACCTCGATCTTACATAAATGTGAAGTGAAATCATATTCACATTAATGTAACAGGTATAGTCAAATAACATTATATGCAGACCTCCCAAGCATACTGAACTTGGAGTATCTAAATTTTGACCATTCCCAGCTCTTGTTTCAACAGGAGATTCCTTTTTTTTTTTTCAGGATAATTTTACTACACACGAGAACTGCTCTTTCTTTCCTACTTTTGAGCCAAATCATCCCTATTTTTTAGTCAGAAAGGTTGGGAGGTCTGTTATATGGTATCTTCTTCATCCCGATTTCCTGGGGCCCGTTGCACAAAAGTTACTATTATGGTAACTTTGCCATCCAATGGTAACTACCATGGCAACAACACTCAACAGCCAATCAAAATCAAGAATTCCATGGAAGTTACCATTGGATGGCAAAGTTACCATAATAGTAACTTTTATGCAAGGGGCCCCTGATATAGGTTATTTGATCCTGATATATCCTGATATATTTCCTGATCCAATTCTTGTTCATTCAATTTTTTGGTTTTTGTTTGTTTTGTTTTTGTTTTGTTTTGTTTTGTTTTAATCCCGTAGTCCGTACCTCCTCCAGTCCCTTTGAGCTGACCAGTCTCCATTCTTTTCTTTTACCAATCTTCTACAGTTTTAATCTTCTCAGGTGATAAAGTCTTGCAGTTCTCATTTCCCGGCTAATTTCATTTTGTGCTATGTATCAAGATCCAATATGAAAAAAAAAAAACCAACACACAACAATACTGCGTTTTCCAGTGCCCTTTAATTTGTCAGTCCCATCCTTTCTATGTTGAATATATTTAGTAAAACCAGGCAGTAAAAAAACAGAACAACTTAATGCTCCGAAGTAGTCGACTTTGACTTGCACGGTGAAAACATGTCATCATAGCTACTGTCGATTCACTCTGCGTGTTCAAAATTTTGTAATATCAGTCCATGAGGTCCTTGAACATTTAGAGTGTTCATCTCGCTCGTGCGGCCGTGGCCCACAGCTGGGTCGCGATGTCGACAAAAATGAATCTAAAAAGATTCGTATATTCGATCTAACTGGGCCTCAAATAAAGAAGAAGAAGAAGAAGTAGAAAAATAAAAAGATTGCAGGAGCCAAAGTGGGTCTCGGGTTAGAAGAGGTTGAGAAGTACTGGTGCTACTTGTTTCTAATCAACATTTATTATGCCAGTGGGATAAAGATGAAAGCATTGTCTCTCCACAACTACAGAGAAAATGTAATACACTCCTTTGAAGTCATTCAATTTTCAAAGATCAACTTCATTCACACATAATATCAACTAATACTAACCGGCTTTACTATAGCGTTATGACATCCTCTCAGAAAATAAACGTTATAAGATTCGCTATAGGACGATGTGCTGCTTAAAGCTGCTTTACCATTGGAAGCAATGATTTAAAAGATGTTCGAGATATTGATACATATGTGTAGGTCAATTGCATCACGAAACATCCTACCATGTAAAAAATTGTAATAAAGCATAAACTATAAGGAGATATCACTATTTCCCCTATTATACTAAACCATAACTTTAGACGGTTTAGTCTAGAAACATTATTTTTTTATTAGAACTATTATTCACATTTTCGCATATTTAACAATACTCAACATTGATTATACTGATTCAACTTTTCACATTGGTTGTTTCGATTCCTACCTCATATTTTAGAACTGTTTTGAATCACTAAAGATGAATTTTGCTTTATCTGCAAATGGTAAATAATGCCTTTAATAACCAGCGACCACCGTGAGCAGAATTCAACATTGGCAGCTGATACACTACAGTTGTATCTCTATTAATCCAGCAACCTGTATTGGTAGTGGTCCACAACTGGTAGTGCACTATCAGAGTCCTGGCTGGAGCAACACTTTGGAAAACTAAAGCTAGTCGAAAATTAATATCTGAAATCATTACAAAATGTAAGGATGTAGTTAGACTTCGTGAAGTCAGTATTTTACCATGGCAATCGCAACCGCTTTCCGCCACTTACTACACTTGCGTAATGTTCTGACTGGCAAAATATTTCCCACAAAAGGTCCAGCATATATTTTACAATTTTCAAGCGAATAATCCTCTCGTTCTTGAGTTCATAAAAAAACAAAGTCCCTTCCCCGACCAGGTTTGTTTGTTTGTTTGTTTGCTTTTTCTTCTTCTTTTATACATCACAGCTATCTTCGAAATCGTGGTACTTTCTAGTTCTTTTTTTTTTCTTTTTCCACCGTTGGTCGTTGGTAGCTTTCAGTTATTGTATAATTATAGGAAAGGATTTAACATCTTTATCCTTATCTTTATGGATAATTCATGTTACAAGAAGTTTGTTCTTTACTATTCAATCTATACACGAAGGACCCACTCGACTAGTACTTAGAAGCACCGGGCTTTATTTAACCTTAATAACTGATGTTAATTACAGGTTGTTGTATCATTGCATCTGCTTTTGTTATAAGTTTCTCTGGTCCGTACTGTATTGGGATGGTTTTGGTGTGTGTGTGTTGTTGGTTTTTTTTTTTCAGTGTTATATATCGAATTTTGTTGTGGAAAATGAGAAATAAATTCAATTTAAATGCAATTCACATTTCAAGAGGGATTGGTGCCGATCGACCGCATCCAACAAGTTATTTTCTTGGCTAGAATCATTTTTTTCTTTAAAGCAAACCGCAGATCTTGTATACCTGCGTATTACAAGCTTTTGAAGGTCACTTGCATTTAGATGATGAGTTTCTTTAATGAAGAGGAGTTTTTTCTTTGTAAAATTATGTAACTGAAGATATGTGGGAGAAACCAGTAAACTACCGGATTGCAAATGCATGCCTTTAGATTTTTACTTTGAGAATAATCATCTGTGGCATGTCGATATTCACGATGATAATATGAATTAAGAGTGCAGGGAAAGTATGAAGACTGATGATCCTTTCTACGATAGGTTTCAAATTTGATGAATGAACGATAGTATCCATGTTTATCAAGAGCCCAACTCTATGAATATTACCGAAGTAACTATAATATACACCAAAGGTCAATTCCAAACAAACAACAGGACTGCTGATTTCAAAATGCCAGTGCCTGTTTATAGGCAAATGTGTAGGTGTGTTTTTTGTTGACAGATATGTCGGTGTGTTTATGACTCATATTACTATAAAATTTTTATCATCACCGCTTGAACTATAATTTTGCTATTATTAGCATGATTATGCGAAAATCATTGTCTTTTGATTATCATCAGAATGAGCCTTGTTATTACAAATTCTCATGCAACTATGAACCCTGTTTAAAGGCTTATAAGTTCGAAACTTTTGATTCC
This sequence comes from Diadema antillarum, assembly GCF_040938485.1. NCBI lineage: Eukaryota > Metazoa > Echinodermata > Echinoidea > Diadematoida > Diadematidae > Diadema > Diadema antillarum. The sequence continues at coordinate 3,220,684 of NW_027270982.1, forward strand.
CTCAATCACTCGTCGTACCCATGCCTCCAATATTTCACAAACATGCTGACGCACACGCTCATTTAACATGTCAGCATTTGTAAATTGATAGAAACAAACGCTATTTTTGCCTTCCACGTGATCGATTGAACAGATTTCAGATGTTGTCAGGGGAGATATAAATGCCTCTCTGATGGAAATCATTGCCTTTGTGCTATTCTTCCTTTTATGCTTCAATCTCGGATTGAAAATGCAGAAATCACATTTTAATAGAACGTCTCCCGCAGCGCAGACGTCTAAGACAAAAGTGAATTTTTGCTCTCCAAATACAAAATCTGAAAATAACAATGAATGAGAATGGTGGAACATTATGCATCGGAAAATGACGTGGTGATAAGTATAAGAATAAGAAAAATTGAGGCATTTATAAGCATTTTGTATGGTGTTGTTATTGTTGTTCTCTCACCAACCCCCCCCCCCCAAAAAAAAAAAAAAAAAAAAACTTCAAAATAAAATAAACACAGACACGTTATCAACTTCAAAGAGACACTAAACCATTACGTTAAAGATCGATGTATTGTGTATGGTATGTTAAGAATTGATGATCATCCATTAAAAACAATGACATGTTGTTTATGATTTGTTTGTTTGTTTTTGTGGTGGTTTGTTGTTGTTGTTTTTGATTAAAGGAATTAGGCAGGTGCTACCAAATTCTAAAGTGAAATCGCCAGCGAATAAAACTGCTCACATGTTTGTTATTTCTCTGCCGCAGGCCCGTTGATGTATCAGTGCATATCCGGGGAAGTGGTGGAACCCTTTGGCTAGGGATAATCATAATCCTCGGTGATATGACAAGTGGGTATTTTGCAATCGATGTGTTTGTTTCATTCTGCAGTCATTCTTCTCTGACACCACGTGATTGATCTCGTTATAATGTATCAATTGTCATATGAGGAATTCTATCCCATGTAGCGGTTCAGACATTACAGCAGAAAACTAATACAGATATCCTATTTTGAACTACAGTATATATTTTCATTTGCAAAATACATGCAATTAAAGCTGATGACCTTTTTTCCAGTTAAAGCGAACACAACATATTGTTTTATCGCTTGTTCATATTATAGTGGTAAAAAGTTTTCACAAAGAGAAAAATATTGGACACATTGGACATGTGATATATCAAGTTTAATCAAAATACCCGATGAAAGAAAGAAGTGTTGGGATAATAGAATCAATTCAATTCAATTCAATTCGTTTATTCATCTCATTTTCGGATAAAACAATACAACAGTATTGGATTTTACAATACACAAAAGGATAATCAATCATTTACATATAATAGTGAAAATGAAAAAAGAGAACTTGAGAAAAGCCAAAAGGCCTTGTGAAGTAAGTTCCCTTACGATTATGCACAAAATAATTGATTTTTAAGGTACAAAGTGTAGACATGGACAGAAAACCAACAAATACAACAAAACATAACATAACAAAACAAAACAAAAACATAAGACAAATGATATGATAAATTGACTATGACTATGTGTGATTTGCTAGAAGGTATATTTTCAAATATTTCTTAAATGAGGACAGGCTATTGCGTGAACAAATATCTCTAGGAATTGAATACCAGATTAACGGAAATTGGTGACGTACGGAGTTTGAAACCAGATTTGTTTTTACTACCCACATATGAAATCTATTGCAATTTCGTGTATTGTATTTATGAATTTCATTATTAGTTGAAAACATACATGAAATATTATGAGGTAACATATCTTTGAAATAATAAAATCCCAAAACAGCGGTATTATAAGTATACAAATCAAATATATTCAAAGTATTAAATTTACGAAAAAGAGGAGCCGAATGAGCAAGATAATGACTACCAGAGCATATTCGTAATGCTTTTTTCTGCAATTTATGTAAAACTTCTATCTTGGTTTTATTATATTTGCCCCATACAGATACACAATAATTAAGATACGGAAGCATAAATGTATTATACAGCAAAAAAAGTGCAAACTCTGGAAGAATATTTTTCAATCTATATAATATACCTATACATTTAGATACCTTATTTGCTACATTCGTTATATGTACATCCCAATGCATATTACTCTGAATATAAACACCAAGAAAATTTACCGAATCAACTTTCTTTAGAGGAACAGAATCAATAGAACATAACACATCATCAAAAATATAATTATCATCACAAACATTACGGTGAAATATAACATAATTTGTCTTAACAAAATTAACAATTAATTTATTTACTTTAAACCAATTACTAACTTTATCTAACTCCTGATTAACTTTAATCTCAATATCAATCAAACTTGGATGAGTATAAAACAAAGTAGTATTATCAGCATACATCACATACTTAAACATAGTAGAACTTTGAACAATATCATTAATATAAATCAAAAACAATAAAGGACCTAAAATAGAACCTTGCGGAACACCACGGGTTATTAATGAATAATTTGAGGAACAATTCTTAAATGATGTATATTGAAATCTATCAGACAAATAATTTTTAAACCAGAGTAAAGGTGTCCCACGTACCCCATAATGTTCTAACTTATATAAAAGAATAGTATGATCAACAACATCAAAAGCTTTTGACAAATCCATAAATATTCCAATAGCATATTTGTTAAGGGTTAGAGCAGAAATAATCTTATCTTGTAAAACTATAACAGCATGAGTGGTTGAATGATTTCGTCTGAAGCCATATTGACAATTAGAAAGTATATCGAATTTTATTAGAAAAGAATACAGACGGTTATATATACACTTTTCAAGTAGTTTTGATATGACAGGGAGAACTGATATAGGTCTATAGTTTTGTAACAAATGCGGGTCATCTTTCTTGTATATTGGAATAATTTTTGCAATTTTCAATTTTGTTGGGACATCACCAGAACTTAAAGACAAATTAATTATATAAACAAGAGGTTTAACAATGGAAAATATTATCTGTTTCAAAATATTACAACTTAGATTATCAAAACCACAAGAATACGTTGTTTTTAAAGCATTACAAATTTCCAAGAGTTCACTCTCTGTGGTAGGGTTAAAAAATAAAGAATGGAAAAAATCACATTGGAGATAATCTTTAAAATGCATATCAGAACTAGGTTTTCATAAAGATAATAATGTTTCATTACAAATATTTGTGAAATATGAATTAAAATTGTTTGCAATCATTTGAGAACCTGTTATTTTTTCGTCATTTCTTAGAAAAAATGTAGGCATTTCATTTGGTGATTTATTAAGCAGTGAATTTATAACAGACCAAGTTTTATTCACATTATTTCTATTTTCATTTAATTTACTACAATAAAATTTTTTCTTGGCGTGTCGTAATAAATTATTTACTTTATTCTTATAGTCTTTATATTTCTTTTCATTTGTTAAAGATCTATTACATAAAAATTTCTTAAATAATTTATGCTTCTTATTTATACACCGAAGATGAAAAGGAGTTATCCACGGTTTGCGAATCTTTTTCTTTTTTACTTTCATTAAGGGAAATATATCATCATATAAAAAATTCAATTTCGCAATGAATATATCATATGCTGCAGTTGCATTGGAAGTATCATATACTACTGACCAATCTGCACTAATCAGTTTCTCATTCAATAAACAAATTCCTTCATCTGTTATTTTACGGGAATAATTCTGATTAATGTTTTTGTTTTTCCTTATCTTATTCAACATTAGAAATATAGGTAAATGGTCTGTAATATCATTACTAAATGTACCACAACATAATTGACAATTCATAACATTTGTGAAAAAATTATCCAAAAGAGTTGCACTGTTTAAAGTAACGCGAGTTGCACTCTTTATAAGGGGTTCAAACCCAAATGAAAAATTAGCAATTAAAAACTTATAAGCACCTTGATTTTCTAAATACTTAAGGAGGTCTACGTTAAAATCACCTGTTATAAATATATTTCTATGTTCCTTCGTTACAGTACATAGGGCTTCAGAATAAAATTCTATGAAATCGTCAACATTTGAGTCCGGTTTTCTATAAATGACACCAACAGTGTACTTGGAGTTATCATGTACAAAATCAATAAACAAATACTCACAAATACCTTTATCAATTTCACTTGAAAGCAAAATATCTGATCGAATTTGAAAAAAAAATATCATTCTTTATAAAGAGACCAACACCTCCTCCACGACCAAAAACTCTATCTGAATGAATGAAAGTATAACCGGGTAAATTAAATGGAATCACAGGGTCTTTACATATCCACGTTTCTGATATTGCAATTATACTAAAAGAGTGCTTCAGTGAGGACAAAAATATGGATATATCTTCAAAATTCTTCAGGAGACTACGGGCATTAAAATGAATCATACTAAGTTCTGAGATATATTTGCAATGCACATTAAATTCATCAGAGGTAAAACAATTAAATGAACTGTGGGTATTAAACAAGTGAAAATCAGGATCGATGCTAGTGAATGGATTATTCATGTCGCACAAGATTGAGTTGGTATATCTCCAATGAGCGGAAATAAACATACGACAGCATTGTTGTTCTGGCAATAAACTGAAAAAGCATAGTATTGATACACTTTACGTTATATACCGATTCAAGAATCATAACACAAACAACACATCTACCATCCTCAACGTGAACAAACATAGAAGAAAACACACACATAAAAAAGGATTTCATACAAAAGAAATCTTACAGAAAAAAAAAACAGGAGAGCGAGTGAAACGTGCAAAGAGAGATTTTGGAGTCAGTACACATTTTGAAATTATTAACTCTGTAATCCATATCCATTTGAATTTTCAAAAGTAATACCTATATGTTATTATAAAAGAGCTTTTATCTTGTGTAGGTATACATCATGTGTGTTCAGTTTCAACAGGCTGACTGGTCTTCAGTTCAAGAGACAGGTAAGTATAGCAGGTAAGTTATAGGTAGCTTAAGTCTTCAGTGCAGTTGATGATTTTCTTCCTTGTTTTCTGGCCATTCCCATGCAGTATGACGAAGATGCGTCCATCCACAGACCATGCAGCCTGAACCTTCACATGTTGCTGTGCCGCCTTCAGGAGTTTGCTGTTGTACTCGGTGAGGTCTTCCTGTATTCCCATGCCGGTATTCTTCAGCGACTTCCTTTTTGTGATCAGCATCTGACGATACCTGTAGCTCGTGAGCTTCACGATGACAGGCCGTGGAGGAGCGGGTCCACCCGAATCCTTGGGATTCCTCTGCTTTCCGATCCGGTGGCTGCGATCTATGTGATGTGGTTGGAGATCAACATTGAGTTTTTCCCTCGCCATCTGACACACTAGGGAGTCAGTGTCTTCGTGCGGGCTCTCCTTGATTCCATAGACCCTCACGCAGTTCCGACGGGAGTACTGCTCCTGCTTGTTGAGATCAAAGGAGAGTTTCCTGGTGTTGTTAGTGCTGGACTGCAGTTGAGTCTCAAGCTTTTTTACCTGCTGTTGGGCAGCATCGAGCTCGCACTGGATGTCATGAATGACGCCATCTTGTTTTTCAATGTGTGACCTCAATTCAGCTAGTCTGGTATCAATAGCATTTGACACCAAGCCAGCAACAGCATTCAGGAACTCGTCATCCTCAAGTAATTCCCTGATCAGCTTTTTGTTCGACCTGGCAGTCATTTTCAGTGGTCTCTGTAAGCAGTCCAGAAAAGTCTGTTTTGTTTGGAGTTTAGCGACCTAGCCCTAGCTGATGCAGAATCGAACCGGACTCTGTATCAGCTTGGTTTGACAGGAAAGAAATTATATCAAACCTTACCTTCAATTAATTAAATGATCCTCACGATTCCTTTTCATTAAAAAGGATCAAAGAAATTTGATTTCTTTGGAGATCAAACAGATAGAGTAAAAAACAAATAATGCGTTTAGCACTGTTTAGGCCTACGCGTATAGTTGCTACCGATCGATAGACGCTATGTTAATATGAATTAGCCATGTTCCACGAACCTCGAGTAAATACTCTTTATACAGTACGAAAAAGTATAGTCATGGGCGTCACGGTATCTCTATTCAAACAGTTCAAGAAGAGTTGAAGATCCAATAGATCATATATATGTAAATCTCATTTGACACCTAGAAAATAGCTCCAGCGCAGCGCGTCATCGGGACTTAACCCCCCCCCCAATTATTTTGTTAAATAACAGGCATAAATGAATTATGGACAGTGAAGATTAATAGCTTACCCTGTGGAGACAGTTATGTCCGAGTGATAAGACTAATCCTTAGGTCGAGAAAACCTGAGAAGAAAAATTATCTTTGAGCCTTTCGACTGTTGGTCTTAAGGGATTCGTATTAACCGTACTTGCAAAATAGTATTCTCTGAAGTCAACTTTCGTTTAATTGTAAACACAGCGACTCTCTAATAGATTCTTTCTGGTTTTCTTATGAAATTTCAAATGAGTGTTTCTAACAAGTATTATAATCAACTGGTGGTAACTGCGAACTATTTAATTGGTCACTGCAAACAAGTTGTGTAATGAAATATTACACCCATATGTAGTTCCAAAATGTAATCTTCTCTATTGCCTATGAGCACACAAATTTCGTCAGCTTCGTACAAAGAAACAGACTGGGGCTAAGTAGTAAAGTCGTGTCTACAATGCATATTTACGTCATTGTGGTATTTTGCGTATAGAAATTAATTGGCGGAATGTCCCCGTACAACGTAAAAAGACTTGCTTTGGGTTCCCTACTCGACCTAAACAATGGTCTCATCACCAAATTAAGCGATTTTCGCATCTCATGTTTTAATACGAATGAGTCTCGACCGGCAATTCCTTGGTCATTGAAGAGGAAAACACGATCAAAAAATTTTGATAAAGTGAGATCCCTATTGTAGGAAGTAGGCCTATTTTCAAGTGAGATGCTTTTGTAGCTAACCCACTACGAAAGATAGCCATGTTGGGACGTATATTCGCAATTTTGAGAATAGGTCTCGCTCAACATCTACAGTATGTTACTGAATCGTGTCTTTCCGATATTATTGTGATCGTTCTCATGTCGAGATGAATTACTTACGATTTGATTTGATTCCCTGCTCACTTATCGGAATTCCAGATCTGTCTCACGTAATGAAGAATGCAATGATTCCAAAGACACCTTGCCCACTGCGGTAATATCAGTCTTTCACCACTATGGTGTATCTTAAAGGTATTGTTTACCATTGGGAGCAGTGATTTGCAAAAATGTTCGACTTACCACATTTGATGCATATGTGTAGAACAGTTGTATCACAAAACATTCTACCTTATGAAGATTTTGCAATAAAGTCTAAAATATAAGGAGATATCACTATTTTTCTCACTAAACCATAAATGTAGACGGTTGAGTCTGGGAACATTCTATTTTATCTATTGTTAACATTTTGTACATTTAACAATACTGAAAAATTGATTACACTGATTAACATTTTTACATCGGTTGTTTCTATCCCTAACTAACATTTTAGAACTATTTTGAAGCACTAAAGCTGGATTTTTTATTCTTCTGCAAATGGTAAACAATGCCTTCAATCCCCCTTTCTCATCAACCTCAAGACCTAGAGAGGGATTCATTGTATGCTCTTCATTTTCTCTCCCAACACTCATGGGATATGCATAATATACAGTACGGCATCTGTTAGTATCACATATCTTTCCTTAGATTCTTTGGCACAGGTTTTCCTAATTATATATATATATATATATATATATATATATATATATATATATATATACTTATATATGTTCAAATTAAAGCTGATAAGAGACGCAGAGTACAAGACCAGATAGGCTTTGTAACCAGTGAAACGCATGATTTTCAAAAAGCGTGGTGCACATGCTCTATTCGTTTCGACAATCGACAATATTATCGATTAGTGCACCAATATCTATTTTCATCAAAATAAATATTGATGCACTAATCACGTTTTCGTATATGCTATAGGAATCAGAAAGATCTTTTCCAATGCTCCTATTAAACTCACCCTTGAGTCTACTAGGTTTTCCTAATTTTATATATATATATATATATATATATACTATGTTGATAAGGTAGTCCACGTGTTGGCAAGATAAAAAGATAAGTAACAAAGCTGCAACAAAGTTCATGCTGTATTCACCAACGGTTTATTTCTTCACACAAATTTTCGAGCGTCTCGCCGCCCTTTCTCAAGTGTTGAGTATCAACACTTGAGAAAGGGCGGCGAGACGCTCGAAAATTTGTGTGAAGAAATAAACCGTTGGTGAATACAGCATGAACTTTGTTGCAGCTTTGTTACTTATATATATATATATATATATATATATATGTGTGTGTGTGTGTGTGTGTGTGTGTGTGTGTGTATTTATATACTTATATATGTTCAAATTAAAGCTGATAATAGACCCAGAGTACAAGACCAGACAGGCTTTGTCACCAATGAAACGCATGATTTTCAAAGCGTGGTGCACATGCTCTATTCGTTTCACTTTATCAGGGAGAAGATATACCTTAACGCGCGCATCAGATGACTTTTGTACCAGATCGTGTGATTAATAATCAAGAGAAGGCACAAAGCTCATCAGCATCTAAGAAGCTGTCATCCGAGATTCACTTCTGTAACAAATCCTTCGCAAGCTCCTCCTAGAATTTGAGAAATCGAAGATAATCGCAAAGAAAATTAGACATCGACAATATTATCATATTTTCATCAAAATAAATATTGGTGCACTAATCACGTTTTCGTATATGCTATAGGAATCAGAAAGATCTTTTCCAATGCTCCTATCAAACTCACCCTTGAGTCTACTAGGGAAATCAATCTGTTTCCCGATGGGTCTAATTATATCTTCCGTATTAAAGGCGGTAGGTATAAATGCTAATATCACAGAAGCAGAAGTTAATTTTCAATGAATATGCTTGGATAAATCGCTTTATTGGTACATGTAATTTAAATCGTAAATTGGCCATTGGGCTTAATTCTCATTCATAACACGATTGAAACATCGCCTGAATTCAATTCCATGTCAAGCTGGTATATAAAAGAGCTGTTACAGCGTAATTTCCAATCGCGAAAAGCTCGTGAGGTATCACAGCGCTGATGCCTAACAAGTTAAACGTCATGTTTACGAGGAAACTATCGAAACTATCTTTACCAGGATGAATTAGAAAATTATTACATCTGAATAATTGTGGTTTTTTTTTTTTTTGTTACTGAATTTGCTACTAATGTAAATATAATTTCTATCTGCGCCTCGGGCATGCTGCCGGTTAAAGTTGTCAAGATACCGTGACATTTGTGTCATTATGCTCTCAAGTGTAACCCTCTGAAATCCTTTTCGACATTTTATGCTTCCATCTTTTCCTTGATCGTCCTTTCCTCTATTTCCCTCCACTTGGTAGCGATCATTCACATTATCACTCACTGGTGACGCTTCCTTCTTTTCCATTTTCCTTTTCCATCTCCTTACGTTTGCTCTCTGTTAGCCAATGTTCACGGGTTGGAGGCAATGCAATCAGTTGTATGCGCATTTTATCATTGCTCTTCATGTCCTTCTTTAGTCGCTCTATCACCTTTTTTTGCTATTCTTTTCAAATCTATATCTAAAAACCTTACTTCCAAATCATATAATTGGCACAAGCCAACCTTCAGTCTTTGCTTTTAGGCCCATTCTCAGTAAAAGTGTGCAAATTCGGAATTTTGGTGTCGCCGACATTCCACGACAGTTTGCGGTTCCCTGAAACCTATTAGATACTATCTAAATGTTTATGATATATCACGAGGACATTATTTGTTAAAAATAAACACGATCAAATGCGGTTGTCTGCCTTTTTGTATAAAGTTTTGCTGTTAAACTTCGTTAAGACTCCCAAAACGCAGTGTCGCCGGCTATTTTAGAATTATGTTTTATTGCTCCTCTCCGTCCACAAACACACTTTCAAAATATCATTTGCATGGGCGATGAGCATATCATATGCGCTAATCACAATACTCGAAAAGTTCTAAAATTTTTATTGACTTCTTTTTTATAGCCTTTTGAAACCTGTCGCCAAATTCACCGCCAGATACGTTACCAGTTTCTTTAGTGTTACAGCATTGCGAAAATAACAAGACTATGCAATGACTCTGTGTATATGAAACCCTGAGGATATACCTCATACATTTCAAGTACTTAGATTTTTTGTGCGACAGCTTTTTATTGAGAATACGGTACAATGTTTGAAATATCGGTTTTTTCATTTTTATTTGGACAGATACGTTACATACATTCACGCCACCCACTGCGACAGATATTGCAATGTCAGACAAATTGTATATTACACAATACTCCTCGGAATGACGCATCGATTCAACATGAAAGTTCAGTACAAGTGAGAAATATTCGGTAGATATCGCTCTCATAATAACATGATCGACCATATACGTTACCACAGATACGTAACCGAATTTTGCTCATTAGTCTTGTGCTTCCAGGGGATCAAATCTGGTCAAAATTCATCCCTACACATTACATGCTTCGTTTTGTTGGACCTCAGGATTATATTCTTACACCAAAAGGACAGGGAGGTGAAAAAGAGCAACACTTCCACATGATTTTTCTTTCTACGTCAGTGTCTCACAACTTAATGCCAAGTTTTCCGACAGATACGTTACCACATAATCAAAGTGCTGAAAAAAAAAATTGTAAGTGTTTTGACGAACAAATCGTTGTGTGCTCACAAACTCAAAAGTTCTATTGTATAAAACCCAGCCACTTTCATATTCTAGGCAACAACTTTTAACGTTTATTTTACAAGACGAAGCTATGATTCAGCATATCAGTTTTTCGCTTTTCAGATTTAGCAGATACGTTACGTATTATTCAGGGCACCCACGGTGACAAAAAAATGTTATGTAAAACAAAGTGTTCATAAAACAATTCTGCATAGAATGACGCTTCCATAAAAAATCAAAGTTATGTTCAAATGAAGAATATTCAGTAGAAATTGCTCTGTAACATCACCGACAGATTCATTTACGGTACGCCAGATACGTTACCTAACTTTGAAAGAGTAAAAAGTAGTTTATGAAAAGCTTCCGAGAAAAGTTTCAGTGTTCTGTTGCATATTTATTCTAGTGTTTTTCAACATATGAAGAACTACTCAAGATTCAGTGATAAGTTGAACAGTTATTTATTCATTTTCATTAAAAGGGGTGAGCCAAATACGTTACCATAGATCAAACAACTTTTTAGTATATCGAGTTCATAGAGACTGTACCTACTTCCTTCTAAGTGCCTGCAAAAATATATTTTTTAAACCTTAAATTTGCATTATCCATCATAACTTAATGAATATTTATAGTCAGATGGATAAATACATTCAGACGTAAGATGAGAATATTCTGTGAATGAAGAACCCAGCTCTCACATTTAGGGCTCTTTTCCACTACATTTCGTAGTTTAAATATTACGTACAATGTTTAAAATGGTTAATTTGGGCTTACATCATTCATCTTTACATCAATTCATAAGGTAAATAATTAAACAGGTGATATTTATTACTTCATACACAACTAAAATTATTAGTCATATTTTACCAGATACGTTACCAAAGGCAATTCGATGTTTTTCAATAGTTATTTCCCCGGGAAAGCAATTCATATTTGTTTCCTGTGCAAATTCCAGATCGGATCGTTCCCTCTGCATGAGCATGATTTGTGGCATTCGAAACTTTATTTGTAGGCGAAGTTTGTTAAAAATATAAAGTGAATCTTAAGGTTATATTTCATTTCAGCAAAAAACATATTTCAACCTACCACACAGAAATAATTTCTACCAATTAGCAAGGGATGGCAACGTCTTTACCTTTTGAAAAAAAAACCCAATATCTTTAGGGGGGACAGATGTCTTTTCCTGAACAGAAATTGGATCAAAACAATGAATTTAATTCAAAGTTAGGAGTCCATTACAACATGTAAATTTGCGGTAACGTATCTGATTGGCGATCAAAAATCATATATGATGCTCTATTTCAATTCGTTTTTACTCAATGAATGGCCATCATTTAGAATGTTCCACTTTTTGTTTCGTATTTGACCGGTTTTGAAGTTACCAAAAACACATCTTTGAATGTATTACTTTGTGGTTGATTTTTCGGTTTTACTCACATGGAATTGAACACTTAATCTGAGAATGGCCCTTTAGTACGCGTAAATCTTGATTTTGAGTTGTTTGTGTGCGTGTGTGTGTGCTTTTTTCCCGTTAAATTAACTGTGTGTAGAGGTTATTATTTTTGATTTTTGCTGTAACTAGGACAGGCGATCCCCCAATTCTCATTTTTTGAAAAGCGTGACTCACGTGTATTTGAATGATATCACATGGTTTTTCAAATCTTCTATCCCATCTGTCTTTATTACGTTCCTCTGAATTCACCCTTCTGCTTACGAGCACTTCTTTCTATATTTGCAAATACATATTTTTAAGAACAAATATACATTTTCAAAGATATCTTTAGAACAGTCTTCTAAAGTTTATTTATCATTTTTTTTTTTTGCTGCCTGTTTCTCTGCAGCTTTTCCCAATAATCTGTCATCGTATAAACCTTTCGTTTATACGAACAATGTATGTCTGGTTAGTTTCTCATTCTGTCTCGCTGATAACGCCCAATGAAGAGGCTAAGTGCTGATCCTCGGAATAACAACATAACGTCAATTCTGAAATCTCTTTTTGACCTCAACGGATGAGGCCTGGTAGGCCTTGATGTAGCCCTTTCCGAGTCCTAGCTATCAGCTGCTCCTGGGTATTCTCCTGGGTATGAGAACGAGAATGAGAAAAAGAGAGAAAGAATAAAGGCGAGGTAAAAAAGAGGGGAGAGAAGAGAGAGGGAGAGCAAGGGAGAGAGCCCACCTCATCAAATCTCTCCGTTCTTTTATTGCTCACCCAAAACAAGAAAAAATATGCCCCGTATCATCTCTTAGAGGCTTGCGTGAAGTTGCCTCAAGGTGGATATTTCATCTATGTCTGACGAAAGGTGGGAAACACTTTTACACAAAATTAGTAATTTACTAGGCTTGTTCCAATCAGCTGTTATCCAATCCGAACGATTAAGTCAATCACCTTTATCTCGTATTTACACTTGCCCAACAAACGGTGAGTTAGCTCGGTCGGTAGCGCGTCTGATGCTCACCATCCAAAGTACCCCGGTTCGATTCCCGGTCCCACTGAGCAAATGTTGTGTGTAGTGCGTCCCGTCTAGTAAGAGGCAAAACCCTCTGTCCCTCGGATAGGACATAAAATGGAGGTGACGTGTGTGAGAGAGTCACAACTCATGCACGTAAAAGATCCCGCTTCAGTTTTTCATCGCAAAGAGCAGGGTGTTTAACCCGATGAAGTGGTCCCATCCAACTGGACCCCATGGAAGACCAGGTATTGCAGCTGATTATGGGCTATCCAGCCATCTTCTCTGATGGAAATGAAGCAAACAATATCTTAGCTTCAATATCGTGTTAGGGGCGATTGATCATGTTAGTAGAGCCTAGGTAGAAAAAAAAAGAGATTACTCTTGTTTCTCTCTCCACCGTCCCCCTTTCTTCACCTTCCGTCAACACCTGTTTCTCGCTCTCATTTCCCTCACATCCCTAGGTGCGTTTGCCTTTCCGCCGTATACAGGTCCATGGAATACTTCACGAGCCTTACAATGATGGCACCAAGAAAAAAGCATCGACCTATCCTACAGGTCTTTCACCTGGATGGATTATAACCACATCAAAGAGAGTACCTCGTCCTTCTAAGAACATTAAACGTCAAGCTCCACTTCATGATGAAGGTGAACTTGCTCAAGAAATATAGACTCCAGAGAAACAGATGTTAGAAAGTTCATGAAATCCGGAACGAGCAAATTTGTTAGCAAATAGGGAATTCACCATCCTTACTATATTTTTTTTTTCTGGGAAAATGCATTCTGAATGGAAATTAAATGAGGTGATTGAATCAAAATATTCTGTAATTTTGTTAGGATTATAATCGAGGATCTCTTTAGCCATGCCTCCTCCTACGGGGAATTTTTTTTTCCGGTAATCATTACAGGATTGCTGATTGATGATTTGATACCGATAAAAATTCTCGTTTATTCATTATCATGGAAGAAATGCCGTGAAGAACTGCGTGCAGATGAAATCAACCCCGTGGAGGGAACAAAAGCATTTTCACCTTGCGTAGCCTTTAACCCTCTGCGTGCCACGTTGATTTCTCGTCTATATGTTTGTGTGAAAGGCTGTGCACATTTGTCTAATTGGAATGGAAAGGGCTAACGTGAAACTGCATTTCCTATAATACTAGGTTTACACCATGTTCCCGGCGGCCACGGCAGTCACGTTTCAGACCACCGTTCACAAAACGGGATGGACGTGAGACAACGCAGTGAGACGGGAAAGGCAAACGTGACAGGTCGTGATTTCCGTGGATGTCATGTCAGATTTTTAAACTGTCAAAAATTTGCCACGGCAGTCCCATTGCTAACAAGGAACGTTGCATATGACGTGATAAAACGGGGTGAACGCAACAAAATACTACGGCACGTAATAGGTCGTAACAAAACTTGGAGGCCGGTACGTGACGTCACGTACCGTACCGATACGTGACGGAAAATGTTGATAGTCTAGCTTGACCAGACGCCGTGAGAACAGCGTCTGTTAGCTATAAAATTATGTTCACCGGGGCGAGGACTGGAACGAACAAGACTAGAATAGGAAGAGGGGGAAACAGGAGAATGTCTCATTTGCCCACGGTGCACTACGTTTCGTTCAAACGGGACTGCCGTGGCCTCCGGGAACATGGTGTAAAAGTACCATAAGAACAAAAGATTAGTCGAACCATCCCGAATAGTGCTAACTCTACTTGTGGTCTGCATGTAAACTGAAAAAAAAAGTTATGATATTATTGATCATACATATTACATTTCGATGACCGGATATTTACGTTAAGATAATCCTTCTTTCAAAGATACCAAAGGTTTAAAGGCACATAGAGCCTATCAGAGAGCCACGAAACATACCAACGCTGTAAGATAGACGTAGATATGAATTATAGCTTATGGTCTATCCTCCTTTTGGACTTTTAAATCAAATGAAAGAGAGAGCAAAAAATCCGAACAAACTAGAAGCACTTCGAGAGCACAAAAAAATTCCCAATGTTTCGCCATCATTGGAACTGTGATGTGCACGTATTCTTTTAAGAATTATGGATCTGGATCTTGATCCGGGTAACCGACACAGTCTAATCAACTTTTTTTTTTGCCACCACAGCGAAATTATCCCGAGCATGTCATTTCAATGATTGCTATTGGTGACTGGCAAACAAACATAATATATATACATACATATATATATATATATATATATATATATATATATATATATATATACATATGTAGTGTATACACACATTCATATATTATACATTATTCATATATATATATATATATATATATATATAAATATGCATACACCATAACATTTGTAATACACGTAGACTTCCATCTATTTTGCTTATTTTTATTCATTTATTCATTTTTTTTTTGGCCAGCAGATTCACTAATAAATGCAATGCCTCTATAATGCTACATAGCAATCATATTGTTTGACAATGAGGCGGTTATAAACAGTAAACGTGAAACGATTCATGAAGCTGAAAGTTTGTGAGTGATATCAGACGTGAGCTCAATTATCATATCACACGATCATTATTTCTTATATGGTGGTGCCACTTGTTAATAAAGAAAACAAAAACAAAAACGAAAACAATCTGATACGGATTATATAACTTTTGTATATAACTATTCCTGTTGCCTCTCATATTCCTTTATTTGAAACTCATTGTGTATAGCTCAATATGTAAAGTTCAACATGGAATTATTACCTTTTTTTTTTTCTTTAATCAAATCTAGCTCCCTGAATGTTAAACAGAACCTTTACGGCGACCTTTGCTTATTTCAGATGGAATCAAAATAAACTAAAAATTTTGAAAACTTTCAAACTTTTCTCGAAGGAAAGCTGAGAAAATGATTCCCTCGTTATTTACAACTGTTATGCAATAACCACCATGTTTATGATCCTCTGTTCGTCCTCATTGTGATACTTTGTATCCGTTAGAATGACGATGTCTATGTACATTTTCAAGAGAATAAAATGGCTACATTCAAATGTTTTGATTCTGGCCCATGACAGAGGTTTCACACCTGTAAATAAAGTGAGTCAGCCCAATTACTTGTTCATAACAATACACATATATATTAAAAGTTATCATCAGAAACTGTTTTGAAGTGGTTGATGGGAGTGAACCCCATTACCAAATACACGTCATTAAATGACGTGATCTAGCTAGACCCAGATTTTTAATTTTCGTATTTTTATTTCTCGTTTTTCGCTACGGCAGACATTAAAAGTATTGTTTACCATTGGGAGCAGTGATTAAAAAAAAAATGTTCGAGTTATCGCAATTGATGCAAATTTGTAGTTTCACAAAACATCCTACCATATAAAGATTTTGCAATAAAGCCTAAAATAATATTACGAGAATAATAATATTAAAGGAGACATCACTATTTCTCTCACTAAATCATAACTGTAGACACTTTATTCTAGAAATAATCGTATCATAACTACTTTTCACATTTTGTATATTAGTATAAGAGTACTTAACTTCGATTATACTGATAAACATTTTTTGATTGGTTGTTCCTATCCCTATCTCACACTTTAGAACTATTTTAAAGCACTATAAAAGCTGGGTTTTTTGTTTTATCTGCAAATTGTAAATGATGCCTTTAAGGAAAGATATGAAACTTCGAGTACTAACAACCGAGTCTTCAGGACCTCTGAGCGGAGTATCAGCTGCAGTAACCTTCCATTGCAAATTTCAACAAAGAAAGTTGGACGGGGAATCATTGGTGCATTTCAAATAATACTTTTCAGTTTTTCATTCTCAGCAGGTGTGTTTGTGGAGAATTATTTACAGGTGTGAAACCCAGAACACTTTGACTATTGAAACGCAATAGCGACCTCTCTTGGTACGCATTCACCTTTGTCCCATGAAACGATCGAACTTACGCGATTTTAGTTTGCACGCTGAAGTGTCTCCCAAAGAAGAACCCTGCCTTGTCAAACTGACAAAATCCTGAATAAAATCAATATCATTCATTAGAATAACAAATAAACTTGAACTCAAATGATTTTTTTTTTAACCTGTCGAACTCTACGCATCACGACGCATGGTAAATACAAAGAAACAACAAACAAACAAACATAAATACTCACTTCACCCCAAAAGATGCAAGCGATTTATGACGTCATGCTAAAAGTAAAGCAGAAGGGTTCCTCTCAACTGCTAAAATTGTAATTCTTGGCTATTAGAGATGAGTGTCCTCTCGAATTGGTTACAAAATAATTGATACGATAGTGTTATCAAAAAGAAAACAGTTTATTGTAGCTGAAGGCATTAGTTTGTACACTTTTGTACATGTTGCTCATGATCGCCCACTCCATGGAGTAAAAACCTACACGTAAAATGTACCTTTTAAAATACACGAATGACTCTATGCCTTCAAACCCTAGTGCATAGTCAAACTTTGATGCTTGTCTTCTTTGGTTTGGTGTTGTAAATCAATGTGTGCCTTCACCGAAAAAATGTTGGTCACTAGTAAATTCTGGATTTATCAATAGAATATCTTTTTATTTTATTTTCCTTTGTTTGGTCAGCGCTTTTTCATTTTTTTTCTATCATTACACGGTCCATGGCATACTTGTAAAGAAATAATAGATTCAGCTTATATCACCCACTTATCACATACACTGAAATAAAACTAGACTATTGGGATTCTTGATTCCGGTAAAATATCCCGGATAGTTAGATTTATGAAAATCAAACTTGAAATTCATGTTATCTTTTTATGTGTTCCTAATGATGTATAATGCATTCATCTTACCCCATAATCATAATGTATTGTAATGCGTTAAGGACCTCGTTGCGCCCCTTTACATTGTCAAGAGTGCTCCGACTCCAGGAAAAAAACCTACTCCGTATTAATGCCAACACTCACTATCTTGCTCCGCTTTCACAGGTTGACTGTTTATGATTGTTGCATCATGCAAGTCACTTCCACGATGCGTTTTGGTATGTCCTTAAATGTAAATAGTTCCAATACCCTACAATCAACCAAAGTCCACGATCGAAAAAAAAATCCATTCAAAATCGATTCGTCAGCTTGCTCTTGTCATTTGGAATTCGTTACCGCCCAACATTCCATATGCACAATTTGATTAAATTTGACGTTTAAAGAACAAAACTACTCAAAATAGTCCTCCCTAAATAGTAGTTCGTATAGCACACTTCTGATCAAACACCTGTTGTGAACCTTCTTCCTTCACTTTTGTTATTTTCAATAGAATTATTTATCCCAGTGTTTTGTTGATTTAACTCACCCGTTTCGTGTGAGAAATGTTTTATCTTCATAATCCATTGCAAATATTGTAAACATAGAGAGAAATAAAAGACAGATATATGTTTTCAGTCATGCATTTAACATACGTATTATGTTCACCTCTTTAGTGCATGTCATCCTTATCGCTGAGCTTATCTAACACTTCTGGGACTTTGCAGCTTCAAAGGGTTACAACTTAATCTTATTCCCCTTTCAATTAAGTCCTTGATGAGGTTGAATTATTGCAAAGATACCATAAAGATTAGATATGATCTTGACAAATCCAAGCCTGTCATCCTTGTGACATATTTGCTTCTTTGTCGAACACTAAAAGGATATGAATATCATCAACGAGAGTAAATGAAAATTCAATAAGATGTAGGCGGATATTTCTTGCCTCTCCGTCATGCGTATACAAGAAAATGACAAGCGATGATATACTTCACCAGCCGTAATTTCAAGGGAGCTTATCAACAATACTCCCCACCTCCTAACCTTCCTCTTTCTCAAGATTTTCTTCATTTATTTGTCGGGTAATTGCTATACCATAATGCTGACTGCTTTTTAAGCAGGTTTGATATTAT
Organism: Diadema antillarum; assembly: GCF_040938485.1. NCBI lineage: Eukaryota > Metazoa > Echinodermata > Echinoidea > Diadematoida > Diadematidae > Diadema > Diadema antillarum. The sequence goes on from NW_027270982.1 coordinate 3,239,713, forward strand.
CATTTATTATCCTTATCATTTTTAAAAATATTTCCTCAAGGAGAAGCCAGTGCAGAATAAATATCTGATTTCACCGATTTTGTGTGTGTGTGTGTTTGTGTGTTTTATAATTCGAAGTCCGATCGTTGTTCGTGTTGATTTGTAAAGCTACTCAGTGGTACAGCTAATGACAAGGATAATTAGCTTCCACTTATGAATCAATGAAAGTTTGTTTGCGACTTGTTCTTAAGTCAAAAGTTAGTAATTGCAGTTACAAACTTACAAACTTGCTGTCCTTCTCGTCTCGATTTTCTCTCGTCGCTTTCGCTATTCTTGAACTTGAGACACAGACACGTTACGTATAGATTACTTTATGTGATTCAGTTGAAGAAAGAGTATAAATGTGTAAAGTTTAATAGCGGCAATGATTACAAAGACAAAAGCACGCGATTCTGAAAGACATATCGCTTTGAAAAGCCTGATAAAATCACAGAACATCACTCTTTTCATTCACCTTACTCTCAGCTGTATCATGATGAGCAATTTGTTTGAATTTATTCTAGAGACTTACATGACTGTATCACAAAGAGACTACAAACATTAAAATGGAATTTACCTAAATATAAACACGGATTCCGTGAATACAGGAATATCATAAGAAAACATCGAAGAAGTTCATCATGAATGGCTTATTCTCTTGGAGGAATAATAGAGAAAATCTTGCATTGGAAAGAACAAGTGGATCATATATGTAGGAAAGAATAACAGTTTATTTGGATGTCGAATAACGTAAAACATTTTCCACATTGAGAATTTTAATTGCTTTGTACAATATTTTGATTCTATCACATTCCATATGCTGTAGATTGGTATGGGGTAATTGCGCATTTAATTCATTGCATAGTTTGACAATAAACATACAGTTAATTATACCACAGCTAAGACCCATTATCTTGTACATGCATACAGGTTGTTTTTAAAGTTTGATTTAAAGTATGTAATATTATTCAAATTCATGAAATTCTTCCGTCGAGTTTTTTAAATGGAATTGATTGACAAATTAACATACGCCCATAATTTTTTATCATGGCTTCTACTTAAACACTAATCAATTCAGTGCTTATTTACGTGGATGTAGGGCAAATTTTTGCGAGTCCTGCTCAAGTACGTTCACTTAAACACTGATCAATTCAATGCTTATTTACGTCGATGTAGGGCAATTTGTTAATCAGTTGCATTAAAAATGTATGTGATATTTTGTGTATCAATTTCATATGCCTCTTTCATAAATTCATATTCAATCTCCTGCCTTCTGGTCTCTTTCATCATAATAGAAAAATCGAAATAGAATGTGGAATTCTTCAAGACATGTTTTCTTTTACTCTCTATAAAAATCGAGTGAAAATATTCACTCTTGAAGGAGTGAATACAGAAAAGAGTTAGAGTGAAATTGGAGTGAATTTTGAGTGAAAATGTTCATTTTCACTCATTTTGGAGTGACTTCAGGGATCACTCGAAGATTTTGGAGTGATCCCTGAGGTCACTCTAAAAAGAGTGGAAATAAGCATTTTCACTCAAAATTCAGTCCAATTTCACTCTAAATTCACTCTTTTTTGTATTCACTCCTTCAAGAGTGAATATTTTCACTCGATTTTTTTAGAGAGTAAGACTGCCAGCTATCAGCTATACTAAAGAACTGGTTTAATTTCACGTAATTTAATTGCAATAATGGGTTTGACAAATTATACTAATCTATCGTGCCATAGAATATCACAGCGCTAGGGATCAATACTTCCTCACAATGCATATCTCATGCTTGCGAGGAGAAGGATGAAAAAAGCATAAACTGTCCCTCAGTAACTCCCCCCCCCCCCTCTCTCTCCCTCTCTCCGCAAGCCATTGATATTATATCGAAATAAATTCATCAGGGATCGATGGTGAAACAAAATTCACCCCGCAAAGATCCGTTACCCTTATTTCGGATTACCCACCACTTTCCCCACGAATGCCATAATCCCGCTTTCTTGGACTATTGCCACCTGCGTTATCACAAATGACCAAGGGTAAATATTTTTGCACGAAGACAGCTACTCGCTTGTCGGTGCAATAGTTGCCTTTCTTCTTTGTATTACGTCATAATATTTGGACAGCTCCCCCACTCCCCACTCTCTCCTTAGATGTCCACCGTGAGTGCCGACACGCAGGTTTTGCTTTTCCTTACCCTTTGTAAACCCTTTGGCAGACGGTGGCCAAATATGCCCACCTTGTCGCTCCTTTTGTCGCCGGCAACTTTCTGCGGCCATTAAAAGGCAACAGTATCATCACAGAAGCAGGGCAGGTTAGAGGTAATGAACAAGATATTGAAAGAGAGACGGTGAGTTTGTTTGCTTCTGTGCTTTTCCTCAGTGGGAAGTCACGCGTCAACGCGAATTTCTCTGTGCCCCTATAGCTGCAAAAAAGGGGACTTCATATTGTCCGAAATAATTGAGTGGATTAAATCGCCAGTTAGAATCCTATGGTGTTTTTGTAAAGAAGAAAAATACCGTGATGAGTCATGTGTATCTCACCTTTGCCGTGTCCTTTATACCAATTCCTCTACTTTGCTTTGTCGCTTCCGGTTTTAATGGATTGCTCACACTGACGTGAATTTTTTTTTAAAATGATATATAAATCTAATCTTATTCTGTATATTATAATATCAATATCATATTGTTTGGATATGCAGTCCTAGAATTCATTTCCTGCCTCATTCACGTAGTAAAATGATAGAGAACAAATAACAGCAGTCCCGATAACTAAATTTCATCGCTCAAGAAGCTTAATTGTCGGCACATTGTGACAAGAAGGGTGACATCACCTCCACTCCGGTAGTCCCAATGAAAGGAGAAGAAAGGGTTCATTCCTTATCCCTTTCTTTGCAAAATTCGAAAATCTTGGCAAGTTTTTTTTTTTTTTTTTTTGGTATAATGCTTTGCATATTCCTTTGGGCAAAAAGTCAATTTGGCATCTCTAGCGAAGGCCCTATACCCGATTATCTACACGTAAAATGACATTATTTAACTGTTGGGTTTTTTTTTTAGCTTCGGCACACACAAGTTTTAAGAAATATGCCGTCACTCTCAGGAGATCTATAAAGAAATATACTGGCTGTTTTATTCCAGTACACTGTTTATCGAGAAAAAAAAAATACATGCAGTAAATCCCATCATTTACAGATTTAGCGCGCATTTTCAAACATAATCATGTTTTTCAATAGCTTTGCATTTATACATAATATTATGATCAGACACTCCTGCAGCCCGTGGACGATGCTGCTCAAAAGTTTCTCATTTCACAATTGATAAATAATTCCCTTACTTCCCAATTTTGTAATAAGACTGCATGCGTGATACGTTATTAACTTACAAATTATCTATATTTCTCTGAGACTTTGCGTTATTTGTATGAAGAATAAGAAGAGATCTTTTACTAGTGGAAATGCGGCTATGTATGTCTTTTGTTTGTTTGTTTTTTATTTGAGAGGTCTACCCATTTTGATAATGTATTCCACGTTAAGAGACTAGGAACACAATAAAGTAAAGGCACATGTTTCGCTTAATCAAAAAGGTCCATTCGATCACCAATTGATTAGACTTATGAGGCGAATTTACAGCACATTTCTTTGAAGTCCCTTGACTTACAGTAACTGTTTTCATATTTCGCCTTTTGAAATTCTTCCCATTCATAGAACGATGGGTGGTAAAGATGTAAAAAGAGATTCGTTGATGAATGTGGTGGAAAATAGTAGTTTAAAAAAATGAGTAAAATCGAATAGAATTCTGCAGTAGAAATACCATCAGTTTAGAGTAATCTTAAATAGGACAACGCGAGTGCTAGCGTCATCCTTCAAAACTTCTCGACTTTTAGTGAAGAACAAAGCGATTAGAAATTGAAAATTTGTCTTATTGTAAGTTTGTAGTAATCATCTGATTCCTGGTGAAAACCAAAAGCGAGGAATAGGCCTTATTTCTTTCTTATTTTTACTTTGTCGAAATTCCCTAGAATCTCACAATATTTTCGTCGTCGAACAATGGATGTATCGTGACTGCAGAGTGAGTTGTGGAGTGTATACTTCTCCAGTTTTCAAGTTTTTATTTGGTGCCCTTGGTGCCACTCGTGCTCGTTGTGAGAATATCAAGAGGGAAGGGTAATTCATACGGTTTCCTTCAGAGCGTGAAAGATGGACAATGGGATGCGTAATATCAGTGGTATGGCGTTGAACTATCCAGACTGATTTATTTATATTTCGTCGGCGAGCTTCAGCGCAAGTTCCCGCATGTTTCTCATATAAAACCCATGATGCATTCGCAGGCGATGAATGAACATGATTATACTGTCTCTCTACTGACATACTCGACGACAAAGTCGGGGTTACTGTGCCTGTAATACATCTTCTCTATGAGTCAGCAGTTCCAAAATAACATCTTTTATCCACCGCTTACCTTAACATGTCGCACCTTTGCGCCAATCTGCTGGCATCTGTTAGTGTACTAACTCCCGTCCTCAGTTTGTCGAGAAACGCTCTCGAAGGACAAAAGGAGAGCTGGTAGTGCTTAATAGAAAACAGATTCGAAAACTCAGGAGCGTGAGTATTACGGAGTAAATGGGTCGTTTTCAACACAAAGAACCTGTTCCATGGAAAGACATAATTATTTGTAACAATCACTGGTCTCACAGAATGAAATTTTGTATGAAACTTTGTATGAACCACAGGGCTCTGAGATTAGATTCTTGCACTCGCATTGATTAATCTGATATGATAATGATAATGAGTATGTATTAAAAAGAAAACCTGGATGAAAGGATGTGATATGGTCTAGTTTGACGACACGCATTAGTACAAGACAAAAAGCAACCTTTAACTAACAGGATAACACACTATGTCCCTGCAACACGGACTCTTGTTTTTGAGATATGTTTTGCTCCTCATATTCTTCAGACTGTTGTAGCCATCGCCACTTCTATGACAATTAATGTGTGAGTCACACCCCCTTTATCAGTATTATTCATTTTCTTGGTATCTGAACTGTCTAAGTGCATACAAAAGTTATCCATGCATCATATTAGTGACTCGTAGAACACAGCTCTAGGGATTAACAGCGTTCTCAGGAGAAACATCAATTCTCCGATGTTCAAGCATCTCCTTATAAGGTGTTGATGTCAAGGATACAATATTGACAACTGATATATTTTTATGGAAGTATGAGGAAAATTCGAGGAATGTATTGTTTTCTCACTGTCTTATCTGAAATTCTACAGCAGGCATATATATATATATATATATATATATATGTATATATATATATATACATATATATATATATATATATTTCTTTGCTCAAAGTTTTCGCTATACATATATATATATATATATATATATATATATATATATATATATGTTGATAAGGTAGTCCACGTGTTGGCAAGATAAAAAGATAAGTAACAAAGCTGCAACAAAGTTCATGCTGTATGCACCAACGGTTTATTTCTTCACACAAATTTTCGAGCGTCTCGCCGCCCTTTCTCAAGTGTTGATACTCAACACTTGAGAAAGGGCGGCGAGACGCTCGAAAATTTGTGTGAAGAAATAAACCGTTGGTGAATACAGCATGAACTTTGTTGCAGCTTTGTTACTTATATATATATATATATATATATATATATATATATATATATATATGTATATATATATATATATATATATATATATATATATATATGTTGGCGTCATGATGTTCCCTCTATTCTTCTCTTCATCTTGAGCTCTTTATATGACATTTAGCAAATGCATACTTTGACCGTAGTGCCGTGGTGAAACTGTGATATCACAAGTGTCACAATATGGTCACTCAATTATGAATTTTATACTCCTGTGTTATTTCCCTAGTACAGTGAATTAACAATTTCGTATAAACCGCATGCTTTCGCTTCCTATCAATTGCAAGCAAAATTCATCAAAGCTCTCCTAATGATAACAAATCACTTCAGTGAAAATAATTGATACATTTGACATTAAAACATTCTTAAGATCTGTTTCCCCTATGAATAAATCTTGCAATCGCATGCAATCCGCCCAAAAAAACCATATGACTTTTGTATGGAAAAATGGGGAAAAAAGTGAAAATTTTGTTTCGCGGCAAGAACGTCATCTGCAAACCCTGTCGAGAATACTGAACATGCTGAAAGTGGGTGCTTGATTATTTTTCCACCGCATATTTCCTCTATTTGTCATCTATGTCTTGTTATGTTTTTGAGGTGTAATCCCATCCAATCCCTTTCGAAACATGGCATTCGCTGAAGCCGGCCAAAGCACCTGAAAATCCCGGGTGACGCCGCGAAAATGGCGTGGATTAGATGTGAATTTGACAGGAGAAGGAATCCTGGGAGACGAAATGAATAACATAGACGCGGAAAGACACTCAGAATTCTGATAAAGGTGATGAAAACAATGAATGCGAGAAGAGGGCGAGAGGGGGGGGGGGTGGAAGGAGAAGAGGAGAGAACTGATGTATCAGAGTGTATGATACACGGCACAAAGGTATATCATAAATTATGGGGATGAAACGAACACAAATAATGACACGTGTGAAAAGGGCACATGCCTGAACGATTACTGCTATAGCTGTCTGGTGACTTACAAGCGTGTCATCCCTCATATTCATCGTTTTTAAACGGCTTAGTGTAGTGTTCATGTTTATTCATGTGGACGAAGCCCTTTTTAATAAAGTTTACTTTATTAGATACGATTTGTCAGCCTCTACCAGTGTCTGCAGCGAATCATTACGTGAATTCGAGGTGATACAAGCCCTCTTGGAATCCAAAAGGTAAATTATTCTTTTAGCAAAATTAAGGAAAGCAGATAGTTTCTTAACAGTGTCTCAAATATATAATGATGATGAGGATGCTGGATAACGATGATAAAAGTGATGGTGTTGATGATGATGATGATGATGATAATAATAATAATGATAATAATAATAATAATAATAACAGCAACAACAACAATAATGATAATGATCTTCTTTATCCATGGTAGCCACTTCAGTGTTACCACTGCTCTACCATCTTATCATTGTTGAACACACAAGGCTTGAATCGAACCCTGAACTTTATGTTTAATGTCGAAAAGCCTTACCCACCACGTTAAAGTGACTCGCAATGTGGATGGTCTTAAGTGTTTATATAGATCGTTATTCCAAAGGTTCGTTTATCCTAAAATGAAATAGGGTTCGTTTAATATTCCGAAGGTTAGTTTTTCTGAAGTTATTACATGTAATTCCGAATGTTCGTTAATCTGAAAATGAAACAAGGTTCGTCATTCCAAATTTCCGTTTACCCGAACACGATAAAGAATTTGTAATTTGAAGGTTCGTAAGTACGCACGTTCTGCACATTTTCGCATTAACGAACCCTATTTCATTCTCTGATCAAAGAACCTCTGGAATATATAACGACCCTTATTTCATTTTCGGATTAAAGAATCTTCAGAATAACAAACCTTATTTCATTTTCGGAATTACGAACCTTAAAAAATAACACAAGAAACGTTCGGAGTAACGATTCCTTTTTCATTTTCGGATTTAACGAGGAACCTGAATTTTGTGTGTTTCGGAATAACGAACCTTTGGAATAACGAACATCACCCGGTGGAAATATGTCATCTACAGGAGTGAGATGAACCCTAAAACACTCGCGCCTTAAACTGGGTTCATTCTTTATATGTGTACGTATGTGTATTTTCGTTGAATATTTCGGTGATTAAGAATCTATTGTCCAGTTCGTCTGGCAGTCTTTTTTTTTCTCTCTCTCTCTATTTTGCTACCTCTTTCCTTATGTTGCGAAATATCTAAAGGGGAATAAAATTAAGAAAGTCTAAATCTAACGTTATCGGACATAACATTGGAAAATTTCTGTTCGTGGTAAAAACTTTTACCACGCGTTATAAGCAGTGCTGGATCAAGGCACCGAATCTATGCAGTAGGGTAGATCAGTCATTGCCAGTGCGCATGCGCAACGACTGCTGAGTACAACTGATTATGGCTGATTGAAACTGTCAACTCAACCTCCCAACTTTGGTTCAGCGCGCTTCTTTTCAATCTTCACTCCTGCTTCAAGAAGATGACCTGTCTCAACGAAAAAACAAACAAACAACAAAAGTGATTGTTGAACAGATGCCTGGATGCTATAATTTACGTACGCAGCTCCGTCAAGTTCGCGGTATAAAATAAAGGGTCTTGAGATGGCAATCAAAACGGTGTACACTAGGGGTAACGTCGGGCATGCCGATTCCCGCGCCATGGGAAGTATACTTGAAACAAAATTCCATGTCGGTCATAGAAACGATCCGTCATTACTGAAATCGATATCGCCTCTCGTCTGCGTTCAATTCGAAACCCAATCAATCAATACTAAAAGGGGCACTGAGTGACAATCAGCGAAACATCCCCGATTGTTCTGCATTCACTTACAAAATGAAGTTCACTGGAGGTCAAATATTCCAAAGGTCGACCTTCACAATCCCTGCTGTATAAGGATCATTAAACAGTATTTCAGTTTTTTTTTTCTTCGTCTCCCCAAGAGCGGTGATATACGACTGCACATGTCATAACTACAAAGTGGTTTGCTTTTCATATTTTTTTTTTTGTGGCTAGATGTCTCTTGTATACTGACATGTCATTTGAGTGCATTATTTCTCTTTCTGCTGTCGTCCTTTGTAAATGTGTCACTCATTTTCATCTCAATTTCTGCACTAGCTGCTGCTAGTTGTTAGCAGAATATAACTTTCCCACCATCACAAATATACGTATATTATTCTTTGTACATAAATCGCATTCTTAGGGTATCCCTCATTAAGTATAACTGTTCTCTCTCCATCATTTTTCTTTAATGGGGGGGGGTGGCGGCTGGTAGTCTTTGAACACGTGTGATCATAATAAAGAAAGAATGATCGTTAGCAACAATTTGTATTATCGTGACTGTTTGGCTCCTGAGACTGTCTGGCCCTCTTCACTTATCATAATTGTCAGTCCCTATGCACTTTGCGTACACATGTTTTCATGCAGTCGTATATTCTCTGTGTGTGCAGAATATTCCTCCCCTGGACCACCTTCTTAATCATTTTGATACTTACGTCTCCTTAAAGTCGAGATTCTCAGCAATACTAAAGAAATTCTATAATGCTTGGCATTTTCTCTCTCTCTTTTTTTTTCTTCTTCTTTTGTCCGTCTCGGCCCTTTCAATACACACACACACACCCTATACACGCACCCTCACACAAATACAATGTATATACATGCGTGTGTGTATGTCTGTGTGCGCGCGTGCGTGTGTGTGTTTTTGTGTGTGATCAATGGTGATTGTGTTACATAAAGATCAGTTTAATAGTGCGAAATCTTTTCCAGGACACTCTAGCCATTTCCTTCAATTTACATAATTTTTGGAAAGGGTAACAGCATACCATGCTCCACAAAAAAAAAAGGCAAGGGAAGGCAGAAAACCCTGAAATCCTTTTGTCTTTCCAGCGCTTTAACAGCCATATGCCGTAATCTGTATCAAAGGATACAGACAGCATCAGTAAAATGATGAGCTTTTGTAAAGGTCAAATTACTGGCGAAAGGTGGCGAAGTGGCCAGACTCGAAGTGTTTCCATTCACTGTATGGTTGAAGGTCTGTCAGTTGCATTTATGCATGTGCAATAATAATAATAACAACAACAACGACAACAACAACAACAACAACAACAACAACAACAACAACAACTGATAACTATATGTACATGTAAATATTCAGATTCATGATTTCCTTTAAGCGCGATAGCTTACAATAAGTTCGTTCATGCTGCAAACAAGTTTTAAAAGAAAAATGGGAAGAAATTGGTGTATTATTTCTTGAGGACTGGACGAAAAGTGAAGTTTTCTGTATCACCAGACTTTACAAAGGCTGGATGACATTGATTGGTGAAAACGAACAGATGTTTCTTCAGTTGTCATTCTTTGTTTTGGTTTATCGAGGGTGGGAGGATGGGGGAGGGGGCGTAACCTACTCCAGGTGATACGAAACAATGAGATAGCTCATGCTGTCTGAGAAACCACGTTCACCACGCCGCAGCGCGCCGTCATAATCACGCAACGCTGAAACCCCTGGGAAGGTAGTGTTCTTGCTCGTTTCATGGAAAAGTGCACCTGACAATGACCCATGGGGGTGGGGGGGGGGGGCGTGGAGGAACAAAACTACTTCGGCGAGTATGATTTCCACGGTGTTAAGGTAAAATCCCCACCAGCTTCTTTAATGGAATCCTGCTGTTATTGGAATGCTCAAGGACCCGCAAGGGTGTCATTCGAACTTCCATGCTCCAGCTCCTGCATCTGCCAGCACGCGTTGCAATTTCTCGTCTTTTCCCATTCGTTGGTCTTGACAACTTGCCCGTCCGTTTCCCGAATGTTGTAGGCAGAAAAAAAAACCCGAAAAGAAATAGAATAATCACGTTCTGTAACCTCATAACAGTTCATCGAATGACAAATGTATTACAAATATCGACAGCATTATGCTCGTTTGGTGTCCTATTGAATGTTACTTTGCTCCGTGTAGCGTAACAATAGTATAATGCGCTTGTCTTTATACTTAAATGATATGGGGATACCCCTTCTCATGCAAGGAACTGCAGAGAATCATAATTATTCTCAAACTGCAAATAAACATGATTAATCAAGCAGCTTTATTCTGTTCCATATTATATTCCATACCCACGTCTTTCATGGATCCTTTGTTGGTGAGGTATACTACTACTGAAAACTTGGTGCAACGGACGGTTACAACCATCTGGTCCACTGAGCGGATATATGAAAATTCTGCGTGATACATTTCTTAACGTGTAATAATATGTGCTAGTTCGGGCTCTAGTATTGCTTTGTACTGTACATTCACATTCGATGAAGTCATCTTCTTTTCCAACGCTGTTAATTGCGTTTTAGCTTGCTTATTGTGCGACATGATTTTAAGTTAATCTTGAATTGTTTTTGAAATGCCTTTCATAGTTATTATTAATGGTACCACTCAAAAAAAATGCTAGATGTTAATATACGGCAAATTATACACTCATTTACATATATGTCACGTTTAAAAATCACACAAAAGCCTCCTTCGAATAGTTAAAAGCGCATCCATCGTGAATTGCGTTTAAAAACTGTGTTATAGCTTCATAACATCGAGTTCAATTTCAAGTTTATTATTTTTTTATTCATCTCCAACATAATCAATAAGTGGTGTGGTTTTTTTTCGTACAACGAACATCGATATGAGAGGAAAGAAATCTCAATATAAGCACCTTAGAAGAGGGGAATATTATACCTTTGACGAGAATCTGCAATGAGCAAATGATATTTTCTTCGGGTAGGGACCACTTTCTATTAGAAAGCCTAGAAATTTATTGGAATGAAAAAGTCTGATTGGTCCAAAAGTCGGTTAATGGCAGAGTATTGTCTTTAAGCAGGGTATGGTATTCGAGTGCTGTTTCCCTTTCAGATAATGTCGGGGGACGTCGCTCTTAATTGTCAGCAGTTTATGTGTGAGTGGTACCTCCTTTCAAGCATCTATTTTTAGTGAATATATGGGAGAAATTTCTCATTGTCTAAATCCTCCAAGCATCTAATGGTATAAATGAGATATTCCATTCACGAAACACATTTAAAGAGTAAATTGTAATATTCCTACTCTTTTCATACGGAACGTTAATCTTTCCGTTGCTATATACAACAGCACAGCCACCTCCAGCAGACACAAAGGTGAAACAAGAAATGCACGCTAATTGATAAACCATTTATACCTGCCTTTCTGTAGATGCGGAGGAGGATCAGATAGATTCCAATGGTGAAAGAAGATGAGAGTGAAGGACATGTATATTTGTATGGGTACCATGGTGGAACGGCAAGGCGATGACACATTTCTACGAATGTCGTCCATAGATGAACCGGCAGAAATGACGTTCGGAAAAAAAAAAAAATTGGGGGGGACTTCTCGCCCAGACGAATCGGTATGTAAGTATCACACCTGTACGTAATTGGCGATAGAAACGAGCTATTACGTAGGAAAGGCCTTGCAGTGGTTCACGGGTTACCAATCAAACAGATCACAATATGTTTACATCCACGGCCTTGGCTCCCAAATGAAAACCATTTCACCATATAAGGAGGCCTGCTCGGCCCAATTGCTATTCATAAATGACAACTATTTTCTTCTCAGGTCCTCGGGAAAACTTTGCAGATGACGTAGTCTTTAACCTTTTCTACGCTCCCTGACCCAGCATCTCGATAAAAATAGTACATGATGAATTGAAAAAAAAAAAAAGATCATACCATGGATTTACACGAAGATATTGTCATTAGATATCAAAAAGGCACAATTTATTCTCTTTTGGAACTCACTGATATCCTACAGGAAATATTACATTTTGTATTGACCCCCCCCCCGAAAAAGTTTCTACCATAATATGTTTAGATAATAGGGCGAAGCTTTCATTAAAGTGTCATATTATGAATAATATTTGCAACCTATGTTTAATACCCAAAATAGGTTTAATAGGCTGGTAACTGGGAGGGGGAAGGGGTCTGCTAGAACAAAATTATTTTTTTTTTTAAAGAAAAGTTTCAAGATATACGCCTCCCCGTGGTCGAATCCAGCAGGGAAGGGTCGTCAGACTCGAATATCAAATTTTCAAATATTAGATCAGTAAATGAGATCATAACACTAAACTTCAGGAATTCGCATTGTTTGTTTTGAGTAATTCTTTGCAAATCTAAATAGATAATCAACGTATTGTCTCACTTTTTATCATTGCTTTTTTTTCTTCAAAATCCACTCATAGTGTGAACTAGGTCGTTGATTTTTACATGTAAAAATGCAAAGCTCACTCCTACACCCTCTCCCTGCTCTGTCGCTTCGCTTATATAAATATTAAATTTTAAATTATTTGGCCAGTAAATGAGAAAATCATTAACATTAAAAAAAAATTAAGTTTGGTTCTCGCAGATTTGTTTTTAATGTAAATGAATTAGTAATCAACATATGCATCTCGTCTTAATTTTTTGATCGAAAACAATATTCTACTCAACTATATTCCACCCTAAGTGTGTACCAGACAACTGGTATCAGACAACTATTGCATGTTTAGAATTTCAGTTCTAAACATGTAAGAAACTTCCTCGTTTGGAAGGAGGAAATCACTGGAACCACGTACAGTAACGCTGGAACATAAATACAGAAGTATAAATGATCTTACATTTCTGATTTTCATAATAACTTATTTGTAAATATCTACACTCAGCAAAAAAAAACAAACAAACAAACAAAAAGTAAATACTTTTTCCACTTCACATTTTTCATAGAAAATTTGGCTAAATATTAATGCTTGTATACCATGTTAAAGGTAATTTAATTGGCTATAGACCTGGTAGGTCAATAAAAAGGCACACTTTACGCATGAGTGAACACATTCATTTTCCCGTCCAAAGCACAAAAGCAGAAATTGCTGAAATGGACAAGTTGTCATACATGAGTATGTGCTCTTCCATGTAACAATGACAACAAAAGACAATCCAAAAGAATAAAAAATACAAATTAAGTTTCAAAAATCATCCTATGATCTCTATAATAACTTTGAAGCCGGCAAAGATAAAGAAATGCGAAAAAATAATCGAAAAAATTAAGAACCTTCTGTCATATCCAAATTCAACTGGCATGAAAGAGGCAATATTAACAAAAAAATCGGTAATTACAAATTAAGAAATTCGTAAATGATATTTGGTTCGTGAATTTGTCTCATGAATCCATAAATTCCTAAATCAAAATAAAGAAATAAAGAGAGTTTGTCCATTTTATCACCTTTGCGGTTTACTCCCTGTGTCTTTTCAAGTCAGATTCGATAGAAAACTCTTATTTTTCCCCTTCCCACTTTGTTTTTGTTTGAGGATATATAGAGATACAAGAGGACGAAAAATTACTTTTCCCTTTTAATTCATGTCTCTCATTGTGTTAAATTTGTCTTTTGTTATCAATGCTATCGTGAAGGGCGTTTGCAAATGAATGACAAAGTGTAAATTTTTGCAATTTTTACTTTTGTGTCTTGAAAGACAAAAATCCATGTGTTCACTCATGCATGAAATTTCCCTTTGTATTAATTTATCAGGTTGATAGACAATTGAATAATCTTTAATATGGTATGACGTAATGATTTTGATCAAAATCTTCTATGAAAAATATGTGCCTGAAAAAGTGTTTACTTTCTATTTTTGTTGAGTGTATATTTTGACTGATTTACACTCAAGGCGAGTTAGTGTTTTGAAATGAAGACAGTGATTCCAAAATTCTCTTGCCTCGTTAGCATTGCCTACCCGTGATACTTTTGTCTCTGCCAGTTCATTTCCCCGAATATCCTCATGGGGAGAAACGCAACACTGTGTTCAATTCATCTAGATTCTTGAAATTTTAACACCAATAAAGGAAGGGGAAAACCCCTAAAAGGATGAAATATCCTTTCCGCTAAACTACGATATTTGATTGATAAACAGGTCAAACTGTTAAGTTTTTCCCATGAATATCAAACGTATGACCCTCATTCCCAGACCCCGTCCTTCTTTCTTTGGATTTCATATTCTCATGAACTTCAAAAAGATAATTGCAACTGTCAGTAATGATAACATGATAATTGCACTCGAAGGGGTTACCACTCCTGGAATTATACACACTGATGACAACCCTTCTGCCCGAGGATTGTCAAGCAGCAGGTCAATCTTGGCCTTGCTGACTGCATCCAGATGTCTGTCATCTAAAATTAATCTGCTGAACCAAATCCTGTAATCATACTATGCATACCCTGTCTCTGGGAGATTTCCCATCTCACTTCATCATAATACCACTCTGGCTCCCTAAGAACTGTGGTTGGGGGTCTTGACTACTTGCAACCCCCGAAATATATAGCACGAGCATGACAAGTGTTAGCTCCATGGGTAAATAGTACACATTATTCTGTAACACGTCATTGCTATTTATACTGCCATTTGCAGAGAAAAAATAACATCATTAGAAGAAGTCGGTTCACATTAGCTAAGAGAATTGATTCTCGATTACTGTAGTCTCTGCTCTGCTCTCTATACAGAAATTAATAAATCTGCGTACATAATATCCGTTGAACTTTAATCAATAAATCAGTGATAGAAAATAGCAGATTTTGAAATATTTACCAGAACTGCAAATACTATACAGAAACGACATTTATATTTGAAAACGCAAAGTTCATTGACACTTTAATAAAAAAAAAAATGAATAACTCTGTGAAGTGCTGCAAAATAAGAAAGCTCGACAAGTGAGCTGGGAATACGCAGATTGCGAAGCCCTTAATGAATTACTGAAAAGGTATTCTGTGTTCAGGTTCACTTTGATGATGAGAAATCCAAACAGAATCAAGAAAGATAAGGTAGAAAATTGGATAAAAGGTAAGATAGATATGACCTTTAAGACTGAACACATTTTCATGAAATAGTGTTATCGCTAACAAACACATGAATGCTACATAGGCTACTAGAAGGCTCAACGAGTGAGTTGAAAGTACGCAGATCGCGAAGCCCTTTCTGAATGACTGAAAGGGTATACGGTAATCAGGTTCACTTTGATGATAAGAAATCCAAACAAAATCAGGAAAAATTAGGTAGAAAACTCTACAAAATTGAACAGAAGATAAGAAAGATATGACTTTTAAAATCGAGCAATATTTTCAGGTAACAGTAATATCGTTAACAAACACATGAATGCTATCTATCATGACCATTTCAATTTTTCATGACGATATACATACACATTTCAAAATCACACCGAATTTGCCATGTCTTACGAGTCTAGCAGGTGAAGTCAAGTCAAGAACTCTTACAGCTTACCTTTGTCACTTCACTTTAAAATGATTATACTGTGCCTGCGGCCTTCAACACGTTATCTTGCTAAGATCTCAAACCTTACGCCTAAGACGTTGTAAGAAGGCTTCAAAATATGATGAATGGTGATGAAGAATGAGTATATAGTGTAATGAACAATATATCTCACATTTCAGTCGGAAGCATTTTGGTCAAGTTTGAAATGATTACAAAATGTGAAAAAGTTTCTTCTTGTACGTACTCTTCAAAGTGCTGATTGGAATGAATGAGATCAGTGAAAGCGAGAGAGCAAAATGTTCACAACTGAAATTCGACTTGCAATTTCATTTCACGACTATTTCAACGACTCAATTTACTGAGTGAATACAAATGATTCTGGCAATAGACCCTATGCGTTTCCTTTTTTTTTTCTTCGTTCCTTCACAGCATTAATTGAAATTTAAATTGATTTCACCCAAGCTGTGCTTTTTGGGTATCTCACCATTTTACCAGTTTGGTTGGAGGATCTTGCTAATGAATTTCATGGCACTGGAACACTTGTAATACTTCACATGAGAATACGAATCTTCTGCAACTCCAGCAGGTACTTTGTGAAGACCAGTCAAAGTTACATTTCCTGTCAACCGTATATGATTAAGATGGAAGCGAAAGTGTTTGTCATAACCATTATCCTATGGTACGGATATTCTATGATCGATGATAATTGCTCTTTAATAAAATGGTGAGACCATAACTTTGATAACTGAAATGATGTGAAAGAGAATGAATCGATTCAAATGTGTCCATTTATATATAGCGTTATATCCATATTGTTGGCGTTATCAAACGCTTCGTTTACCACATAACGCTTGGCTAAAAATAGTCATGCATGATACGACATAATCCATTTTAATTCAAATCGAAGACATCTGATTTCTATTAAAACTATTTCTATATTTGGCGCTGCTGTCCGATGACTTTGATTGTTAGGCCTTTCAACAGACACGTTTTTTTTTTTTTTTTTTTTTTTTTTTTTTTTTGATGCACTGGGTTCGTGTTTGATTGGACAATGGTAAGAAGTAAGGCACTGATGGAAACCGTAGATTCGATAGATTAAAAAATAAGGCAAAAACCGAATTTGTAGGTGAAGAAGCTTCACGTGAATCTGACAAAGATTCCAGATTCCCAGGGACCTTGATCCCCGACGTGGAGGGGTGCTAATTTGTCTCGCCCCTCCAATTGTAAAGAGAGGAACCCCCGGCTAAAAATAGCCGCGACCGATTATGCGATTTGGTTTAGATAACTACAATTTATTTCCGTCGGGATGAGTCTGCGATTACGGGCTTTCGCCGATTGTAATGGTCCAGTCTTTCGATGCGAAGATCCGTGAAACACATTCTCCTTGAGCCTAGATCCTTCCCTAAATCTCGTAAAACAAAAGTGAAATAATACTGGACATGCAATCACATGAGAAACCGGAAATCTAATACTTGTTCGATGATTAGTGAGCACAGCTCCAAATGGACCACTCCCCATCACATAGCTACTACTGGTGGCCTGTTGACTCAGATTCAGGCGACATTGAATTCTTTTTTATTTCTTTAAATCCATATAGCTTGTCAACTAGTGTGTACGTGTATGCACTCATTAAATGCACATGACACATAAATAATACATGGCAGATAAAGAGAACAAACAAACAAACCTGACATGTGTAATTGGCAAGCTGCACAAACGTGAATTTCTTATTTTTGTTAGATTCTCGCGCAAAAGCTGAATACATACCCAGGGGTCTCATTTACAGTGAATGGTATATGTGTCTTGCGTTTTATGAAACCTCTCATTACTCCAAATAGCACCTAATTCTATCTGATACCAAGAGACGACTTCAAAAATAAGTAATATAATATCTGTTTCCAGGAATGTGGAATTACCATGATTACAAACCTACTTTTGAATGACTGTTAATTCATGATACGAATAGTGTTTCCGATGTGTGGATGCGACACGCCGATTTCATGCAATTCAATATAAATATATATATATATATATATATATATATATATATATATATGTATATATATATATGTATATATATATATATATGTATATATATATATATGTATATATATATATATATATATATATATATATATGTATATATATATATATATATATATACACACACACACACATATTGGGTTTTCCGTTGACCAGTGACATCAAGTCAATGTCTGTTTGTTGGAGGTTGTTCTGTCAAGAACATATTATTATTATCAGAAAAGGTAGTATGACTTCGCTGAGAAATCACATTTTTCAGTTCATCAAATGATGTGCCCGGTCGTGCGTGAAAATCATGATGTACTGTATATTTGAGGAAATAAAGGAACAATAGCCGAAATGTTATTTGACAAGAAAAATTTGTGTCGAAGCTATAGCAAGATCTTTGATCGCGTTTTCAGTGCAATACACATTCTCCCTGTATAGCGAATGTGCAATCATGATATGGGATATTGTAATAAATTATATTCGTTCTCTCATCAAAACGAAGCAAGATCGAAAATTATCCTCAGGAGAATCTACACACAAACCTTGGATGTGTTAACGAGCTTTCTCACTGTAATTTGAATATTACAGTGAAGCTTGAAAGGCACTAAGCTCAACATCTTCAATAACGGCTTTTCTCACCTTTCGACAGATGTAGGACTCCTCGTTAAGTAATAACTCACATGAAACGTCTATCACAGCGTAGGTGTCATGATCCCAACGCAATTTCTTGGGGAGTCTTTTTTTCTTTACTGCTTGCTTGCTTGCTTTCTTTTTTTCTTAATCTAACGGGACTGGGTGATCTGTCTAGCAGCTCAAGAAAAGTTCTGGAAATTCAATACTTATCGTCATTAATGTGCGTGCCTGCGAGAGTATTTCTTTTTTTGTGGGTATAATTCATGTGGGTGTGAGAATGTGCGTATCTTGTAGATAGCATGTCGATTGGATAGAGCTAGTTCAAGTCGTTCAATCAAAGCATGCTTCTCCTTAATGTAACCTTCTTGTGCATAATTCTAATGGCGTGCGTTGTTGGTTACCTTGTGAAATGTCATGAAAAGTCATCACCTACTGGTATGTTGAAATAATTATTTACGTTCTAAACGAACGTATTTTGTTATTTTAAGCGAAAATTGGATTTTTATTATAGCATAAACATGACATAACTAAATGAAATCTGTCGTAGTTGATATCGTTTGGTTATAATTGCTGTCATGTGGCAAGTCTTGAGAGAAAGCAATATCACCTTTAAGCTTCTGCTGGAATGGTTTGGGAATTAGCACGGAATGAGAGAAACAAGGGTAGAGAGAGACTCAAAACATATATCGTTTGACAGAGTCATCTCCGACAAAGAAATTCACACGATTGCCTGGGATATCAATAATTCACTTTTTTTTCACTTGTCAAGCACTTATTCCCATCTCATTCATCAGACACGGAGACAGACAGACAGACAGACAGACTAAAAGAAGGTTTCACATTTGCATACAGAGAGAAGGTACTGGGGCGGCATATCAAACGCATCGAACCTGCTGAACATGCATGAATTATATACAACATAAGTATATAGTCGTGTGCCTCATTATCACATATCATTGAGGAAACATACTATTGAACTGGTAGGCACGGAGTAATTTCCAGCACGTTCATATGATTATGCAGGTATTAGCGGTGCGATGAACTATGCTGTATCACATAATTTTGTCGTTTATGGGGATAACGTGTATTTGTGCTTTTGTGCTTGCGGTTTTCAGCTCTTATTTCATGGCATAATTTTCCAACCCATTCTAAAAGTCATATTATTGTGCATCATTTCCCATCAAAAGACAAGAAATATAATGAGTAGCACACAAACGTCATGGTAATTGAAATCACGTCTTTCCATCTTGGGATAATAGTTTATCGTCATTTATATGAGACTTTCAACACCTGCAAAAAAAAATGAATATTGTCGGTTGGAATTGATCCTAAATCATAAGTTCTTGATCATAATGATGCATCATGTTGATATTTACTAAGCTTGGTGAAAAGCATTTCCACGGTAAATTTCGAGAAGTTTTGAAAAGCAAACTTTATAAATTTCAATAATATTATTGATTTTATAAACCATTCAGTCGTTCCTATCATTCCTATCATGTCTTACAGAAGATTTCTGAGCAAATGCTTTATGAAAAAGAAAAAGAAAAAACCCAAAATAGATAGGTAGATAATGAATGATCCACTGGTCTCCACAAATCCCTCGTTCACCTCCTTTTGATTCTGCCTAATGAATCGATCGAGGAAATCCATTTCAATATGAAATCATATCAAGCGCTTAATCTCTTATTTGAAAAGCCCCACTTGTCCTATTAAGTATTTCTATTTCCCATTTTTTTACTACAAAATGCAATTGCTTGACTATATCCCGAGAGTGAACAATGTATTGAAATTTTCCCTGATTCCTGTCAGCATATCTAAATTGAAGAGAAAAGATAAAGAATATATTGATTCACATGCATTAAATCTTGATTTTTTGCATCAATCCATTTATCGTTAATGTTAAAGCAGATATTCAGAGTTCTATATTGATATAAAAAATTGATATTTCTTTTCTTAGTTTTGTAATGCGCTTGTTTTGTATATGTTTTGTCTTGTTTGATTTTGTCTTACTTCTAGAAATACACCCAGTGAATTCTTTTTTTAACATCCGGGCAAACACTTCATGACAGGTCAATGACCTTAACATCATCTCCTCCACTCTTTGAGTCTTGTAGAATAACAGATTCAAGGAGATTTGTTGTTGTTGTTGTTGTTGCGCAGTCAACAAGGTCTGTAACACGTACTGTCTCTTGGGATAAGTGCTTTTTTCGTGCTGCACCAACACTCTGCAATTCCTTACCAGACCCACTGAGAAGTCAGATGCATATTGACGATTTCAAACAGAGACTATAGCATATGTTTATTAGATTTGAATTCATTTATATAATCATGTCTGATATATTGACAACTTTGAGCTATTATGTGTATGTAAAGTAATTATTTCATTTTAATTGTAATTTTCATTGGTATATTTTGTATCATGTTATAGCATATTCTGTAAAGCGCATTGAAATTCTTTTTGCGTCTAGAATGTGCTTTATAAATATCAATTTGCTATTATCATCGGAATCATTATTATGTTTTGCTTTTTTGTGCTGTTCTGTTTATGCTTTCTATTCAAGTTGTGGAAATAGTGAAATAAGTGAAATAGAAAAATTAACATTTCAATTGATTTTCTACAGTCTGTGTCTGTAGGAGAAATCAAGTCACCTTTCTGTCTTTGAATGATATAAGTTATTGAAATGATATCAAGAATCATTGTTACAGGTGTGAGCATTTAATTCACTGGATGGAACTGTTATTAATTCCCATTGGCGTATAATCAGTTTTCGAAAGTAACAAAACACCAAAGTAACATAATAAAGGACAATCGAAACAAAATCAAATTCATTGAAGAAGATTTTTTTTTTTTAGGACTACGAAAGCTAAGACGAGGAAATTAAGATACAAAGCTATTCGATATATTGAACTGATATCAAAGATATCCTTTTCCTTACCAAACATATTCATGATTTATAACTTTTGGATGTTTGATAATTGAGGAGTTTGGACGTGTTGAGGCTTTAGTATTCATCTATCCATATATCTGTCCAGCTATCTATCGGTATATATATATATATATATATATATATATATATATATATATATATTGATAATGTGTGTTTGTTATATGTTTCGAATGCTTTGCAGGTTTATAATCATTTTCATTCATGTATGCCTTATCATACTACCTACAAACTGTGTTCGACACACAAAAATTGATTACAAATTTTGATTTCAAGATGTTTGAGTCTTCTCAGCCATTGCTTGTTCATCCAGGGTGCCGAATTCTGTGGACGCCTTGACAAAGAAGCTGTAGTCTCCTCGTGAAAGATACCGTAAGTTATCCTGCCAGCTTGATGGCGGGAAAAATACACATCCCATCTGTATACAAAGGGTATCCGAGAATTAGACTAGCCACTTCCTGCAAAGTCCCGTACTTTATCACATCTAGGTTAAGATGTAGGGCAGGCTGAGGGCTCATTTGACGTTCTAGGATGCGTTTCTCAGCCGCAGAAACCAACGGTCATGGTCACCCAGTGATCCCGAATCTCTCGCCTAAATCTAAATCCGCCACCTTTGCAACAATGGGATCCATTTTGAGCGAGCCATAAAGCGACGCGTCTGTGATGGGAGAGGTGAAGGAAAGAGCAGGCGTGTAAATGTTGTTGTATTGTTTAGTATCGAGGAGGGATCACAGCTAGGCTGCTGCATCCAAGTTTACGACGGCCGCAACTATAGCACGCCTCGTCCCCTCTCTGCCAAAAAGTGTCTGCAAGAGAACTTGGCAGTGGTTGCCCTTCATCGAGGAAATGAAAAGTACATGCTTATCGCTTTAGCAGGGTGAGGAATTTTAGCACGCACGGCACACTTATTATCCACTCTCGTTGACGATGTCTTTGTGACATTTTCGCTCATCCTTTGACTTTTTGGTCATGTGGTGTTTGCTTTCTCTTTCTTCCCCTCTCTCTCTCTATCTCTGCCAGAAACTTGATAGGACAGCCTCATTCCAACAGTTTCCCTACCGGGAATAGAGTCAAGAATCATCTTTGCTTTATTTTTTTTTTAACATAGAGCCTATATCTACGGTTCCCGTTTTCAGGACGGAACACATTGTTCATCCTAAACAAGCGCGCTAAAAGACGACTGAATTCCATTGTCTGGTATTCTAGGATATATAACATGTTTGTCAAGATTACTGTGATATTGCACATCGTTAAGATTTTGATTACGATTTAGTAAGGAAGTCATTTTATTGGATATGTGCAGGCTATTTCAAACTTCATTTTTGTGCATAAAAAGTCTCTTTAGCGAATTACCTGTTAAATAGTCATATAAAGATTTGCCATCTTAGCTTAACTATCAATTAAAACCAGTACCAAAAGACATTTCACAAACAATCGTTTGTCGCGGTTGTCTTTACTAGATGAACAGTATATGTAAGTGAATACACTTATTTCTGACACCATTCCATGACTATTGGTTTTACGTACCAATCAATCTGCAGCAATCGAGGTTCTGGAAGTATATTAAGCTTCACATGTGAACGCAACCATGCCCTACCAACATACCTGGGAAACATAATTCCATTTTTTTTTTCGTTTTGTTGTGTTTGTCATAACCTCGACGATGAGTGCTACGCCACATTGTGTTCTGCCACAAATGGTGTTCCGAATGATATATTATTGCCCGGGGCGCTATCTGACATGATCGACTTATCAGGTAGCGTGATGCTGAAAAGACGACAAGAGCTCGCCCAATGAGAAATACATTGTATTTCCATTTATTTGTCACCATAGACCTTCGAAAAGATACAGTGTCTCCATTCAGATTCACAGATTGGTATATCCGTCTGTTCAATTCAATTCGCATGCTCGTGCTGCTCACTCCTAATATTTACCGCCTAATTGGAGTGGGAAGTTTGCGCAGATTCATTTCTTTTTGTCGAATTTATATTGCCGTCCCATTATGTGATAATGCGCATGTTTGTGGTCGTTATTATCAACCTGTGAATAACCCTCGAACACATAATTAGCATTGTGAATCTCTCAAAGCCCAATATCTCCAATGAGTGCCCAGCATGGTATGCAAAACATTGAGGTTCCCCAACTGAATATTTTCCCATAGGTATACGTGCGTTGTAGGCATAAAACGTCACATGAAAGACGCAAGGTCTGTTCATATCTTTCTTTGGTATCCAAGTGAACCGGCTTCTGTTATGTAGGCCCTATATATATCCTTGAAGTTTTAATATCTTATTTTTCTCTCTGAAATCATGATAATAAAATTATGCACAGAAAGTAGGCTAATGAATGCGTGAAAATGTATGAACACAGACAAATGACGTCATCTAATGGCTGTGTAATTGTGGTAACCCGGATGCAAACTATATCCCCCCCCCCCATCGAGGACATGTTGCACTCAAATAGATATGACAGGAGAATGAAGTTCTCATTATACAAATAATGAATGTTCATGAGTGCAATGGACAGAATATTTCATGACGTGAAAGATGAAATGATCCACTCAACGAGGCGCAACCGAGCTGAATGGATCAATAATTTCATGTTTCACACAAGGAAATATCATTTCCATTGCACGAATGAAAAAAAAAAATGCATTATTTGTTGTATATAACACCTAAAATAGATCCTTGTCAGTTGTTGTTTTATGAATTTTAAAACAAGAGAGGAGGTCCGTCAATATGCTTGATCGCATGAACACTGCACACGCAAGCGTTTTACGTACGTGAGTGTGCCGAGCTCTCGACGTGCGTGCAAATGGAGCAAATTGCATAGATCCAAGAAATCACGGTATATAAAATGGCCGCCACATTTGCACGAATAATGACGTAATAGTAAAATGGGACATATGATCAATATCAAACAACCAAACAAATGGCAGGGATCTATCTAGGTGTTTTATAAAATGCAGAATATATTGACAGATTTCCCTGAAAAAAAAATGAGGGTTCACATGACATCATTAATACAGCTTCGAAGGAGTCATTCGAGAATTTCCCTCTAGCGTAGATTTCTAGAAATGGCGGACAGTGTTTATACGCAGAGCGTTTCTATGGGAACTATTGGTTGTTGGCTCTCTCCTCCTTCTATAGTAACAATCTTCTTGCTTCACACTCCGCTCAAAGTTTCTGGGATGCAAGCGGCGGTGTTATCACATAAGATTTTGGTGTCTTTTTTTAAAGGGTAAGTGTATTCTGAATCAACCCGAAACAATGTAGTCTGCCATGCATAATATAAAGGAACTATATCCATTTTCGACATGTAATGGACTGTGTAGAGAAATTCACCATGATCCACTGCAATCAAGTCAGTACTAATGGCGAGGTTGTCTAGGCCCTCCTTGCTGCAACTAACTAGTTCGAATCTACACTGCCATTTTATTTTTTATCCGAGTGAGCCTTCCCCGATTTATTCATTTATGTATGTATTTATTTTGTATAATTATTTGGTACGACAAATACAAGCGTATGGGGATTCGCCCATTTCCATTGCAAATGTGAGACTTGGATTCTGCTCACGAGTCATCAGTTCAAACAAGAGCTCATCGGCGGAGCTGCGAGAACCATGCTTTAGCCTCTCAATCCCTACGAGGGAATGATCGAATGAATAATAACT
This sequence comes from Diadema antillarum, assembly GCF_040938485.1. Lineage (NCBI taxonomy): Eukaryota > Metazoa > Echinodermata > Echinoidea > Diadematoida > Diadematidae > Diadema > Diadema antillarum. The sequence goes on from NW_027270982.1 coordinate 3,264,926, forward strand.
CGTACATCCACCCTCGCCCTTTACTCTCGGTGAAACATACAAAATGTGAATAACCGTTCGTGACATTGTCAATCTCGCCACTGTCACACCGCAGCCCATAATTGATTGAAGTCCGTGCTTGCGAGAGCAAGCCAAATAGATCTCTTGCATTTCATTCAAACAGAGTAGCTACTTTTTGCCCTCTTTCCCCGCTGTCTTTTTTTCATTCGGCACTTGCAATTTTTTTTTAAAGGGGGGGGGGGGCATAAATTGACATTTAGTAATTCTATGGCTATATTTGTGTTTGTTGTTAAGGAGGTGGAGGGGGTTGGGAGTGGCTGCATTTTTTTACACAAAGATCTAGCTTATTGTAGCTGGAAACCTTTCTAATTGGATTGCATTGTGAACGTCTGTTACACCATCTGTAACAAACAAGTACAACAAGTAAAAACAAAACGAAAACAAACAAACAACAAAACCAGTAGGTGACATAGATCTCATGCCAACGTATATGCCAGTCAGGAAATCGTTACCTTTGAAGGTATATACAGTGTATTTGAAAGATGACCTTTCCAGCAGTCCATAGACAATAAGAAGCATACATAACGGGTGTTTTATCGGGTCTCTAGGACAATTACCCCAGACCCTTCCCCTGACACTAACCCTAATCTTAAACCTGAAATTAATCCTAACCCTACACCAAACTCTAACCCTAAACCTATTACCTTAAACCTAACCTGTCCTCAGTGGGTATTATGCCCTGATACGGTTCTATCTATGGAACGTGTAGACATAAATTGTGGTTAACGCGGAGTTTCAAACACAAAATAGTTCAAACAATTCAAATGTGTTTTAAAATAGTTTACCACAGTTTAAACTTTAGTCTATAGAAATGACGTTACCCGAAAAAAATGCACCGTGGTTTCAATCATATCATTTTTGTTAACTTCTATAGTAATGACACTATGTGAAAGAATGCAAGTGGTTACATATCTCTACCCCGCTTCTCTTTCTCTTGCCTTTGAAAAAAAAAATATTAATGAGACTTTGCTTTGTGTTTATTGAACAAGAGATTGCTGACGTTCGATCAATACGGTGTCACAATCCTCGGATGCCGGCGTGCTCAGTGATAAGCTTTTGAATGCATTTTTAAAAACGGATTAGTAATCGCTTTGAAATTCGATGAATTCCAAGCACAAAACAAATGTATCAGTTTTTTCGATGACTTCTCAACGTGGAATTTTGTTCTAGAAATGATTGTACAGTCAATGTATCTCATGTATCTAGCGGCGAATATGGTCCTTCATCAGTGTCTGCTAGCACGCATGCGGTTTACCTGGATTTCGTTTTTTATATTTTTGATATTGGCTGTTCATTGTTCAAAAGTTTATCGAAAACCTTTATTATCCATTGTAAAGTATCCATCCACAATAGCGCAAGGAGGGTCAGTGCGGTTTTTATGGTCTTGTTGCTTCAGGCCTCTGTGTAAGAAACGAATAAAGTGAAAACGAATGAAGTTTCTGAGCATATACAGATGAGAGAAGTTTTCCTATTCTTTCGTAAACTGGCACACAGTGTCACCACCAGCAAACTATATCGATACCTTTAATTCTGTAAGAAATTGGACCAGAGGCATTCCTCCTAGCTGACTGGAGGCTTACACTCAGATGAGAGAAACAACCTCGCGTGTTTCGTTCAATGATTCTTTTAGCAAATTAACCCTAATGGTGCCAATAAAGTGCCCATATGAGTTTGTTTGTTGTTGTTCATTTTCCATCTGTGAAGATGGCTGGATAGCCCATATTCAGCTATACACTAAGCTGGTCTTCCATGGGGTCCAGTTGGATGTGGGGTGGGACCACTTCACCGGGTTAGACACCCTGCTCTTTGCGATGAATGAATGAAGCGGGATCTTTTACGTGCATGAGCTGTGACTCTCTCAAACACGGGACCTCCATTTTATGTCCTATAATTGAAGTATTTTGTGCTTTGAGTGCCAATTCGCACAAAAACCCCCATAACACTGTACACACTATTAAAACTCCCTGGTACAGAGAGGGTTAAGTCTCAGTTCTTAAAGGATCGCTGAGTTCTTTACCAACGATAGCAGTCATTACTCCGGGTCATATCTAGATGTGTCCTTGCTCACGCAAACTTTGCGCGACCCGTCTGAGGGTTGGCAGTATCTTTCGACAAGTGCAGGGAAATATGATGGATCGCCCCCGGGGTGTCGAAGCCGGGATCACAGATGTGCTACAAAAGATCAGATGATGATCTCATTGTGGGGAGGAATGCTAACGACCGGGCGCAACAAATGAAAATTAAGCCCGGTGAAATTTGGAGCTATTAGCAAACGTCAATATTTACGGGGACGAGCACGGTGCATTTTGATTTAATACCCATCGAGTTAAATGGGATTGTGTGTCACAATCTTTGCAGGGGACATCGAAGCAATCATCAATACAATAGAATTGATAATGATATAGTGTCGCAAATCCTTGCTATTCCCAACCCTCTGTCAATGGTCTCATAATGAAGGAAAAATGAAATCATAGGTAGATGAAGGGACTTGACTATTCTAGTTAGATTCCTCGCGGACACGTTTGTTTCATTTGGAATGATATGATGGTATGTCTGAAAGGTATCTATCCAGCTGTTGGTATAGTCACATACAAAACTGCCATGAAATCTCGATGTACTAAGGCTGATCGAAGAATCGTTTCATTCGCGGCATAATTGCTTACAGGATGAGAAAAAAAAAATGTCTATATGAAGAGACGTGCCACAAGAGGAGATTGGAGAAAAAAAAAAACATGGTTGGGAGACAGCCAAACATAAAAGAAACAGTTTCAAAGAAGATAAACTGGATAATAAATCATATAAAATGATATGTTTTTGGCAACGAGAGAGAGAGATGGATGCAATGGGAGATAATGGAGGTAGGAAATAAAAGATGATAGCTAAGACATATTTCTTTCTCAATTTTGGTAACAAGCTGAGGTGGCACAACTTGGTCCTCGTCTTCCACTCAAAGCCCAACAACAGGGAGTGATTGGAGCGTAAAATGTTTGCATACCCGGCAACTTAGCTACAGATGAATAATGCCACGTTCGTACCACCGTTATTTGGTCGGAATTCCCCCATAACGGGCGTGTTTTGTTCATTATTCGAGTGAACAGGTGACTGTCTGTGCACGTGTTCTTTTCTTGTGTAACAAGTGATAGAAAATCATAATTGTAATAAAGCGTAGAAAAATGTGAGCAAATTTTTGGAAAAAAAAACACCAAACCAATAGTAGGCACGGCGACGAGGAAAACGAATATAAACTCCGTCATGTTTGGAGCTGCCAGGGTCCAAGCAACGGTAAAATTTTCCTCGCTGAAAACGTTTTTGGGAGTGTGATCTCCAAAAAAGCAGGGAGGTGAGACTCACCTCCCTGCAAAAAGTCATCTGATGTTTCCTAAGCTGTTCATGTGTTGGCTCCTCTTTCTCTGCACTCTTTTTTTTTTGCTATCATTGTGTAATAGATAACATTCGAGTTTCATCTCAGAGGGATGCAGATGTCGAAACTTTTTGACATACATGTATCTGCATTTTGTATCACAAGACGCACAGACGCACACAAACACATACGAGAGAAGAAATGTCGAAATACTGCATCGTTGTTTGGATGCTGCGTAGGCGCGAAACTTCATGATCAAGAGAACAGAAATATTCAAGGAGACAAGCTAAGGAGGCTTTTGACCTTGTTCTTCCTCTTTTGTAGCAACGACAAGGTTGGGAACTGGAAAGAAGGTGGGCGGAAACAGGCACATAGGGTATGAATACTCATAGAAAGAACCCTCCCTACCCTCTCCGAAATATGAAATAGTGATAAGAATACATCGGAGAGCTTCAGGAGATTAACACACCGCTCACCTGGTCGCCCGCCGTACACCCCTCGAATATAAAGAGGATCAGTGGGGGCTTCATGTATGATATGTCAAAAGAAGTACGTAGTATCACCAGCAGCCATCAGAGATTATCGAGGGGGGGGGGGGGTCTGGTATTTCATAAGCTTCTAAAAGTTTATAAAAATCGGAATTTTGCGCCACCCTTTGCGTGCTGTCTTTGATAAAGTTTTTATTCCCCGTCACATTATGCAAAATGAAAGAAAGCGTTGATTAAGATCTAATATTTTGTATTGATTTTTCACGAGGCATTGTCAAGAATAAATACTAGGCTCGAGTTTAAAATTCCCCTCGCGGGAATCACGATAGAAATAGGTAAATGGATCATATCTTGATAGTTTAGACTTTCGAGGTTAATGGCGCAGTGAACGAATTTTCATATGCCACGGACCTTTCCATGTTGAAGGTGTTATTGCAGTTTATATGATTGACCGATCGAATTGTTGTGGTAACCAGGTGAGTGACAACCATTGCAATAGAGCGAACCAAAGGTAGAGCTAATGAATAGACCTGCCAATAAAATATCGGCTCACCTTTTCTTTTCTTTTTTTGTTCAATCCTGGGAGAGAGACATTGGTATCTTAACAAGTGGTAGAAATGAAAAGAAGTGCATACCCATGTCAAAAATATTGTGGGTGGCAGGTCAGTCTCGGGGGAACTAGGTCGCAAGTTAAGGACACGGCATCACCTGGTCCTCAGGTTGAAAACAAAATCGTTCGTGTCGATCGTTATTGATCATACCACGTGATCGAGACGTACTCTTCGGCACACTCCAGCTCCTTGAATCTCGGCGGTGTCAATAACGCGTGGATCGGTGTCCCTTACCCCCAAGTTACCCTCTACTTCGATTACCATGTCCTCTGCATTTCAGCTCCTTTCTTGCAGTTCCCGCGTTTTCTTCGTGCTGATCATCGTGCTTATTGTCGACTGTTGTTTATTGAAAAACAAAACAAAACGCAACAAACCAAGGCATTAAGTTACCCTTTCTTTCACTCTTTCCAGTCTATAACAATGTTATTCTAGAAATAAACGGGTGGTATAGGAAATGGTATCTTACAATAACAATATTAAGTAAACACGCGCACGCCCAAGCAATGATGCACACATATCTTGACACTCACATGAATTATTGCACAATAATATCACATGCCAAGAAAACCACATTTCCACTTCCCCATGAGATATAATAAAGGTGTAGCTATGTGATTCGACAATGGAGCCTTCGAAGAATACCATTCAGAATGAGGTATTTCGAATGCATTGTTCACATCAAGTCATGAAGTGAAAGAAACACAGGGAATCAGACCAGGGGAGCGTTGGTTAGTGTGATGTTGGAATTTTAACGCAAATCCAGGATCCGGATAAAGTTCAACGTACATCAGGACGGAGGTGGGGTGCTCGGCTGATATGGAGAACATTTTGTTTGAAGACCAATTCGAGAAGTGATCATGCATGGTACCATCGGTGAAAGAATGCGGGACCAAAATCTGAGTGGGCGTTCAATACCATTCATAATATATGGGAACTCTTGTCATTTGATCCGATTGTTCAGGGAAATGTGGAAGAGAATGTATTTGTGTTTATGTACATATTAGTGTGCGTGTACAGAGAGTGTAACACAGGTGGATTTTGTGCGTGTGCGTGTGTCTCCGTATGCGGGAGGGGGATTGAAAAGTATGAAAAACAACATCAACAAATTTTGGGTCTACCAACTTCTGGTGTCACACAGGTGCGTCTCCTGTTTAGTACCGCGATCTAAATTGGAATTTTTCACAAACGAATCGGGGTCAAAACAAATCAGCATCAAGCACTTTTCTATTGCTGATGAACCAGATTTTTTGTCCTCTCTCTTTCTCCCTCCCTTTCTAAGGCCTACCAAGTATCACAAACAACCCCAAGCCAAGGTTATGTCTTTTTATTCCCTCAGCCGTCAACCTACTCTCGACAAAGCCCGGACCAACGGGGCGCGCTCAGTCCCGGCTATTCCCATGCGGTATCGTCCATCTATTTTTCTCCGTCTTAAAACTCGTTGTTGTTTATTACGTTGCCCGTCTCCATGTGAATGCGGTTATGATAGATGATGAGATCTTAATTTGTCGTCCAACAAAATCGCAAGAAACCCGAAAAAGCCTCATGGAGATCCCACGGGTCATTCCTGCCCTAAATTGGTATCTGTCTTCGAAGATGACCCCTTTCACGCTGACCCAAAATGCCATCTTAACATGAAAGTCTAAACATTTGGGATGTCATCGACATTGCACTGTGTCTGAAACACTCATAAGATTCCATAGCTAGAGCATTGACCCTCATGAGCCATTTTTTTTTTAAGAGAAGGAGTCCCCTCCAGCCCAGTTCCAAATAAAGCATTAGTATCAAGATATAGCCCAAGTCGAGAGGGAACCAATCAAAAACTTAAGAAGAAGTGAACTGAAGGCATTCGTATGATTTCTATTTATAAGATATTCTAAACATTGAGTCTTCCTCAGGCAACGACAGATGAAAACTTCAAAAGTGTTTTCTCACGTTTCTTACGTCATATCTATTGTGTCCAGCATGTGAAGTGATGTACAGGTGATAGAAACGCTGTTCTGGGGTGAAGTAGATGGTATCTGTGATTCTTATTTCTATTTATGAAAGCCCTACAGGTAACATGAAGAACAGCGTGTCTCCACACGCTTACCCTGTTTACACGACCTTTATCCACGTGTACGAGCGAAATCAATTTTTCCCCAAACTTTTTAGCCCTCCACGGACTATTTTATTATCTCCATATCAACATGATACAGAACTCACAGCATTCAGCCATAATCTCCTTTTTTTTCTTCTTAACATCTCTCTTATAAACAATTATACAAACAAATGTTGGAGTGACTGCCACTTTAAAATGAACTTGTTGAGAGTACCCGATACAGAATGAATATCAATCTTTCCTATAAATGTCTTGCACATTTCAAGTACTACCTTCCGTCAGCATAACTAGAATTACTGACGGAACAATGTACATATTTGAGATGTCATCAATTTTTTTCTCCTTGTCTTATTTTGATATTGTCATATTGTCTTTGTTGATACAACTCTCCTGACTTTAACTATTCAAAAAGGCCTACATACGTAAGAGTAAGAACCTTTCATGTGACGGCTCCTGCAACGTGGAACATGTCATGGATAGATGAGAGAATGCAACAATCTCCTGTATTTTCTATCTATTCTTTTTCGATTTGTTTGTTAACTATTGCTTGTTATACTATTTTTGATATCATGTCACTGTTGTACTTTTGTTTGTAAATTGTATTCTTGAAAAAAAAATGCTAAAATAGATTGAAATTTGAAATTGAAAATTCCTGTCTTAACGAAGATTTGTAAGATTTCCCATGTCTTCAGTATGTTGAAAATATCAAAATATTTCAACACTGGTTCTTCCGTATGTTTGAAAAGATTTTTGCATAGGTCACAGACCGCATAAAACCTTTTTTTTCGCTCGACAATGGGACCTCGGATGATTGTTGCCTTCAGTTGTGTTGATTAAAGTCAATGAACACATTTAGTATGCAACATGGTGTTGGCTGTTCCATACTAAGTATCCAACTGATCTGCGAGTTTCGCTGTATGGAAATAGGGCGCGTACATTCTTAACACAAGGGTATGAATCCCTATGCTATTTTTTCTTTATTACTGTTTACGATATCTATACAGAAGAAGAAAATGCATTGTGTGATATAATGTATGATTGTATGTGTATGTATGTAGGCAGGAGTGGGATTACATACTTATCTCGAAATTTCACCGTATAACGTCCTTGAAAGTAATGTTTTCACATAAATTATACTACGTAGTTTCTGAAATATATTTTTAAAATTCCGATATTTTCTGTCAGCAGAAAACATAATGACACGCACCAAATAATCATGAAAACTTCGAAGTTCATAAGCATTTCAAAGGGCAATATGACAAAAATCACGATTGAGCTCTTTGAGTTTCATCTTTCGCGTCCGTGCGAGACTGTAAACACAATGTCGATCAAATTTAATACGCAGCGTTCCGTTGTGCGATCCCATTGGTCAACGCAGCGCACGTGATGTACAGCATCCCAGAATGGCGCCGCAATTTTCTCGATCTGTGTATATACAGCGACTCTGACGCGTTTAACAAACACGTACACTCAGAAGATTATGCTAAAACTTGTCATCGCGTTCAAATACGTCATTGGCTGGTCGGTGGGAATGCTGGTCGCAAGATTTAAGGTGTGTATAAAAAATGAATCCATCTATTTTTGTTTCACCTGTTCGGTGATGTTTACTAACACACGCGCCCATGACGTAGTTGCCGCCAGTAATACGACAAAACAAAACCCACGAACTTCTTACGATTGAGGGAAGAGGATCGAGGTTCTCCTGAGCACATCAGAAAAGCACGTCGTCAAACATTCGTGATCAATATGTTGAAATTTGGAGTGTTGCATGGTTGTAAAAAAAAAAAGGAGAAGAAAAGAACAAGAGGTCGATTTGTCGGTCACACTCGCACACTCGAAGAGTGACACAAGAATTTAACGAGGCAATCCGAATTGTGTTAAGTATCTCTTTGAGGCCAATGGAGTTCTCATCAATCCAATACACCCTCTAAGTCCTTTCTCCATCTTCCTTGAGGTTTGTCTCTTGTATATGTGTCTGTTGTCGGTCTGTTCTTCTTTATCTCGACGTTTAATGTAGACGTTTTCAGTCCCATCTCCTATTATTAGAATGATATTTTATGTACAAGGCATATTGAAAGAAACAAAAATAGGTATAATATACCTATTTTTGTACCTTATTATACCTATGTATTAGTGAAAGCCTCGTGTGTTTGTGTGTGTGAGTGGGTTGATGTTGCACTCGTATTTACGTAAAACTTCCTAATTCATTTATTTCCTCAGATTCTATGATGACGAAGAAGCACAGAAGCTTAACAGAAATTCCAAAAAAGAAACGAAGAAACAAACAATACAAAACAAAACAAAAATACTATATCAAAATGCATTGATGTTGTTCTCTACATCAGCTTACATTTCATTCTAATGAAAATTAATTGAAGAACATATGCAACAATTATGACCAGTGAATTCAAAGGTCGTTTCAAAATAATTGCGTGAAGTAATTGAATAAAATAAACTACTATTAAGTCAGTGCAGAGAACCCCATTCAAAGTTGCTGGACTCGAATACAAAATACTTTGTTCATCAATGTTCTGTTTGAAAAGCAGTGATGACGCAGTGAACAACTGAAAGCAGGAAAATCCGACACAAATGAGCCGCAAAGGACAAAAAAATCAAAATGTCCTAAACCTTTTTATGGGGCTTTTTCATATAACAGCACGAAAGTGTCATTTGCAAACAAGTTTTGATATCAACAGTGTAAAGGTAAATGCAGAAACCATTCACTCTGAGGTGTATAGGCCTACTTACAAAAAAAAAAAAATATGCTGGTGATGCACGAAGATATACAATATTTTCCCAAGTTTCAGTATGTATAGAGATTGACTTGAACGATGGGACCACTTTGACTACTTTTGTGAATCAACCATGGTCGTGTTCTAAACTTGTAATACTACATTGATTGGGAATGAGCTCCGTCTGTGTTTTAACACATCTGCAATTTCCCACACACACTATGATAATCCTACTACTGTTTGTCTGCAAGGCATTATTTCGCTTTATTGCAACTGACTGACAAATTGCCCTTCATCGACGTAAATAAACACCGAGTACTACTCAGTGTTTTAGTAGCATCTATGATAGCCATGATAGCCATGCTAAGACACTGAATAATCGGTGTTTATTTGTGTTGATGAAGGGAAATTCGTCTATAAGTTGAAATGGGGAAAAAAACCAACTCGACGCTAGAATAATCAATTTGAATAAATTTCTACATTTGTGTATCACTCATTTGGTATTGTTTGGTACAATATTGTATATATGTGCACTGTGTAATTTGCCCTGTACCATAGAATTATGAACACATTTTCGCGTGTAACCAGTTACAGCTGGTTTGCTCTCCGTTACATAGTTTCAAGTATTTACTATTCATTTCAATAAAATTCAATTCATTTCATTTTCATTATCAAAGACTTATAGCTCCAACAGGTACGCGTGTGTGTAAGCAGCAACTATAATTATTATACAAAGGAAAATATAGCATACATTCATGTTGTAAGTATACCGTATAAAGTTCAAAGTTCAAATTTATTTTCATTTTCATCAAATGAGTAGAGAAAATTATATAAGATGTATAAGCATATCATATGTGTAATGATTGCAAAAACGTAGATTAACAAAAATACATCTGACAACAAGTTACGAAACGAAGAAAACATAATAATGATAAAAAATTGTATTTTTTATAAAATATATATATACAGGCCTGTATAAATGCATAGAATAAATTGAATAAGGATGGGAATGGAAAATGAAGGGTCCCAATAAAAAGCAAAGCTTGTACGATATTGGACCCTCAGAAAATACATCAGAGAAGGAATAATGAATGAATAAAACTACAAACAGATATAAAACAAAATCAAAGGAACCAATGTCAACTGACATGAGATCAGATTAGGAAGGAAAATCTCGGCCAATGAAATTAGAATGCAGAAACCCTTTATTGTTACTTTTCTGAAGTTTCATTTCCCTGACTAGTATAATAAGTAGCCTATGTCACCCAACACAAACCGTCTCCAAAGAAATAAATTATTTTTCGAGTTTTTTTTTTTCAGTCTACATTAGATACCTTTGGGACAGTATACAATCATCATTTAATGAAAGTATTCTCTAAAGATGATTCAAACCTTTTACTACCGAGTCGCCATGGAATCCGTCTCTGTGACTATTACCCTGACATGTTCTACATTTGTAACTAAAAAACCTTGTGCACCGGGCTAAAAACGTGTCTGTTAAACAATTTCATATCTTAGCGATCCTTCAGGAATATGTTGTAGACAATAATAACAAACGGGAGATAAGTGTAGGAAACGTTAGTTAGACGTTGGCGGGATTTGGTTCGTCCCAGGAGACAAATGTGCATATGATAGAAAGGAAATCCATTTTTTCTCTCTCTCCAGCTCAGAAGAAATCTGGTGATGATCTAATTAAACCGGCAACACCCACGCGGGTCGCAACTTGTCATCATTCCGATATACATTCCGCCGGATCGACGTAAACATCGAATCTCGCGCCAAGACGATGCGCGGACCAACACTAATTAATCGAAGTTGTGCTTTTCTTGTTCTCTCTCCCTTTTCTCTTCTTCTTCCTCCTCGCTCTCTGCTCTTCTCATCTGTTTATCTCAGTATAACCATCTGACATCTAAACTTACACAGGTCTTTTCTTTCGATGTCTTCTTTTTTTCTTCTTCTTTATTTTTCCTGCTTGCCAGTCTAACATCGGAAACTCAAACATTAATCGCTGTTCCCAATTCTGTCCTTATGTCTCTATGCTCTCCTTTCACACACGCACACACACACACACAGACAAAAGACAGACAGACAGACACACACACAGACACACACACAGACACACACACACACACACTATCTCTCTGCTTGTTGTCTATTCCCTTTCTCTTATATTCTTTCCATCTATCATTCTATTTTTTTTTATCTTGCAGTCTTTCCTGCTAATATCTTCTTCCATTTTTGTCTCTTGTTTGCCTGTCTGCATGAAAACTATAGACTTTCCCCAATTGCGGGCTACATCTTTGTTCTGTCTCCTCTCTTTCCTCTCCCCCACCCTATTTTTTCTCTATCCTCTCATTCTTTAGATCTCTGGTTTGTCTCTGTTCTCTGTCCATATCACTCTTCTCGAAACAAATTATATCCAGTCAATGTGATCCCGCCCTTGCGAGTCCAGCGCGCAGGTGATACATCTTTAATTTACCACGTTTAGACCCTGTAACCACAAATCAATGGCCAGTGTGTGCGTATATATCCCCGAATGCGTCAGCGATTCCATATTTCATCGGGGCGAAATGAGATGAAAAACAACGGCAGCTACACCCGTCTTAATGATACCTGTGTTTGGGGGTTTTGATGGTTCCATCGACACTCCGCTGACGGTGTTATAGGAGGGGATTGTGGGACGCAGGTGTGGCTAATGGATTTACCATTCAATCGGACGTAGAAATATGAAACGATTGATTCAAATTACGCTAGACAGCTGTCCCTTTAATCACTGGCTTCTATCATTACCATGGCAACCATGCCCATAGTCTTGGGAGTTCAAGTTTAGAGCTGTATGAGAAATATTAAATCTTCCCTACTTGAAAGAACACAGTGTGGTCACATAGTCGACTATGTGAAAACGCTCGAATTTAACCGTGTGGAGATGATTTCACACTGTGGTTTGGTTTTCACAGAGCGTTCACATGGTAATGTTCTGTGTGAAACTGTAAATGGATGATTCACACTGTGTTCACACTGCTAAAACGCTCGAATTAAACAGTGTGAAGAGATTTCACACTGTGTTCACATTGTGTTCACACTGTGTTTCTCACACTGTGGGACACTGTGTTCTTTCCAGCAGGGATTATCATTGAGTGTTTGAGATTTCCGTCATTAGGGTGCCTTTATATAGACAAACAAACAAACAAACAAACAAACATACATACAAATAGATAGGCTAATAAATAAACGAATTCCGTAAACAAACTGAATTGTACTAACCTTAATGAAGTCAACTTGTCCTCAGGTAACCTTTCCCTAAAAAATTTTGTCTCCGAAACTCATTTATCAGTCTAAGACACGACTGACTACTCATGTCTCAGCCTACAGCAGAAGCACATAATAATCATCAAACTATTCTGCCAAATTATTGATAGGAGTGAGTGTTTTCCTTCCTTCTCGTAATCTAACTACCCACCTCGTACATCTACCCAACATTTCTGGTCCTAATTACGGTTAATCATGATGTTCATGGGAGTGAAAATTTGCAGGATTGCACCAAATCGGGAGTGTTTAATAGCCCATGAGTGATAGTTTGAAGCTGAGGTAATAAAGAATGAGGAAGCTTTTAGTAACTGAAATTCTGTTTGACATGATATCTTATACAGAGCATTATACAATATACTTCAGTCGACAAAAGACGAAAACCCGAAGAGGGGTTTGTACAAAAGTGCACTGCCCTCTTTACCTGTATCTTTGAGTAGGAGTAACAACCGTTCTGAAGCCTGCACGGAAACATGGCTCATTGCGAGACGTTACACGCCCACATGGTACATTTCGAACGTCTGAACAAAATGCATTATGCATCGGTGATACGCCTCTTTGATTGCAGCTTTGGACGAAACTGTGTTTTGTGGGTAACACTTCTGTAGCTTATGTAACCAGCCATCGATGTCATTAAAGGATTAAAGACCATTTACCATTTGCAGATGAAACAAAAACCCAGCATTAGTACTTCAAAATAGATCTAGTTCTGAACTGTGATTTAGGTATAGAAACAACCAACAACCATGTAAAATTGTTAATCGGTATAATCAATGTTAAGTACTGTTAAATATACAAAATATGAATAATATAGTTATGATAAAATTGTTTCTAAAATAAACCGCCTACAGTTATGGTTTATTGAGAAAAATAGTAATATCTCCTTACATTTTAGGCTTAATTGCGACATTTTTGTATGCTCGGACGTTTTATGATGCAACTGACCTACCATGCCTACACAAATGCATTAAATATGATAACTCGAACATTTCTCAAATCACTGCTTCCAAAGATGAATAATACCTTTAACCTTTCAGGAAAAAAAGCCGAAAGTTTAATATGGGGAGGGGCCTAGCTATTAGGGATAAGATTTCATCATGACATTTCACAAATTACAGCCATTAGGACAACAACGTGCCCGGGGTATGATATGTAGGGAAGATATTAAAGATAAGGAATTGTCCAGCACAATTCTGCGAGACCAGTATAAATGCTATCTCTAAAATTCGAATCCACGTCAAGGGACATATTTCGTAGAGTTAACAGTCACTTTCGTCACCGCATTTGCGTTGAAGTAAGCGAAAATTATATGTATTCTGTCTCATTTGCATGAGTATGCTATGGTATTTTGAAATTGTGGTCACTGAGGGAGTTAGCAGAGATAAGCCTTCAGTCAGAAGAGTTGAGCCATTGGACCTGTGCGAAATAAATTTTCGAAATTTTGTTATAGGAAACAGGTATGGTAGGATCGTGCTGCCACTTATTGAATAATGAATGTTATGAATGCACTTAATGGGGCATTCCAGGCATGCCATCTTCTTTTGTTCTGCTTCCTTGAGCCCCAGCTCATGCATTCTTATGGTGAGACTGTCATATCATCATCCTTGTTCATTGCAATTTGTTGCAAACTTTGAAAACATTCTTATTCCTCAACCCAATCACTATAAATTCTGAAACTCTGTACTCGGTATAACTAATTTATAGTTGTTCAAATGTAAAAGTCTGAAAATCATCCGGAGGTCTCCTTTAATGGTACTATTCATTTAATGTAATTAATTATCATATTTCCCTAAGGAGGATTCATCAAAATAATACATATAATGCAACCGAATATATTGCATGGGCAAAATGGTCGTGACGGGATACCAATGGAATGTAAAGAAATGATCCAATACGATTCAATTCAAATAATTTTATTTCAATGTAAAGTAATACAGGGTAATATACACGTACATAACGCTTACATGAGTAAAGAATGACAAATGTCACAAACTTCAGTAATGCATTATATTAGATGGCTTAGACAGTTTCTGGTATGTGATTGGTCGAGAGCTCATCACGTGATGCTGTTTGCGAGGATCGCAAATGTTATATTTTCCCAGCTAGTTATATTGACCAACTGGTCAAATGAATATATTTTTCCATGTGTGTCGCCCTCTTACGGTTGAAATATAAACTATTACACCAATATAAGGGTGTGGGACCACGTCGGTAACTGGGAGGAGCAAACGATTACTATCGATAACTGCAATCTGGATCGATATAATCTGTTCCCACTCACCCTCCCCCCCCCCCCCCCCCACACACACACACACACGATATATGAGAGAGTAGACGGCACGGCGCGGCGCAGAGTAGCGTCATGCGCTAGGCTTGCCTGGATGGAATTCGGGAAGCTAAACGTTACGTATAAAACGTACGTACAGTGTAATAACGTAAGTACCGTAGGCCCGACCCAATGTACCGTTTACGTATGCACGTATCATTCGGCCCGCGAAGTTTGGATTCACACTTCAAAATGGAACCCCGTTTTGTCTATAATAAATGACAACGAGCTCGATAAGATTTTGGAGGATAAGGATTCTAGCTCCACTAAACATGGCCTAAAACAAGCGAGTTAATAGTCTAGAAACATTTTGTTCAGTTCAGTTCTTAGAACGAGGGCAATTCATGCATCTTTGTATTGACGTAACTTAACGTTAGAGTTAGACTAATGTTAGATCCAGGCCTAACGTTACATCGAACAAACCACAAGTGGAGGACTACCACCCCGAGCAGACTGGTTTGCAAATCACTGTGTTTCTACAATGTTCATCTCTGCAACAGAGGAAAAAGAGACTGATTTTGAAATTGCTGCAGATTCCTGATGACAGAAGGTAGGCCTACGTCTATACCGGTTCTGGCACAAGACAAATTGACTAAAAAATCACAGGGTAGGGCCTAGGCCTAGAAAAAGATGATGCACTGGACTGGGGAGCCAATTTGGACGCATGTGATGTAACGTTAGGCCCTTCTAGACACTAACTCTAATGTTAGACTTAGAGTTTTAGACGCTAGACTTACGTAACGTTGGACCGTGTAGATTTTTACGTTAGAACTTCCTAACGTTAGATGTAAATTAGGACTAACGTTAGAATAGAGTCTATCTAGCGTAGTAACAGTTAGGCCCTATGATATAACATTTAACAAACATTAGAATCTAGACATAGGTTCTAGGGCCTACCTGTAGAAACAAATGAGTATATGAATATAAGAACGACCCAAGTCCAATTTTTGGCCAAATTCAGTTTGACATGGGAAATTGTAGCTTATGCATGGACTCATCTTATGTATAAATGATAAATCCTAATTACCCCCGGAAGTGCCTGAAATAAATGAGTGAAATCTTATATGAATGTAAGAATGAAGGACTTGGGTCATTCTTACATTCATATTATAGCGCCCTCTCTCGTCCTTATCTCTAGCAGAATATCTCTATAGAATCAGAATATCATGTCCATATGAATCAAAGAACGACCCAAGTCCATCACCCAAAATGGCCTCCCACAATTAATGTTAATGTTAATTGTCATAATAATATATGTTCTAATTTGTATATACAATGTTGCCTTCCCATCACAGTTAAATAGAATATTATTGGACAAACAAAAAAGATATGAAGTTTTTTTTTTTTTAGTTTACTCGAAATAGTCTTCCATGGACTTGGGTCGTTCTTGTATTCATATACTCAAATGTCAAATGATAAAAATTGCCCAGTCGGCCATAACGTTAGGCCTAAAGTTAGATTTGTTTTGTGAGTAGACCCTAGAACATCTGCTGATCTTTTGGACCTGAGCCTAATTTAACTTTAGGGCCCTAAAGCGTCGTTACTTGACTTGAGCCTAACGTTAACGTTAGTAGGGCCTACTGTCGTTTAGAGGACATGAGCATACACAGTACTAGCAACTACACAGTCCAGTCGCCGCTGTACAACTACAAAATCGCGACAGCGCGCGCGCACACAGCGTCTGGTCGGGCTAACATGAGCGTATTAAACGGTTAGGCTATGCGTCGTTAGTGTAGGCTCTTCTGTAAAAAAACAATCAAGGGCAAGGCCATCTAACATAACATATATCGACTGGTAGGGGGTGGAATGTAACAATCTTTGGAACGCCAGGGAGTTATATTTTCCCTCGTGATCATATCCCTTGGGAAAATATAACTCCCTGGCGGTCCAAAGAATGTTATATTCCACCCGGTACCAGTCAATATCTGTATAATAATTATCATACATAGTAATTCCATCTTTATAATTATTTCGATGAATGAACAAGTACAGTACAATTTCATTTTTAACTGTTTTATATGGAAAAGAGGGGTCCACAAGAATCACTCTAGAAGATGAGGGTATCTCAAGATCTGTCAAGGACTCCATGTATGAAAATCTTGACATCATAATTTCAGAAAAGCAAGCTTATTTTTTTGATTGCAGGTTCCAATAAATCCAGTGGATTTTGAGATTTTGGAGATCGACGGACAAGTTGTAACAAAATTAGCAACGAATGTAGTTGAAAAAATATGAAAACCACGAGAACCGCACCTGGGTGATACTGGTCATATTTCCAACATGTATAAAAAAAAAATCGTGGTGTGCTAGCACCTACTCTTCTTACAAGAAAAGCATGGTTTTCACTATAGATTAGCTAAGCAGAAAATCATTTAATTTAAGTACATATGTGCGTGTAAGAGTTAGAGAGATAAGACATACAAGAGGTGCGATAGTAGACAAAGGGGGCAAATATTGCTTGGCGAACCTGGTTGCAGGTGCCATAAAGCTGGATGACCTAACAAATTTTAATAATCCAAACGCTAAGATTTTGAAGATACTAATAAGTGCATACATGTTTAATTCCAATACCCATATAGGTTCGCACATACAGGTGATGACTATATCGGCATAAGAAACAGAGGAATAAGGAAAAGTAGAAGATGGAGGAGGAGGAATAAGAGGAGGAGGACGAGGAGGAGCAGAAGAAGAAGATGATGAAGAAGAAGAGGTGGAGGAGGAGGAGACGAGGAAGAAGAAGAAGAAGAAGAAGAAGATGATGATGATGATGAAGAAGAAGAAGAAGAAGAAGAAGATGTTGATGATGATGAGGTGGAGGAGGAAGACTTGGAAGAGGAGTGCATGAGCAACAACCAATTTGTGTCGAGCGGCTCTTTCGGAGTATTTCTCAATAAGAAAAAATGATAATAATAATTTGAGTTTAGGAAAACATCATTCCAGTATCAAAGCCCACCAGTAGCTATATGAAGAGAGTCTGAAATGTCATAATCTTACTTCGAATCATACGGTTGTTTGTGGTTATGGTAATGATAAAGATAATAGTCATAACCAGCATAATAATCAATACTTTCATGATTGCCCATGTCAAACCGTTCAATGCACATGAATTCAAATTGTGTAAGGTTGAGTGGCGCTCAACATGCGAAGCATTAAAGTAATTATTGCCGTGATGACTAGCATTATTATTATAAGTAGTAGTAGTAGAAGTAGTAGTAGCAGCAGTAAATAATATTATCATAATTTCTCTTATTGTTATTATAACATAATAATAATAATAATAGTAGTATAGTAGTAGTAGTAGTAGTAATAATAATAATAATAATGAAAATAACAATAATGAAGTTATGATAATATCTATTAGCATTACTGTTATTATCATTACAATTATCATCATCATTGTCATCATTCTATATGCCCAATTCAATCACGACTATGTTTGCAGTCTTTGGTTTGCAATTTAATTCTCCAAAATGTTACTCACTCTTGCCACCTTCTTCTCCGAATTGATCTATCATGCAACACCAAATCTGCATTTACTAACATGTAACTTAACATTTTCGACTTTTTCGATATATTTCATCGCCGTACGTACGTTTCAAAATTATGAGCGACCCGGGCGAAATCACGACAGTGTGAAGGAACAAGTAATATTATTCTACATGATCTGATATGATATCAAACTAAATAGGACCAAACGGTAATCCTGATTTGAATGTATACAATGAATGCAACATTAAAATGTTCATATTCATTGATCCTTATCTTTTCATTTTCGTTGTCTAGTCTAAGCCTAGAATGTTTTCGGGCTATAAAAGTAGTCACGTACACACATGCACATATATGTGAATATAATATGTATATATATATATATATATATATATATATATATGTTGTGTGTGTGTGTGTGTGTGTGTGTTTGCCTTCATTTTTGGCATTAATGTGATTACATTCATCATACTGTTCGTAAAAGCAGTGACCATGCGTGGCTAATTAACGGATATCTTTCCTGTTCTGTTCAGATACTGTTCTCGGAGCCAAGGTTGAGTGGGCAGGGCAAGAAATGAATCAAATGAATCTCACCCTTTTTATTGACCTGTCACAAATTCATAAACCAGCGAAAATTTTGCTTGGGATATGATTGCAGACCAGCATGTGCCCCGATCCGTGTAGTGTATACCACTGGAAGCACAACATACCAGCGAACGTCAGTCGGTGAGAGGTAATCTCTGAGTCCGTTTGACGTAAATCTATAAAAATACATCAAATGTACGAAAATAACAGGTGGTCAGAATGTACATGTATACAATATCATGACTTGGGGGTGTGTATGATATGCGATGAATACCGAGGTGTATCCGGTAGGGTCGTTAAGGTACAGACGAGGCATGCGTGCAATATAGTAGGGGACCGCAAATAAATACGAAGTGATATTAGATTCCGAAGACGCTGTTTATATGACAGATTGTACGGTACAGTTTGTAAACATTTCTTCCAGGACGCCCATCATATCATTCTATTGTCATCCTGCCGTCGAATCTCCCCTCAACCGTGTTACGTACCGCTAATGAAAAATCAAACTGAAAAATCAGGACTGAAGAAGTCAAACTTTTTTACGATTTCTCTGGCAAATCGAATTTAGCTCATCTGCCAGTTTCCTTGGTATTTTCAGAGAGACAAATCTTAATGCCGTCATATACTAGTACTCTACTGGAAAAAAACACAGTGTCCCAGAGTGTTCACAGTGTGTTCTATTGTCATCCTGCCGTCGAATCTCCCCTCAACCGTGTTACGTACTGCTAAGGAAAAATCAAACTAAAAAATCAGAACTGAAGAAGTCAAACTTTTTTACGATTTCTCTGGCAAATCGAACTTAGCTCATCTGCCAATTTCCTTGGTATTTTCAGAGACAAATCTTAATGCCGTCATTTATTCTACTGGAAAGAACACAGTGTCCCACAGTGTGTTCACAGTGTGTTCACAGTGTGTTCATGTAGTCGAGTATGTGAAAACGCTCGAATTTAACAGTGTGAAGATGAGTTCACACTGTGGTGTGGTTTTCACAGTGTTCACATAGTAATGCTTTGTTTCACACTGTGAATTGACGACTCACATTGTGTTCATACTGTTAAAACTTTCGAATTTAACAGTGTGAAGAGATTTCACACTGTGTTCACAATGTGTTCACACTGTGGTTCTCACACTGTGGGAGACTGTGTTCTTTCCAGCAGGGTAGTCTGTCTGTCGCGTTCAATGCATTTCACTAGATGATTATAGCGGAGTTAGCTTCATACTTATTAAGTAAACCGAGTCTAATGATGCCCTTTTCAGAGAAAGTGCGCATGAGTCGCTCATCCGTTCTAACTATTTTACCACATTCTGGAATGTAACGGATCCGTTCAAACAGGATGGGGAGTCTATGTTCATGCGTTCCATTTCAAGCCTATGTGATAGGACAGGCAAAACGCATGATTGCACGTTTGAAACGTATCTCTGACGCATTTCAATCAAACGACACTAGTTATTTCATTGCATTGCATTTCATTTCATTTCATTTTATTTTATTTTATTTTATTTTATTTTATTTTATTTTATTTTATTTTATTTTATTTTATTTCATTTCATTTCATTTCATTTCATTTCATTTCATTTCATTTCATTTCATTTCATTTCATTTCATTTCATTTCATTTCATTTCATTTCATTTCATTTCATTTCATTTCATATCATATCATATCATATCATTTCATTTCATTTCATTTCATTTCACTTCATTTCATTTCACTCCATTTCACTGCATTTTATTTCATTTCATTTCATTTCAACTCCAACAAAAATTTACAGTACAAAGCATTTGCATACATACGAAATAAATGCAGCTCATTTTTTTTCAAAACAATAAAGAAATCATAGTTTAAGAAAATGCATTCATAATAGTCAAACTGTAATAATGTGTGGATGGATACATCAGGCAGTCGCTATTACGCAACAGTTCTACTCGAAAACAAAGAGTAAAAATCAAACAGAGATCTATAATGTTGACTTATCTTGGGCCATCTTCCTAGTAAGGCTCTGTTTATGAAGTTGGTCCCTTATTGCATTTCCAATTTTATATGATATTGCATATATATTCTTTGCACCCAATTTAAACTGTTCTTTATCGTATTTACATTCAATCTTTACATTGTTGTATATTTTCCCCTATATATGCTTTCTTTATACAATCTGTATTAATGCGCCGGAACAATTAATATGATTTATGACATGTCGTCAAATTTTGCAATTCATTGAAATGAAAACGGAATGCAGATATAAACTGAACTGAACTGAACTGAACTCCGGCTTCATCAAAAGTCAATTAATGACGTTTGGGTTTAGTTTTGTTTTTAAATTTGATTTCAGATTTAAAAAAAAAATGGGAGGCCTCTGCCTTTAATTCTTCAAGGCTTTGCATTTATCATCGTAGTATTATCACATTTAACCGTCATCTACGAAAAAAAAAATCTCATAATAAGTATGTAATGCTTATTAAAAACTGCACCCACAAATGAGACATGGGAATTGCGCAACGCTTGGTCTGTCGAGTGCAAACCGGAGAGGGAGTAATTATTTAAGATCGGCTTTGAGGCGGACTGGTCCGGCCATGTTCAGTGTCAGTGACGTCATAGAGTCGACCTTGGAGCACTACTAACTTTAAAGGCAGGAAGTACCTCCACCGATCCGTAAGAAATGAGACGGACAAAGAAAGACAAAGAGAGACGGAGAGACAGATAGGGAGGGGGTGGGGAGGGATCGCGAGAGAGAAATTAAAAGAAATGAACTTAACGCATGTCATCCTTGGGGGATGAAATTTCTTGGAAAATGAAATCATGCTCCTGTACTGGTTCTTGTATACTTCTGTAACGACAGAGTGTCCGTGCAGGCATTCATTTCTGACTATTAATTATCGAGTCGCCATTACAGGAATGCATTACGATGGGCAGTGGCAGTATATTGTCCTTACCGAGTTTTTGGCGCGTTTTCTGGGTTCCGGCCGTGGCGGGAAATGCACCCTAATGAAATTTTACTGCCACGTTGAAGACTAATTGAACGATCATATATACGATCCTTCCAATCGAACATGCTTCACAACACCAATTATCTACCGTTCAATGTTAACCAACTTAAAAGAGCGCGTGTGAGTGGTTTACCTCCATTTAGCTGACACGGAGCGAGGAGGCCTTCTTACGATATAGATGAGGTGAAAAACACCGAGAAATTGCCATCGTGTGAGCAGGTCACGTTTTCTGATTTATTGAGCATGAAACGTTTTGACAGCATCACTCCATTTCTTTTTTTCTCCTTTATTGATGTAACACGAGTCAAAAAGGTAAATACCACTATTTTCACAAAGCGCTACAATAAAAGTGTTTTGAAACATACACTGTGTGCAAAGACTCATTATGACCACGTACATAAGCACGACAAACCTTCTGCGGACGACCCTGTTAAAATACTATTGCTTTGTACATTTTACAACGTAGCCAACGATACCGAAAGTGTTAATATTGCCCATATGGTTACCACACGCCATCATGTATTTTCAAGGATTGGAAAATTCTTTTAGATTGCTTGAAAGAGCAGAATACACACGTAGAAAAAAATAACGCTTGAAATGTTTTCTTGATAATTGTTATCCCTTTCCAGCTCTCTATAAAAGAGAATAATGTGAAGTAATATGCACTCCGCAAATAAAAGGGGAAATAATAGTCGACAGAATGCGAGCACTGTATAATCATTTTACGTGATCAGACTTCTGATAACGCGATAGTCTGTTGTAGATGTGGTAATGAGCCCACCCCCCCCCCCCCGCTAAGATTATTTAGTAGGAATAACGATATTTAATGTGTTTATAACGCGACAGGAAATGATAACGCTCAGGTGACGAGATAATGTTTACTCGATGCCTTGTTTAATTTCACCGTGGGGGTTATTTTTAATATTGGCATCAAACCATAAACTAAGTAGACTTTAAACCTCCGCTTTGCCCCCTTGGATCCTGCTTGCCATGTATTATGCTATCATACAACCTTTGTTTATCTTTCTCTCAGCGCAGATACACTTAATAAACCAGTTTGTTTGCCTTATGGATCTTTCTGTACGAGCGGAGTAATGGCTTTATCACAGTAAATGGACTCCGGTATTAAAGAGGGTAACCCCCGTATTCCATTAATTCTGGTCAGATTCGAGTACCGTTGCTGGATTATTTTGTAAAGGGAAATGTGTGCTCGAAACCCTGAATGTAATTAAAGTATTTCAGGCCCATTACGCAAAAATGTGGCGCAGTCTCTTAATTCTTTCATTTGTTTACGAAATAAACAAAGCAAACGGTCGAAAGAATTCACTCTGTTTACATGTTTTCAATAAAGGACAGTGAAAATGAAGTCGAATTCATACATTCTTTTTTAAATTACAATTTACAAATTATGATACTAATGCTTTCTGAACACATTTATAATTAAGTCCTGAGACATCGATTAAAGATGTTCATTAAGGTTTGTTTGCATACCGTGTCACACTGATGGAAAAGAGTATAAGATTCTACAGTATATAGGTGACATGCTGTTGTAAACATACATTATTATGTGTGTTTTGTTCGTCAAAGAGCTGTCGTTGCATCTCTCTTTACTTGACCCCGTTCGCCAAGAAATTCACAAATCCTGATGACTTTGCATGGGGCCAATCAGTTTTACGTGGGCAACGAAGGCAGATGATTAATGGAATGATGAAATGCACCGTTCTATCGAAAAAAAAAAAACCCCAGATATTTGATGCCAGTTAATTGATCAGCCAACTTATGTTGGTTAAAAAAAAATACACACTTTGATGATGTATAAGATCTCTGAAATTGAGGCAAGTAATCAAAGTCCATTTCCTTTTATTCGTATAATTGCTCATAGTTGTGCACTTCTTTGCTGAACTATGTTGAAGAAAAAGAACCAATTAGTAGGATAGAGGGAGAAGGGGGCTTCATTTGATGATGGAAAGGGATAGATTGCGTGCAATGAATGAGCGTATCGGTACGTGCCCATTAACAATCACACCAGTACAGCATATCGGGTGTACGTGTTTGGCCAAAGAGTAAAATATCTGCTACTTTTGATCAGAAGGTATTGGAATAGTGAGTGAGAGTGCCTCGTGATAACCGGATGCAACCATTATTGGATATGAAAACAGTCCAAAAGTCACGTACAGTTAAGATACAAACTTTCCACGATTTCGTTAAAATTCGTCATGTATCTTCGCTTTTCCCTAAAAAATAGAGCAGATAGATAGGCATCACTTTCCTGTGATGTAAGTCATAACACATCCAACAATTCCTTGACTGAGGCGTTGCTTTGCAAATCAAAGCAAAGTGCCAAGCAGTTCTTTTTCCTTTTTGCGAGCCATCTGCATTCCGTTCGAACACTCGGACAGGGATATCGAAAGCCGGTGATGCGATCGAGTGCTCAGGAAGTACCTTTCATCTTGACTTTAGCTATGATCTCCTGTCAACCGCTATGGACAGGGGGGCTTATTGATAACATGCTCTTGCGGTTTCTTACTGGCAATGTTCCGGGCGACACCAGCCAATCATCCTGAAAAGCATATTCAGAGCCAGCTGGTCAATGGCAAATGTCCGAATAAGCAAACCCCATGCACATATCAAATCGTCATCCTAAAGAGTTTTAAATGCTGAATGAGAGTCCGCTCATTTTTATCTCAGACGATGACTTATTTTTTGGACGTGCTTTCGTTGAAGGCCATCAGGATGAAAATCAAATCAGACGCATGCAGTAATGGTAAGATGACTGGCAGATGCCCTAAGCATTTAAAATAAAAGGATCTGTACGTGCTTCAATCGTTAGACGGCAAAGGTTTACTTCTCATCTTTTGGAATATTTTGCGTCTGTAAATGTATGATTATCATTGTCGTAAAACGATAACAGTAATAAAATTACACAGAAATGATCACATACTTAACGGATGAAAAAGAAATACATATAAAATCAGTGCAAAGGTATCACTGACTGCATAATTTACATTTTACGTGGCGTCATGTTCAGCCATTGGCAGAATATCAAGGTTCAATTAGGAGGCATTATATAAATGGGGACACGACTCTACTTGACGCTTTATGAGAATGATACTGGAGCTCACACGACCTAGAAATACCTCAAGGGACATACTCGGCGATGTTTTCATTCGCCTGATGGACTTTGGAACATGTTCCATTGATAGGGAGTAATCGGAATTTATCATGTCTCCCGTGCAAGGGTCTATCATCTAATACGTTCACATCAAACTGTGATATCTTTCGAGATGTAATCCGATAACACCCGTTTGGATATCCTCGAAATTACACTAATTTTCTCGCAGGGAGCACGACCTATTTAATGCAAAGAACAATCCAAGCTTCTACGTGTGAAATGCGGCCCATATACAAATTACGCCTCAAGTGCGTTGATAGAGCAGCCCTAAAATAGATTCCGAGGATCCGCGTTTGGAATTTTGTGAGATATTATCAACGCTAGGACAAAGTTTTCGTCGAACCTGAAGCTTGGCTGGTGGCCGTGCAGAAGGAATATCAGCAACACTAACACAACAAAATTTTAAATGAAAACACACAAACATCACAAACAACCACACAACACAAACAAACGACCACCCTGTAACACGGGAAATGGCGAATTGTCTACTTTTGTTTATGGAGAGCAATTTAGGAACAATGTAATATCATAAGACATTTAACAACGCTCGCTTCTTCCGCTTTTAATAAAGGATCTTTTTTCCACTCCAAATTCCCCGTCGTATTCTAACAAAAAGCGCAGTCACTATAAACTTAAAAACGTCTCAGCTTTGTTACCCAGCTGTCGCGACCCATTACTTGTCGCCAAAATACCCCACCTGTCCGGGCAAGCAAGCTTGGTTTAAATCATGGTATTTGTGAACAACAAACAATATTTGAAGAAGGAAAAGAAGGATGATGATGTGGGGGGGGGGGGGGGGATCAGTATCTCAGTGCGCTGGCCTTCAGCACAGTGCTTTCCTTAATAATAGCCATTTTTCTTACAGTTTCTCCGCTTTCCTTTCTTTGTGTGTTTCTTTATGTTATTCCATTGCTCTTCTTTTTCAAACTTACATTAATGATCTTTTTCATAATCTATTTCCTTTTCCAACTTTAATAACATGCTTGTCGAAGAATAATCAACCCCCAAGTATAACCAGGGAGGTGAGATTCTTCTCACCTCCCTGGTATAGCCCCTACTCTTGACCGTTCGTTATTAAACTGACCCTTTTATCTCTTTTCGACCGCAAACCGTTTTTAATTTTCGTCGAAGATATGGAGCCATTGCCACTTCAAAGGCCACTTTTATAGCGTTGTTTTCTCTCCGAATGAAGCCATGTTTGAAATAAAAACAGGAGGAGAGAGGAATTTGGAACGCCATTTAGATATTATATTTTTACAACACACCTCCCGCCAAGCCAGGCACGCGATAAGGCAACTATGCGTTCGTTCGCAGGTGTGTTGTGTGTGTGTGTGTGTGTGTGTGTGTGCGCGCGCTTTTTATGTGTGTGTGTGTGTTAGGGAGTGTGATGTTTGCTGATTCCATGTTTTTACTTTACCCTGTACTTTATCAGGCTTTCCTATGAAAAGTTTGTGGAAGAAGTCGAGTACACATTATTCTGTATTTTATGGACGTCAGTTCACGACACGTGAATGTGGTTACAATAGTAGAGTATTATGACCCTACTGTGGAGTCATGGTATCATAATGCATGATAAAATTATTTTGATATAAGGCGTGGACGTCCATTTGCGAGTGTTTGGTCATTCCGATAGCATAAGGGCAGCTGGAACACCGATTAAAGTTTGATGCTATTGCAGTTTACTTTATCTATAAGTCGTGAGAATCCAAGAAGTGTGTTAATGATTGATGTGAATAGGTGTGGTCTTACCTTTAAACTTTGACGAGAAAGACATCCCCCGCCCTAAAAAAAAAAAAGAAAAAGAAAAGACGCCATGTCTGTATTACGATGTGAATCAAGATCGAGATTCGGTGCATTCATCAATGAATCCATTCTTATTGCCTGTTGTGGTGCCATGGTTAGTAAAAACAAAAGCAAAAAATCATCAACTTTTATTCGTTAGACGCCTCCCCTAGGAATACAACCCACAAGAAAATCGCGTCTTTTATACTTAACATCGCTAGGGTTTTCTTATGCCAAAGGATGAACTCTCTACATTCTAACCGATCCGGTTAAGTTTTAATCAATGAATGCAATATCAGAATAGGAGCACATTTAAAACGGGGTTCAATACGCACTTCCAACGGTGGATCATACTACATTGTATCCACTATATAGTTTTGCGGGTTTCTTTTTTTTTTTTCATTCTTTTACACAATACTTATACAAAGCTTAAATAATGGCTGTTCTAGATTAGCCTGGACATCGAGTGTAGTCACACGTGATATATAAAAAGCTATTACGAAGAAGTCCCGAATTTGGTTTCTTGACAAGCTGCAACACATAGTTGCACGAGACACTATTGTTAAAAGCTCTCCTTGCCCTTCTCGTGTTTTGCCTCTGGCAGCGTTTGGCTTTCCCTCTGAACACACGCACTCGAAATTTCCATTATCCCCTTTGCCACTTTTTTATGGTATTAAATGCAATTAGAATTGCGGGTCCCCAGCCCCTTGAAGTAGGTGTTCGATGAACCTCATAACATGGAGCTACCTCCATGATCATAACTTCCATTTTTATGGCTAGCCGAGGATGGGGGGGGGGGGGGGGGGGGGGGGGATCGCTATACGCGTTTTCTAGTACAGAAATTTTGATCACAGTTATACCCGAAACTTAAAATCACTTCATACCACTTTACAGATCCTTCAGTTTTGTCTTTGTAATGCTATTTCAGCACTGGAACCTTCTAGTAATTATGTAGATCGATCATCTGCTAAAATAACCCTGCTAAGTGTAAACGCTCTCCATCTCTGCTCAGTTGGGATTGTCTTTTCTCACTGCTTGGCCCCCCTTTATTTTTTACCCCGGAAGTGGTAAAAGATTTTTTTTTTTTGCTAGTTAGCAAAGTAGCACCAAAAAATTGCGCTGAAGGCCTTTTTTTTTTGTCAATCCATTTTTTTGCAGTACATCGCAAACGCCATTGCATCTTGAGGCAATTATTGGATCTCAATAATACTTTTTAAAAACCGTAAGGAGATTTTTAAGTTCTAAATATGTGAAATACAGTCCTAAAGACAAAAAGGCTGACCGACTGGACATTATAGCAACTAGGGACTACACGCAAATAGACAATGGTACATCTGTAACATCGTATAATGACCGTGTTTTATAGATACGTACGTGCCGAATTTACATGTTGGTTATACATGTATGACTTAAAGAGCTAAGTTCTGCGAGGAGACATCCATAATAACAGAGAGAGAGTGGCAACAAGATAAGAGAAAAAAACTAGTAGAGTAGATCCACAAGGAGAAATTCATGAGCATTTTAACCACCTGTTATTCAATCGTGACATTACCAGCACATTGTTTATTTGATGACGTCACACAAGTTGACACGTTCTTTGACAGATAATCAATCTCGAAAGATCATTTCTCAAATGAGTCAATGTAATTCATATTTCGCCCGAGACACTCGAAACGATGACAAACTACAGACAGTCACTAAGATTTTTTTTTGTTGATCTTGTCTGGCAACCAAGAGAGGATGAGCTCTTGAAAAAGTTACGTCATGGTCATGTGGTTTTCTTTTAGTGGCATGCTGTCTCAGCAGATTTTCTGACATTTATTCCATTGTCGTCATCATGTTACCGATCCTCTTTTTCATGTGTCAGACTTCACAGAAACTATCCTCCTCCTTTTTGGAAGTTTTGTTCCCCCCCCCCCCCCCTTGAAATCTGCTCCCGTTGATAATTACATCCATGAAGATAGAGTTCATTCACCGGACGTATTTGATATCCATTAGTAACAGACAAACTCACAGATACCTTACCTATCAAGTATACAACAACATTCACGTGAGAGCTGCAACTCATTGTGAGCGTATTGCAGAATGCGTAAAACACGGCCTCCGCCTAAAACTCATGAAAATCGATGACCTCTTTATTTTGGCAACATCATATCAACGTAACTAACATCAGTTGTACTTTGCTCTCTTGAGAAGTTTCAGAGTGTGCCTGGTTTTGGTGCGACTATAACAGTTGACAGTTGAGGAAAGGATTTGTATATACAGGGAAAGAAAATCCGCAACTTACTCGTTATGTCAGCGTAGATGCCATTATTCACTTTGAAGTGAAGGCATCGTTACTATAGCAACCACTATATACATGCGTCTTTGAATCATCTCTGTCGAAAGGAATGCGAACGAGGAAACTGAAGAGGAGGCTTGAGATGATTGCTTTGGTTGTCCTATAATTGGAGACCAAACATTGGGAGTGACTTGAAGGTTGGCCACTATGTTTGAAAACACACAAGTGGGATCGCTACTCAAAACATAGAGAAGGGTCCGACGCTGCAGAACAGCCTCTGCCGCATTAGCCCTGACGCAGACTCGAGAAGTGGCGGGATTACAGATTTCAGGATCACACTCGTCAAAGGACGAGAGCTCTTGCGGAGAGAGCGTGGCATGGAGAGAGATGACAATCATGACAATGTGAAGTGGATATAATGCTAAACAGCTTACCTGGAAAATGGTGCTCCGAGATTCTGGGGGTCCAAAAGGGCATTAAATACGATAAGACTAGAGGTAGTCAGTGGCCAGGCCAGGTATAAATGCGCACTTAAAGTCCTTCATTTCATGTGCATATTGACAGAGAAACCACTGTAGGAATGACCATTTATCTACCTGTATTTGGCTTAGCCCTTGCCTCTAAGGTCACAAAATTTGGGTTTTTCAGTAATAAGCTCCTTTTTTTCTTTCCCCCTTTTTGTGATGCATTTCTTTTCCTCTTGGAACCTTCCATAACTACAATTGTCTTATGGTTTTCCCCTTTCTGTACCTTTGGGCACGTGCAAAAGAGCATGACGCATTTGTCACGTAAAATCAAAGCAAAGATGTTACAGTTACCCATGTGTAACACACTTACACAGAGATATATATATCTCACACAAAGCACACGATAAAATATTCTTATACTTTGAATGGTTGTTACCATGTTTTAATCTTTCGTCTGTCATTTCAAAAGAATATCACTTTCGGTTTACTGTAAGCAGCGGTCAAATACACTGTATACGCGAAGACTGGCCGAAGACTTCCAGCAACGAAAAATCAGCGGCGACCATCGACAACTAATCGGCGACCAAATCTGAGAAATTCTCCAAAATCTGGATCGACGACTAGTTGTTAGTCGTTTACCGACCGGTTGCAAAACGATTTCCAATCGGTTGCCGAGCATGTACCTTGCAATAGTTTTACGATCAACAAAGACCTGATTTAGATCGGCGACTGAGCTCAGGAAGATTGGAAAGACTGTAAGGCGAATAGTGGTCATATCGAAAGGTTGCTGATGTACGTAGTGCTCTCTGCAACCGTTTAAAGATTAGAAGAGGGTACAGATATAGGACTGTTCGGAACTTATCAGGCTTCCAAAAGCTGTCAGCATATTTCCCCTGTTCTTCTAGATAACTCAAGATCTTACTTAGATTTGATACTTAATTTTCGATGCAGCATCCAAAATCTCTAACCGGCCAAACTAAACGCCGAACGCTGACAACTATTTGTGGATTTGCGATTTCAGAGGTCATGTAGGCAACTGGTCTTCACATATGAGTGACCGGGGCCGTATACTGTTCGTCCTCACCAGACTTGGTCATGAGATCGTCAATCTTGACGAAGCGTAGATCTATCTGTTTTGTAAGCATGTTTTGTCGGCAGTCATCGTCGGGTTTCAGGATCAGTAGTGGAGTGGGATCGTATCTCAATTAAATATGCCACTCATTTTCAAAATTGTCTAGTGCGCGAATCGTGAGATGATAGTCATTACGCGTTTTATGTGTGGCGTGCTCCGTCACTGATGTGCTTTGCTAATTTACACTGCATTTTCCTAGAAATGTGAGATTTGCTCTGAAAAAAAAAAGGACTATACATCGTGAGACAGATGACATGATGCATAGGATTGATGCAAAGAAAGAATCCCCGCTTACGTGCTTATGGGTAGACATATGCAGCATGTTGAACGTTCTTGTCTGTTCTGTTGTCTTACTGTATGTTAGTTTTGTCTCGTTTTGTCTTCTCTCTTACTTAATTCTCCTTTAGAAGTGTTACTCCTATCCCAGTCCTGTTTCATGTTCATTCGCGTGTATTTGTGTCCGTTTGTTGCTCTGTCTTTTCAGTGGGCTTCCAAACCCTTTTCTGTGCTTTCTATTGATGTTCTTCTTCAGAGGGGCCCATATTCTACAAGCTTTTCAGTGGGTTCCTCCTTTTTTTTAAATTCTGCGTATTGTTTACTTCGCTCTGATCACTTTAGTTTTCGTGACAATGTATGATTATCATACGGTTCCACAATTTTTGTATACTCTTTTCATTTCACATAGTTTTACTTACCTTATTCTCTGTTACCAAAGAAAGTGATGTGTTATTATTATGTTTCTGTCGATAAATGAAATTTGAAAA
This sequence comes from Diadema antillarum, assembly GCF_040938485.1. Taxonomy (NCBI): domain Eukaryota; kingdom Metazoa; phylum Echinodermata; class Echinoidea; order Diadematoida; family Diadematidae; genus Diadema; species Diadema antillarum. The sequence goes on from NW_027270982.1 coordinate 3,296,560, forward strand.
TTGAATTGAATTGAATCAAATGCTACGTGTGTTCGTGTGTTACTTGGTCCATTAGTTTTTGTTCTTTACGCTTACACAGTGCAAGTGGCCAGCAACTTGTGTTGCCATTGCCAATTACTTTCGGGTCTTTTTCTTGTCGATATCCTTTTATATGATGAATTCATCGTGTGCATATGATTCGTTCATTCATTCATTCATTCATTCATTCATTCATTCATTCATTCATTCATTCATTGTTTCCGCATGGTACAATTAATCAACAAATCACTTTCGAAAACATACACATTGATTCATCATTATTCACGGCTAACTTTGCAAATGAGAGATAAGGAAATCATCGTGAGAGACAACAAAGATATAATAAATGGAAAGAAAAAAGAAAGTATTCTGTAGTACTTATCCATACGCCCATCCACCCACAGACAAATACGCACACAGTCAGCGGTTTCCTAGAACTGTACAAGAAGGAGACTACAGCAAGCAAATTCCTGTTTGAGACCTTCACTGCATATGCAAACTAGAAGAGTACAACTTTACGAAGTTTGTCAATTCCGGAGCTCAAATTCCCCTACTTGGCCCTCAACCGTCATAAGGTATAGTATTAAGAGTGCGAGAGTTTGCAAGTATGAGTGTGTGTGTGTGTGTGTGTGTGTGTGTGTGTGTGCATTTGTGACATGATTGTCGCTGAGTGTGTATGTGTGGATGCTTTTACTCTGTAAACATACTCTTTGGAATACTCCTTTCGGATGTGCTTTAATCCAAAAGGCAAATTTACGGGACCACGCATGTAAAACGTCACTAAATCTTACTATCTTTCCTCCAATGCGAGACACAATTCATTCTACTGAACAAAGAAGGCGTACAGTTTCTTCAAACTTTTCTTTTTCTGTCAATATCTACAAAAACATGCTTAAGAATCAAACAATACAAAAACTCATAAGTTTTCTTTCACGGATTCAGTCTAAAATATATCATGTGAAAGTTTAAGAGTTTTATAGTGCATTGTATTGCTATTCAGCAACATATTCCCTATCCGTTTACTCATGGCCAGTAAACAGACATAGTACAGCATTACAACCTAACACGCAGATAATTATGATTCACATATCAAAACAATAGCATTTGACAACTTTGATTTACTTTTCACTGTGGTTGGCGTAACACTATTCGTCAGTGTATATTGACATCCACCAATCTGAGTTACAAGACTTGGAATGCGTCACAAGAAGGAGCACTTATAAAAAAAAAAAAGTCGTGATGTGTTTTTTTCAAGCATAGAACTCAGCCTCTGTCTTCAGAAAGGCGCATCGAAAGAAGAGGCGCCATTTTTTAAGGTAACTGCAATCATAGCAGGTAGTCCGGAGCCGTTGATATACACAGGATTTGGCGCGCTCGGTTGCAGAAAAGGCGCCACTCGGTAATGCAGCGTGCTCCCTCGTTCATGTGTGACATAAAGTATATCCTAACTGTCTAAGCATATCAATCCTTTTGATCTAATGATGAACTACATTCATGTTTATTACACGTATCTGTATGACATGCACACTGCTGACAGCGCGGTGTGCAAAGATTGAGCTCGGATGACAAAATGGAGTCCGGTGAAAAGTTTGCGCATGTGTTGGAAGGGTGATATGATGGAAGGCTCTTAACCTTTAGGAATGATACTAAAAATGAGATCATATAGACTAAGGCAGCAGGAGAGACAGAGAGAGAAAAAAAACAGAGTGAGAAGAGAGAGAGAGAGACGGAGGGGGAAATATCGTGGCGAAATCTTGTCCGGTCAAGGCATCGCTCAACAGCACCGGCCATCCCCTGCGTGGGAAGACTTACTCCCGCCTTGCAGCGAAGTCAAATCAGAGATTGGCGCGCTCATGCAACATCGTCAGATTATTAATTACACCACCAAAAATCTCCGGGTAGTCAAGCACAAATAAACACGCAACCTGTCATCTTTCCCCCCATTTAATTGTGACGTCATCAAAGATCAAAAATTATTTTCAAACGCTTGCGTCACTGTTGATATGACAATGCCGTCTTTAAAATGCGGAATGGAATACAAGGGATATTTTTGAATCTTGATCCGCCTAACAAACATTCAGGTTTCAGCGATGCTGACACCCCGTGATACACGTAGTCATTTCATTTGTTCTATTTCTTCCCCTCCCCCTCCCTTTTCTCCTTCATCTTTTCTTGTCTTTCTTCCTCCTGATTTTACTTTGCTTCTGAGGGTGAGGTTAGCCCATGACTGTTATCACTGTAGATTTGATGACACAATTTTTATGTCATATTATTTTATCAAATGAAAGTAAATGTCACCTATGACAGTGCCATGTATACTTCGCACAAAAGTTAGCTAAACGTGGTTGAAAGTGATGATATTGGCTTGTGAACGGAGAAAATGTCACATTTTAATTATATTTTTATATTTTTCTACAATGAAATAGATGAGAATTTGCATCGGATTGCACAAGTATTTCTCCAAAGAGACGAACATCTTTCTGTCTTTGGCAAGTCTGGTGATAATAGTTCTGAGGGCGAAATGATATTTACAGGATCTCGACCCAGCCTAGGACTAATATGAAAGTTAAGGCTTGAGGGAAGACTATTGTACCCCTTGCTCTATAATGCTCGTCTGAAAACTGATATCAACTGCTGCTGTACCAACCTGCCAACAAAGAACGAAGGGTCAAGAAGAGAACGGCGTTGCTTTGTTTGGCCAGACATGCCTTGTCGTGAGGCATATCATGTCTTCTTTTTTATATAGTGAATGAATTTGTATTTCCCCCCGCCTTCGTGGAAATGTCCCCCTCCCCCCCCCCCCCATCTCACTGGAGAGCTGAGATCATTCCTGTTTGAGTGACGTGAGATATGATATTTTAAGGATTAAAGTCTCGCTGTGGCGGAAAGACCTGTAGCATAGAGATTAACCCGGAGATTCTCAGATCTGTCTTTTCTCGTTGTCGCATTTCGCCTGTCTGTAGAACAAGTGCTTACAGAGGTCATCTAGAATATCAATCAGGCTGCAAGCAGCGCAATTCTGCCGCACTGTATAGAATCTACTTTTATTTCTGTTTCTTTGTTATCTTGTGGCAATGTCCTTTCTTGCAAGACATGCATGACATATTATGTGCCACGTAGGGCCTACTTTAATCAAACCATGCATATCTTACGTAGATCATATCCTTTCAATGGTGCCAAGGCAAGGGTTTACCTTTAGATCATAGTCTCTTTTCCATTTAAGCAGTGATTGCACGTACAAGACTTTGTGTTGGAACTCCAAGATTTCCCTGTTTAATATCAATATATCCACTTAGATCTCTCTTCCTCTCTCTCTCTCTCTCTCTCTCTCTCTCTCTGTCTATCTGTCTACATATATTTCTTTCCCACCAAACCTACATGCAGACTTACTGTAACATTCCCTCTCTTACGTGTAAGCCCATATCATACATACATCAATATATCAATAATATATATATTGATGTATTATTAACATTAGAATTTTAAATCATTAACAATTTGATAATCTAATTATATTAAATGATATATCATACAATCAATATATTTTGTAATGTTGACATAAATACAGCTGTATGTACTTATATCTTATGTGAAAAAATTGTATTTACAAGTCTTGTTGGAGATGGGAAAATGAATGAATGAATGGATGGATAAATGAATTAATTTATAAATGTTTTTGGGGTCCCTATCTATATGCACTGCTTCTCCTGGGGTTTCCCCAATTAGATTTAACTCTTCTTGCTTTGTTTACGTTTACTTTGTAGAGAATTATGTATTTTTGTGTGTCTTTTTATTGTACTCCTGAAATGATGGTGACTATAAACTGCATTGAATTGAATTGAATAAACATCAGATAAAGTTGCAGATAAATGACAAGTGAAAATGTAAAAAGCCTGTTGTTTTTGTTTTATAATTTTCTAGCGATCATCAACGTTGTGGGTGTGTATATGTTTTTATATATAAGATTTTGCACAATGCTCTGAAATATTGCTGATATTCTGCAGAGGGAGGAATCATTCTAGCCCGTTCCAACCACAACATGATCATACGACCTGCTCGAAAGAACACAGTGTATCACAGTGTGTTCACAGTGTGATCACATACTAGAAGTCGGCTGTGTGAAAATGCTCGAATTTAACAGTTTGAAGATGATTTCACACTGTGGTGTGGCTTTTCACAGAGAGTTCACATAGTAATGTTCTGTTTCGCACTGTGAATTGGTGGTACACAATGTGTTCACAATGTTAAAACGTTCGAATTTAAAAGTGTCAAGAGATTTCACACTGTGTTCACGGGTTCACACTGTGTTTCACATTGTGTATCACACTGTGGGACATTATTCTTTCCAGCAGGGTGCATATCGATGTTAACTATTTTCCTCTGTCGCTGTCTTCTTGTCTGACTCTCTCTCTCTCTCTCATCTCAGAGCTCTCTCAAGAATATAATCTCTACTATGACCTACCGTGCCAAATCGTACGACACATCACCTCACTTATAGCTCACTTGATTATCTTACTTAATCAATTAATAAGACACGCTTTAAACAGGTTCGGACCACATTGAATATAATATATATATATATATTTGTTTTTTATTGTGTTTTTTTCTTCTTTTTGCAGTGAGACATAGTCTTTTACAACATTATATTCCATAATAACTTACAATACTGAGTAATATATTTGTACCATAAATAAACTTTTAGACTCGCAAATAAATAGCAACAACTGCCCAAGGGACCGCATCAAATACGGCGAACGAAAATATTACACCCAAAAAAGTAAGAAACTGGCCCAAAACGGAAGGATATTCTGGAGACGGCGAGTGGGAGAGAAAGAAAAGAAGCATAAAAAGAGACAGTGAATGACAGATAAAAGAGCAAAATTCGTTCTACTCGAGCCAAGAATTAATTTTCTACTTATGTTGCTGTTTCCATTGTCGAAATCCACTCATTTCAAAAAATTCAGTAAACGAAGTTCGTTCTGACTTTCAAGGTTTCCTGGTCGCCAGGCAGGCGGCAGTTTAGGGTGTCCGAATTGGCAACGACGCGCTAACCAAACTTTGGACTCTGCACGCCCCCAAAAATGATTAGTGATTTGAGTTGATAACTATTCAAAACATGGCACGTGTGTACGGCCACAGTCAGCCTGTTTGCAGGAAATATACACATTGATGGACGACAAGGTGTGAAAGATTGTTCAGCAAATCCTTTCCACCCACTTTCCAAATACCATATTTCTAATGCTCATAAATTATGACAACGGGGAAAAAAGAAATAAATCTTGGTTTATTTCTTATCATCGCCTGGGTGTAGGTCCATTGTCGTTTTCTTCGAAGAAGTCGGTAAACTTCATTTCGATTCATGGCAATAAAATACACTTTTGGAGAATGGTTTCCTTTGAAGAAACCGTGAGAACTCTTACTCACTCACTTTTGCTTAAAACAGGTTGAGCACCAAATAGAGAAATAATCAACTTTCAATCTGCTACTGTATTATCATCATTTCAGATAGGAACGTGTCATGGTTACTTTTAAGGTTTTGAAGACACTAACAAGTTAAACAAATGACAATGGCACAAATAAGTCTAAATTGATGCATTATTTTCAATGGAATTATTTTCGGTTTAGTCTGGTTTGGTTTGGGAGAAAAATATCATTTTGAAGAGTTTAGGTGTCGGGATTACCCTCGATAACCTCGATGGCGTTCATATCAATTTAATTTTGCTGCCACTGTCTTGTTTCATGTATTGAAAACAGACACTTCGAGAATTTCCACTATTATGTTATGAATACAACATAGTACAGTATAATTTTACTATCCCGGCCAAGGAACTTAATTCCGTGGCCAAAGAAACGGTCGGTTGATCCTAATGCCTTGACATCTGAATTCAGACGTGTCTTAGACATACCCGTGATCAGGAATTCTTTTATTTCAAAATATTAGAAAGAGAATGGGTAAGAATACGGGTGTGAATACACTACTTGTCTGTCTTAGATGCTGTACGAATACTGATAACGTGTTGGCTTTACACATGAACAACAACACTTCCTCACCCGAGTTATTCCTAATGAGTCCCCAAGGTCCTTCGACACACATTTCAGCCGATGTGTTACATATAACGCAAGGTTTTCAAGAAAAAAACATGCAACGGTTTGCCGGTCAAAGACCGGATCCGAATCATAGCTTTTTCATGTAAACAATCAAGATTGCAAAGCCCTAAACCGTTTATCTTAAACTGATTGTTGGATTATAATTACTGAAAAGTCTCAAAAACGAAGATCTCGTACCATTTCGACGACCTAGGTATAGATTTTCAAAATGTTATTTCAAGTTCACGAAGATAACAGAGGAAGTCATAAGTCTTTGCAAACTCACAAAGGCAGAATCTACGTTCTAAGACATTTCGTCTAGATACCACTATCACGTTTTACAACAAGGACTATTCTATTCCACCAGTGCCTGGAATAAACTTTTAGAAGCCTATACATTACGCACGGCATCAGATCTTCTATCAATTGCCTTTCCAAATTCCTTTGGTGCAAGGAGGTGATTTTATGCAGCAAGTGAAAGGATCAAATGAGTTGGTTATTATCCTACATTTAGCCTTTGTGTTTTTTTCAAACAACGTGGTCGACACCAAAATAATCATGCTCTACCAGTAACCCCTCATCCGATATAGTCAGTATCATCTCTACTTTTTACCCTCTACTCCAATTTCGATCATTCATCAGCTGACGTGGGATTGTTCGCAATAAAAAACGTTTCGTTTTCCAGGATCACTACTTAAAATTTACCTCTGAAATGATATTGTGCAGCGTAACTGCTAGTGCTTATCACAGAGTTACCACGAAGCATCTCGGGATGTCGAGTACGCTTATACCAGGTAAATGCTGCATGAGACACTCGCTTCACGACGAGCTTGCTCATAATATCTACCTGTTCTAGTAATGATAATAAATACACGTTTTTACTAACAGAGCACACTTTCGAACCATGTTGCTGGCATTATATTTGTGAATTAGACAGTTCTTGCGGCGGAGCGTTCACAAGTTTCTTGAGATCGAGGTGGACCGATGGTATTGTTCCTCGAAGATTGAGACGCGTGAAGTCTTTCAATCTGTCGCGAACCAGTGAAGTGTCCAATAATTTGGTTTCTGTGGGTTGCACTTGGCAGCAGATGAACTTGGTGCTGGCTTCATGTAGAAGGACGAGTGTATGGTGGTGATAGGCTCGGTGTTGGGCCAAGAAGGTGATGACTGAGTTGATTTAAAGCTCTTTGCCTCGTCTTTTGGCAAAACGTGGTAAGCTCAGATAAAACCACAGCTGAAAACAGCCTGGATTACCCCTGGCGAATTCACAGTCACATACGTGCAATATATAAATATCTCTCTTCTCACTCACATTAGTCTTAAAATATCCTTCCGCGTTGAGCCAGCGAGAGTCCTGTTGCGTTTCCGGGATTTCACCATTTTTCTTCAGCCACAGTGTATTCGCTTCTCCAAGAACAGCGAACAGCTAAGCGAAAATGGCAAAAAGAAGTACGTCGCGAAAAACGCTGCTGGACAGTCAATACAAGAAGAGGATGGGTAGACGGGACGAAGGGTAAGGGGTAGCGGGGCTCTTCACTATACACAGACCCCGATGTTTTTGCCTCGTCTTCTAAAGCACCGCAGACCGCGAGCACAAGGGCACGATGTGAACATCTCGTTATAGGCATTTCCCGGTGAATGGCTGTGGGCCATCTTTGGTCGACAGGACTGGCCCATCTTTGGCCTCATCCGGCACACTTTCTTCGCGAATTTCAAGGCGCAGCAACGCCCTCTACGGCACTCGCTGTCCGACTCGCACGTTTCACCCATTGGCTGCAAGGGAGAAAGAGGGAGAGAGAGAGAGAGAAAAGAGAAACTGTTATTCACTAGAATAATTAAGACATAGGATTTGAAAAGGCGGCAGTTTGGATTATACGTACAAATACATTATAAACCCAAAGTGACATGACATATTCAAAAAGTTGAAGAACTAGTAAGTGTATCTTTAATTACATTTTATTAGCAATGGACAATCAGTGAAAAGCATGCAAATAATATCAAATGCACTTGATGCGACCAACTTTGCACTAACATGAGCTTTGAGAGCTAAATTACAATATTTTCATCGGACGATACATTGAACCCAACGTGGTATCAAGCAATGGAAAATACATATCCCGTTTAGGACGAGAGGTTTTCATATTGTTTAGGCACACAGCCGTGGGAGTAGGTACGTTCAATTTTGGATGATTAGTCACATTATAACATCATTACATTAATACAATTAGTGTTATGTCGAATTCGACATTAATTTATGCTGTGGTGAAACTATACAGAGAATTAATAATTTCTTGATCATAAAGTGCCGAACATTACCAGAAAACAAAATTTATATCTGAAATGAAATGAAATAGCAAATAATGAGGTTCAGGCGAAAGGCTGACTGCGTTTTATGACATCCAAATGAAATTAATAAGCGTAGTATGAAAGAAATCATTTCACGCTAACTGCGATGGCTAACGAGCCGCTTCCATGGACTTCACGCACGGGAGAAAAAATGGGGAAGAGACGAGAAATCAAATAAATTAAGAATAAAAACCCAAATACGCAGAGACTGATACATCAGACGCCGAACCAATTAGCCAATTCTAACAGTTTCCCTCTGCGCATCTAAGTAGCGAGTTTGTTAACGGATGGAAACACAGAACGCCCTCGCACAGCCACTGGGGACGGAATAGGAAGAGGAGCTGTGTGTGGAGGAGGAGAGCGAGCGGTCCTCCGAATGAGACAACTTGCTGGAGGATGATATTCCCCTGGTTTGGCTCATTATAGCCCTCTTGCATACCCCATGGCAGTCCCACAGTTGTTATTCGCTGTGCTGTAATCCTTTTCAATTGCGAGATAGACGAAAGGAGCGGAGCAAATAAAGAAGGAGAGATGGAGAGGGAGAAATTGAATCCAAATCTACTATGTGATCTCCATCCGACAGGAAAAGTCAAATTTGCAAGGAGTGGATGAAGAAGCAGGATAGTGAGTGGAGGGTAGGAATGGGCGTTACCCCTTCACACTCTATGATATGCTTTGGTGGGAACTGAGATTACACGTCCTAACTCAATACTCTCTCTCTCTCTCTCTCTCAAAAAAAAGCCTTCATCATTCTAGCTCGCTTCGGTTCACAAGCTACGATTTCAGCGTCCTCCCCGTGCCTCATTAGCCATGTGAACCAGCGGCCACTGGCTTGGTCTGAGTGCGCGCACTCGGCTCATTTGTAATCACATAATGAAAGGCGGGGCAGAACATCAATATCAATTGATTTGACGCTGGATTTGAAGCACCTTTCACTATAAGTAGGCAGCCATGTAGCGAGGAATGATGTACATACTGTACAGGGGAACTTGACTTTCATTAAAATCGTGCACCCTCCTCCGCCTAATTACAGAGAAAGGGGCGCTGTTGAGCCATCGCATACGTTTGATTACAGAGTGACTACACATTCTTCTTTGACGCTCGTTCATCTAAAGCGTCTGCAGTAGGACACGCTCTAGCTTCTCAACAGATGAATAACCTTTCATTAAAGTAGCCAGCTAATGGGGGGTCGGCAAATTTGTCTAACACTGCGGGTCTCTTCAACTACTACTACCACTAGGACATGTCAATTTGAGTGAAGCTCTACACACGTTCTTTGATGGATAAGACTGATTTTAAACTGCGCCGTCTTCTATCCTTATCCTTTATCCCCTCTCTCTCACTGATGGCGGATTGCAAATCCAAATCTACCACAGCGATGGCGGAGTAATATCGAGGTAAAGAGGCGCCAATCTGAACAATCAGACTTTGGCGTCCCCGTGGAGGAATGCGCAAAACCTCACTGTCTTATCAAAAGACTAAAACGGAACATTTTCAAGCTGCAAAGGAGCACCCGTCATGGCTTGTTTTGTATCATTAGGCCTACATTCCGAACAACCATCTCATGTCAAGTGTATTTGCTAAGATTGTATTGTCATACAACATCAAATTATGCACTACGTTAAAGGAGCTAAAATGAAAAAGCCCAAGCTCTGCCCTATCCTACCCCGCCCCTCCCCCCCCCTTCAAAAAAAGTGGAAAAAGTAAAGAAAACATAAATCCAAAGAAGAAAATATGATTATGGCTCATCATAACCGAATTGGGACGGGAAGAAGTTTTGGTATCTCCTGAAATATTGTTAAATACACACTATGCGCGCCCTTGCGATGGTACTAAGAAGTTCTTGCATTCTTTTCAATTCTCTGAGGCGTACTGAAAGAACCTTGTGTCTAACAGCTCGTGTGTGCTTTGTGCGATCCGAAGTGAGACGTGCCCAGTACATGCCCCGGAGATTTGGCCGCGACATGGCCAGACCGTTGTAAAATTACGAACACTTTTAATTTCCGATGACAGTTAGGCTAGACAACAGATATAAGCCCAAGTTAACATCGAACCAACAAACAACCCCCAGGAACAAAAGGCGTGATGTGGACAAGGAAGAAAAACAGCGCGAAGGTTAAACGAATAAACGAAAATAGTATTGACAATCGTAATAAGCCAGCATGGAATAGCAAACTATTTATACCGACTCGGGCTATACGAGGCGTTCAGTGCCGTCGTGACGAGCAATAAATTTATGGATCTCAAATACAGAAACACGGTGAATCAACAATAAATCTAGAGATTTATAACATGACGAGAGAGCAGGTGGTCTCTTACTGGTTGCCAGTGCTGGAGGCCATTTATACGTGTCAGTATTCCTCGTCACGGCGGAAAATATCCCATGTACCATTCCATCACTCTAATCGGCTTAAAATTAAGAATGTCAAGAGGAGGGGAAAGTTATCCCTTAGGTCGTTTTAGGGAATGACTATGTACTTTCAACATCCCTTGGGACAGATTAAAGCTTTGATATTTCTCGAGCATGGTTGGGAGATGGTATGCAATACTGAGCTGTGACTCCCGCTGTCTCTCATCACTGTAAAGTTTGGTTTCGGCGGTAATTAACTCTCTTGTGTGCACAACTTCGCCTGGAGAAAACAATAGCGAGACACACATCATTCCCGAACGGGTCTATCGAGGATAAAGAGAAAGTGTGATTAGCGCCATCTTTTGACCTCCAAGGCTCGTGGTGTGTGTGTGTGGGGGGGGGGGGGGGGGAAGCGGGAGGGGATGATCATTTCATACCTCATTGCGTTCTCTCTGGGGTGATGTCATCATGAACGTTATAATCATAGTGATGATGGTATGGTTATCACAGGCAGGCATCGTCGTGAATGAGTATAACGGAGAGAAGGTCAGCCAGCACTCCATGCTCGCATGATTCATTGTTGGCCATGGGTTTACCCTCTGTTTAGTAGTAGTACATACGATTAAAGTGGATACATTTCGCCCCCATTTTATACTCACTCTTGCTCATACAGAGAGCCTACTGTGCATGCACCCGCAAGTATATCATTTTTGAAGCTGGTATAGGCAAGCAAATTACAGCTTTCCTCTCCCTTCCCTCCCCCTCCCCCCCCCCCCCCCACAAAAAAAAAACACAAAATCGTTATCGAAGCTCTAACAAGGTTTCTCTCCAAGTACAAATTATTATGTAACCAACATTTGACATAAACCATATTATACGTTTCGAAAAGTTACGCATGCCTAGGGGTCTGTGATCGCCAACACTTCAGTCCGTCTGCACTGTCAGAAGATACTGGCGCATTGCGGGCTACTGCGCGTCTGACTCGAATCACAATCACGTTGCTACCTCATCCAATTCAATCTACCCATACAGTCGATCACAAAAGCCGGAGTTGATTGAATTGGCGTATGCTACTCAATAAATATTACAACATAATACGACATAAAAAATTCATGACCTGGGGACGGAGGGGAAATTGATTTTTCATACCACTAAGATGAAGATGCGTCTGACAATCTCCCTTGGTCCACGCATCGAATCTCATCTCCTCTTTGTGCTTGGTATCAGAGTACAGCTATGGTGGTGCCCCATGCATGTTTGGTTAATCCCAGCCTTTTGTTTTCACCCCTGCAGCACGTCACTCAAAATATTACCAATTTACTGTGAGAGGTCGCCTGTTAATTGATACATTCGACGTTAGGCAAAGCTGCCATTCAAAGCCTAAAGGAGACATGATAAAGAGAGAGGGGGCGGGGCGGATGTGTTGCTAGGGAGGGAGGAGGACAGAGAGGGAGGACGGAAGGAAAATGCGACTTCCGCAAAGCCTTGAGCCGGTAGTCGAACAAGGCTTCTATAACGACCCAAAATTTGAGCTTCACGGAGGAATGGATTAGAACTCAGGCGCTGACGTTCCTGTGAATCTTCACGCCGAGACATCTTTCGCGAGTTTATTTCGCAGTCCCGAAAACGGTGGGTTCATGGCTTGTAGCAAAATAATGATATGCTGATGCTAGAACTCACTGGTCTCTATTTCAGTCAAGCCATGCACGTTGTACCGGTTGGCAAGGTTGGTAGGGTCAAACACAGTCCGTAGGCGTAGAATGTGCCCAAGATCGTGCTAATCACTCATTGAGTGAATACTTAGCTTTCCTCTACTCCTGAACTTTAGATTATGACTTCGACACACTCTGTTATTTTTTGCCAGTAAGATAACAAACAAATGCTGTATGTGACGAAAATGTTTCGTGTGATTTATAACACTGGAGCCCTCCCTGTTAATATGAGGTGTGTATTGTTTCCACTACATCACATTCAAACCCGATTTCTCAGTTTCATAATCATAATAGCTTGACGTTTGCGTCATTTGAGCAAGGACGCCCTGAAGAAACAAAACAGATACATTTCGCAATGATCGAAGAAGATAGCTCGTAATGCCTCACTGCGCAGTGCATCCTGGATAGAGGTCAGTAACCATAGCAAAATTTTCGCGGCAGTCCGCTTGAGGTTCCAGAACGCGGACTTCAGCCATTAACAGGAACGGAAACATAATTCACGGGCCATTAACCACCCATTGCATCGTGCTCTAACCTTTTCCTGTAGATCATCCCGACTTTGCAGAGGATAACGACGTGTCATGAGAAGCGATGGAAGTTTTACACGACAGCCTGGTATGCGTAATGCCGAATCGAAAGAGTTTATCTCGTTCCCATCCGAAGTCTTGCCGCTCAAACAGGGTTACGACAGGGCAAACGTAAACGGTAGGTGGATATAAAAGAGTGAGAAAGTGGAGGAGAGATGAGGAGGAGGTTGGGGTCGGCGCAGATCAGTGAAACTGCAGCAGAGAACACATTAGGGGTGAACGAAGACATCCTCCACGCATGGAGTTCCCATGCTCCTCGTGATCAGCCGTGTTCTACCAGACCTCGACGCTCAATCAATTACAACATGATATCAAACGCCAGGGCAGACGATGTCATCAGCTCAGCGATATCTGCGATCCCAAGGGTCAAGAGGACCGCGCCGAGACACTGTAGCGCGGTTTTTTGAATCAAGGAGGTACCCATGGTTGAATTCAGAATGTCGAAGAGGGGACACTCAAACATGAGGTCATCCATTCGAATCTTGACTTGGTCGTACATTCTCAGACAAGATGTTTCGCCCAAAATGCCCATTTTGACCAAAGTGTATGAATGGGCACCAGACAATGCTGGCGAAATGACAATGGCCAAACGCTTTGTGGGAGACTTTGAATACTACTGAAGAGGCTACCCTGCGCAGGTAGATGGGACTTTTAAAGTCCCAACTCCTTGCCCTGGGTAAGCAAGACAACATCCTTATTAGCTTAATTTTCATCATGCGCTCTCATCGCCCAAACTGTACCGACCCCAATTACGGAGTGACATACATCCAACTTTTGCCTTGAGCTTTTACTTCGACAAGACTCAAACGGAGTTAGTCGTGGCATCCAATTTACCACAATAAAGTCTGTATCATGAATTGGTGGATAAGCTGGACATTTATACAACACAACAGAGACGTTAAACGCCCCGTAAAGAATGAAAATTAATGGCTCTGCTTGAAAACCTTTGAAAGTGATAATAGCACGCAATTAGGCACAAAATTCACACGAAAGCAGAGAGGGGTTGAGAGCCTGGATATTTTGACGGGATTCTCAAAAGAATGAGGAATAATCTCTCCTAATCGTCATACCTATCAACATGGGGTAATCCTTCGAACATCAAAAACTAACATAAGGATTGACTAGGTCAATGCTCCCAAACAGCTAAAACAGTTATACAACACACTTACACACCTACACACAAGCAAACACGCACCCACAAATGAACTCTCTCACACATACACACACCCACATGCAGGCAAGAATACAAGATAATACATTAGCTCAGCGGAGACCGAGGATTATTAACTCCTTGCTGGGACGAAAAGGGGCAAGCTTCCCCGTTTGAGCCCTGGTAATCACGAACGGAGCCCCGCGAGTTCGCGAGCGACGAGTGACTGGGCTTCCTGTATGCGGGGGTTTCAGCGATAACCCCTCTGTGGGGTAATGCTCATCAGTCATCAACCCTCATAGATAAGAAAGGTAAGAAGGCTCTCCATGTGCCGAAAACTACATGACACTTCCACAATATATCCAGCCCTACTTACACTCTTGAGTTCATGTTTGTTTTGGTCAGGTGTTACGCATGTTAAGGCATGGCATCCCGGGGATGGTCTCCTTCAAAAATACACAGACAAACGATACACAGCCATATTTATTATTTCATATCTGATTTTACAACTATGCCATGAGCATGAATAATTAGGAATTTGTTAATCTATCTATCTATAGAGGTTTATTTATATCCACAGATGCTTTAAGTAGTAGCCACGGCCCCTTAATCATCTTTAGTCTAGAAGGAAGGGTTGGTCAGGGCAGGGCACTGGCTATGGTTTGGCAGTATTTGACACATAGCAACCTCATGTCTTGTATACCATATACTCAGTACATCGTAAATGTGTGAGGGTGGATGCGAAAATGCAATGATTATGTAAGCAATTTCTCTTTGAAGGAATACATAATAACTAATATAGAAACAAAACTCAACGGCCATCATCATTCTTTCCTTTAATTTCGACTGGACAGGGGGTTGATCGCTCTTTTGTACAATCCACATAATAGATAAGACACGTGCCAATGGAAACTCGTGGAGCCTGGAACGTTGTGGGGGTACAAAATGCAAGAGGGACACGTCATATACATAAAGTACATGGTGCTAAAAGAGAAAGTTGCTGGAAGTAAAATTTGAGAAGTTAAAGCAACAAATCTACCAGTCTACATTATCTATCAACGAATGAGTCCATCTGCCTTTCTGCTTGCCCGCCTGTTCGTTGACTCATTTTTTCGTCTATCAAAAGGCAGCCATGCATAATAATATCTCTTCGTCTACAACCTGTAGGCCAGCTTAATGTAGGTGTAATTTAACTACATTGTATCTATCTTTCTGTCGCATTTTCTATGTCTTCCTTTACCTAATTCAGCGAGCGTATTCTAGTTATGTGTAGTAATGTTTGGGTGGGGATCCTACACTGGTGATCGCTTTCTCAGATCCAGAAGTACGGATTGTTGAAAATGATCATACATTGTCCGTTTTAAGCCCTCCTTTGGCGCTGTAGGTTGCTATTCACCTTGATCGTTAGGGTGGAAAAACACACAGCAACGACACCGATCAAACAGACGGTTTTTATTTTCCGTTCTGCTATGTCAGCGAGCATTTGACAGTGAGGGTAAGAAGATGGACCCTATTTGATAAACTTGCTCGTAACCTTGACATCATGGTTGCATTTGAATGGTAAAGCACTTACAGTAGTCGTTGGCAGTGCCCCATTGTAAGAGAATGTTTGTGATTTTCTTTTTCCGCCTTTCGCAAAGCAATTCACAAAACACAGCTGTTCTTAGTCTTAAATATGGAGGCTTGCCTGTCAAAATACACCGTGAACATCGAATACAAACAACTCCCCAAATGATTGGTTGGCATGAACAATCAAAGTAGCAGTCCGCTCTAAAAGCAGTTCCAGCAGCCATGATTTTGCCACCGAAGGGGGTATCCACCAGGAATAATTTTTAAAAGTGTAAGGTTATAGTTCATCCGTGATGTTGAAACATCGAATCCCGCCACGAATAAGACAATAGTTCGGCACGTCACATGAGTGGCAAAAAATGTATTTATGACTTTCAAGAAGTAGGCCTACTTGCATTTAAAGGGATATCTTGCTTTTCCTCTCATTTTGTTCGATAAACTGCGAGACATCAGTTGTAAGGTTGCCATGCACATTTTATATATATATAAATATATA
This sequence comes from Diadema antillarum, assembly GCF_040938485.1. Classification (NCBI taxonomy): domain Eukaryota; kingdom Metazoa; phylum Echinodermata; class Echinoidea; order Diadematoida; family Diadematidae; genus Diadema; species Diadema antillarum. The sequence continues at coordinate 3,312,875 of NW_027270982.1, forward strand.
TATCTTTACAAACGAGAGTGTCTCAAGGTTTTTTTTTTTCCGGTTTGCAATGTAGTACTTGCTTTCGGGGAGTTGGTGTTTCTATCTATATAGGCCTATTGAATACGTAATAATTATATAATACAGACGCAACTGCTGCATTAAATATTTCTTACAAAAGTGTCATTTGGGGGAAGAGAAAGAAAAGACAGCTAGAGCAAACGAGAAAGAGAAAGTGATTAGCATGTCCGTATTTGATAAAAACAAAGAAAACACGAAGTGTAAACAAGGAGCAGAAAAAATATAATATGTCCAACTATGAAATTAGCTGGAGGTCTGTATCTGTAGACTACCACGAACTTGAGGTATCAACGGTACAAGGGTAGGCGTCTCATGGTCGCATATTTCCAAGATTTTTTCCCTCCCTTCTTTTCGTAAAGTTTCATTCATCAAGGAGTGTGCCTGGGCCATCTACACAACCCCCTACCTGGTGTCTCTAGGGGAGGGAACGGTGGTGCTTACGCATCTACCTCCGCCTGATCTCGCCCATTTTGCGGTATGCATGGCTTGTCCCAGGACTACAGGCTCGTGAAACGAATGATATCCTCGTCGTTATCCGATCGCCAAAATATGGACATAACTCTAAATGCTTCCCCTCCCTCCCTTTCGTACAAGAGAGAGGACACACCTGCGATACCCCATCCCCTTCCCCATCCCCATCCCCCCCCCCCAAAAAAAAAAAAAAAAAATGCGCAAGCTAGACAAGACAGAGTGAAAAGTTCGCATCAGACATATTTTCCTGAGAACAGAGTGCGGGTAAAGTCTGTTATTGTCCACGCATACCATCCCCCTGCACGGAGCGCGGGGTGCTTTGCTCTGCATCCAACCCCACGCTGCTAAACGCGCCGATCCGAAAACAAATAATTGCAACCCCAATCGAGACAAATTGATTTTGATGTGGCATTGACCACGTTGACACCGAAAGCTCCAATTTTCATCACCCACGAAGGCAGAAAAGGAAAGGTAAAAGATGTCAAAAATGTGTGTTTTGTTTCTACTCGTTGTACCCATTTACCTCCACTTTCTTTGTCTGTGTGGGTTTCTTTTTTTTTTCTCCATGCCCCTTTTTTGAAAGACTTATCAAAAGCCGAGGCCTGGGAAATATCTTAGGGGACACAGATTCTCCCCCAGGCTGTGGCAAATGGGCATCTTTGGTATCCGTCACTCGAGGCGCACGCGCCTTGATCGTGTCTGTGGTATGAACATACTTAGTATACTTGATCTCCTTTATATTAGCGACATTTCTCTCTCTCCTACTGTCTTTTAAAATATTCGCCACTATATATATTCGCTACTCTGTGTCTTCATTCTCATCATGTCATCATACTTTTTTGTGTGCCTTTGATTAATTGCTCGCTATGTTTGCTGAACGAGTCATCCTGTTCTTTATAAAGAGGAAATTCATGAGCAAATACATAAAACGAAAACCTGCTGATTATCAAACTAGCCCATAAGAATACAAAAGAAACTAATGATCTAATCTCACTTTTCCATTCCAGACCTGCAGTTCGAAGGATGGAACAAAGTATACTTTCGAAACAAATTGCTCTCTGAAGGAAGCTTAAGGTCATATCTTAATCTACTCCTCTGTATGATCCTTTATTAATTCACTCATCTGTCTAGATATAATATGCAGTCAATATCCATCTTTCTCCACATGTCTAATTGCTATTCAGTTAATCGCGAGACACTATGAGGAGACAATCAATGAACTATCGTGAGTATGCCCGGTATTGCGAACTGCTCCTCGCATGATACGTGCGACATTGGCAGGCATTTGCTGTGGGATTCGACGTTACTTCACCCCCTCTCGTGTTTCTTTGTTCTCCGAAATGAGTGCTGACATCAATCAATGTCACATTGTTGCGGTTTTCAATTTCGGATGTTCCATTTCCTCGCCTCAGCGCGTGACTTTATCAGCGATAACGATTATGCACGATACGATATCACCAAGTAAACAAGAACTATTCAGGAAATTGACGGCATTTGCACCTACACGATTGTCATCGATAGCATAAGATTTTATGAAAATAATCGTAGAGCGTTTGACGTATTTAGAAGATAGTCGTGTGTACACGCAACCGACTTAGAATGAATGTTTATCCAGGGTTTACATACTTTTTTCGACTTTCGACGAGAATCATAAAAAACCAAATACCTGGCTCAAACGACGAACGGAAAATTGCAACACGTCTGACAGGCCTACGTAATTAATACCTAATCTCCTACAATGACGACATTCAGGTTTAGAAAGCATGACATCGCAGATCAACACCTACTGAATGAGACTGACGAGAAAAAGACCCAAAGCGTCACAAAGGCGAGGAAGGATAAGAAGCTCCGGCGGTACTTCGTACCTTTTGTTCTCTGCTTCTCATCACTTTCTTTTCCCTTTCATCTCTTTTTTTCCCGTCTCCCTGAGCACTTTCTGTTTCCCGGGAGGTGTTCCTACAGGGGGTCCTCCGGCACATTGATCCAAAACAGAGGGAACATTATTTTTTGTAAAGTACAGATGTAGCTAAGGAGGGATCCGGGTATGTGTCCTTAGGTTTGTTTCTCGTCACATTCTCGAAGGAAATCGCGGAAGAAAAACGCGACCCGGGAGTAAATTCCGAATTGACATAGGACGGGGGAGGACAGCCCAAATTTTGTTTGGAGTGTAATGACATGATGGACTCGTTCATCGTTAGGGAAGAATCACCCAAACAATGAGACAGCTCGGTAACACAAACACAACTTCTCGCTCATCCGTCAGGTTTGGTGCGAATATCTCGACGAGACCCCTTTTTCCAGATTTACTAAACTTTTTTTTTCTTCTTCTTCTCCTTTTTTTTTTCTTCTGCTTATATGCGGGGTGATATGGGATTGAGCTGTCTGGGGAAATCATGCATGGTAACATAGGACGTGTAGAGTCGTTTGGTACGTAATGAGTAAGCGAACTAAAGACGATATGGCCGGGGGGGGGGGGGACGGAGAGTTCACGAACGATACATGACATTTCTGTATATTATAATGCTGGACTATAACATACAGATCCCAAACTGAACCTCCAAATCAGTGCCAACATCATTACATTATGTCAATTCTGCTTGCCACTAAGCACGGACTTTGATCTCATACGACACAATGTATGCAAGTAACTATTCTGCCTTACATTCGTCATTCGTGAAGCGGACATTTGCTAAAATTGCTTTAAAGTGTCTCACGACAATAAGATTTTGCTCTCCTTTTTTTTTCCATTGCTCCAGCAAGGCGCATTGGGTAAAGGATGTTCACCTGGATACAAGGTTAAGCCATTGTTGATGATTATATTTTTCGCTGATGACCTGTATTCAGTGCTACTGGGAAGGGGATTGCTGCTTGGGGCTGGGGCGAGGTAGAGCGCGCGATATGAGATGGCCTGAAGCAGCGAATATTGCACTCTTGACATGCTCAATGAATATTAGAACACGAGCCGGATATTTTTGGTTGAGAAGTAATTCGGGTGTAAGAGCACCTGCCGAGTGTGGAATTTCCGTCTAAACATATCCGTCTTTCCCCTTCTCTCTCCTTGCCTCTCTCCGCTTGTTTGTCTGTTTCTCCTACCCTGATAGCCCTTAATGGTAACGCTGTTCAATAAACCATACACAGGCAAAAAATGTCAAGTTTTAGGATTCGTTTATTTGAAGACCATGCTAACATTTATTAGATTAACTCATTACACAGTCTGTTATGAAATAACCACTGCACTGTGACGTGACGTCATAGCTGGTATTTGAATTAGCCGAAGCATTAGCCCCTTTTTTTCAGAACGGTGGGCATAATACGAGAAAGTGTGGTGTTCCACAAGGTGTTGTCAATAACAGCTCTATGTTCTTTACTTGCTATTTTGCCGTTTTCTGCCTGTAGTACCCATTTGAACAGGTAACATAAATTTCGCTTCTGTGAAACCCTCTGAAGGTAAAAGAGACCTCGGTAATGAGTAAGATAAGGACACTCATCCATTAAGAGATGAATGCCAGTTCATATATTGCAACGGGGTATTAACGACTTACGGTAGTATAGCCCTTGGTGGTTAAGCTCATACATCTGAAATGGGCCTACGTTGTCTTTTGTGATAAGTGCGGGTAATGTGGGTATAAATCAAATCGGTTGACATCATTAAAAATAAAAAAAAAATAAAAAAATAAAAAATCTCCCCACATTATACACGACACTCCAATTACAACGAGCACGGTTATAGCGAAATGTCGTTACAACGAAACAAAATTTCAGGACCCAAATTTTTGATGGGGCGAAATTCCCTTTGGTTCCAAACGATATATTTCGATAGAACGAAATAAAAGTGCCGGTCCCAAGAACTTCATTATAACGGAGTCGCCTGTCATCACCTGTAACTAATAAGGCGTGAGTCGTGCCCTGCAAGGGAAAAAATATTACCTCTCCCTCGCGCTCTCCACGGCGCTCTCATGTTATAAGTCTTAAAAAAAAATGAAGGAATAACCGCAGGCATGTAGGGGGATCCACCTACGCTTGTACCAAAAACCATCATTTAAAGCACGTTGTTCTCCAAAGAATTATTCCCGTTTCATGCACATTTTGAAATTTTTCATCGCACAATAGAACGTGATCTGGGGTCGCACAAGCGGTCACATTCCTAAGCCATTGTGACAACTTGCTGGCATCTGCAAGTCTGATTGTTCACCATCTACGTACAGTCACCATTATCAGTCTATTTTTTTAAATATTTATTCTGCCCAGTGATAAGCTAAAAGGAGAGGAGGTAAGGTTAAAAACAGGTTTGTGATTCCCTTGCGTTTTCTGCCCACCGAGTTTCATCATCATCATCGCTTTACCGACGCGCTGCGTGAGGCACAAGCAGTAATTTGAGGGCTCAGCGCAGACGATGAGGAAGGGGTAATAACTATGCACGCAAACATTCCTAGCTCTTTAGCAACCACAATAGACTTACCCCTCAAAAAGCTCTCGAAGGAGGACTTACTTTTAGCCTCACCTGCTTGACTCCAGTATGTCAATCGAGTGAGTATCAATAGTCTGGTTTAATTATATCTATTAAGTAGGAGTCAATCTACCCTTTCTCCAACATGGACTTCGACTGACCATAACAAAACACAGAGGAGAAAAATACAGAAAACAATGACAGGAAGATAGTGAGATGAACAGGGAGAGGGAGAGGAAAAAGAGAGACTGAGGTAAGTGGTATAATCTTTTCTAAGATTAACACACACGCGCCATCCATGCGCAAACAAACATCATTACAACGACGCCTTAGAGTGGATATCAATTATCGAGAAGAAGAAGGCAAAGTTGGCAAAGCTTCCAGTTGAAACCCCCTTTTTGACTTTACAAGGTGACCCTCCGGGGCAGGCGACAAGGATCCTAAGCATACCTGACCATTAGGAAATAACATCTCCGTCCCGGGTATAACCAGCCCACGATCTGACACGGATTAGCTAGCGGAGTCGAAGAAGAGTGTTATGAAGTCTAATGTTGTCTATCTATGACCTTGAAGTCTGTCGACCAGAGACGAACATGTTTTCGACGGGACGGGTATGTTTTCGAACGCGGACAGAAGACTGCCATGGGGGAGAAAAAAAAGTCTAGCCAGCTCTTACTTGTACACCACAGGCTCTTTGTGTCTTGATCTTCCGTAGTCGAATGAGAAAGTGTATGATGGGTAAATAGATTAATCCCTTTCATCTTGCTCCACTTCAGAAGAAGCAAGCACCTTTCGTCGTGTGTACTCTCTTCGGTTTCACTCGCATGCCATTCGTCGAATTTCTCAAATGTATGATTAAAGGGGGCCCCAGGCCGATTTGCCACGCACGCCATATTGCACAAGGGTCGGGTTCTGAGGTTGCGAGCTGGCCCGTGTTCCCCCCTAGCATATCAGCAGAGGTCATGAGCATCACTTCTGAGCAGGCTCTTGATGAATGGATGCTGGTTTTGTCAGTAATTGAAACCATCTCGATAATAGAGCCCGATTCTCTAGTTGTAACATCTACATTTCAATTGCATTAACACCTGTCTACATCAATGCCATCGTGAATATGATAGATATTCTGTTACGAAGGGCATAATAATTCTAAGAAATCATTTTTAATTCTAGCGTCATCTTTTTCTTTCTAATCAGTGTCCTCAGAAAGCCTTTGACAAGATGATCTGTAACCCTGACCTAGCTATCAAAGATGTACCCTCTCAGCAATTGTTTTTCGGCCTTTTTTCTTTTTTGTCTTTTTACGTCTTTTATTCTTCTATTTTCTATGGGCAAGTTATGTTGTGGCCACATGCAAGAACCAAGGTATTGACAATTTACACATCTGACAAGAGGGATATTAGCAAGACTGATTTTTTTCCCCTTCTTACTATCGCACAAAAATATTTTTTCGGTGTCGAGTTCAATTTGGAGGTCCTCGCACGGGTGTTGCGGTCCGCATTTTTGCCTGGCATGGGGGTTATTGTCGATCACAACAGTTTGCTTGTACCTTTTCAGCAATATGACATTTTCGGGTTACAAGCAGATTTGTTTTTGACAGTGGTCATGGATTTTTTTTCTCTCTCCTCCCAAAGTCAAGTGATAATATGGCTGATTTATGACCCTACATGCCTGGATGACACATTTACAGCCAGGGGCACCATAATAAACATTGCCTCATCTATAACTCCGCACAGTTTGAGAGTCATGTAGGGAGATTCGCCGGTTGCATGACTGTGCCTCCAGTTTTTGAGATGTGAACTCACGAACCACTTGAGAAGGAGTAGGGGGAAAAAGTCACTGAGGACAGTTCAGGGACGGACAACTCTTCCACAGCTCAGTTTCTTGCCTTTCTACCAGGAAGGTGTGACTTCTCCGGAAGAAGCTCACAACTTCTACCTCTTTTTGCCCCTTGCTCATCTCGATAATGACACATTAATACACTTTATTAGTTGTCAGGGATTCCATCATTGATGATCTATTGCGTTAAAGGTGTTCTAGGGCTACCTGCAGTCACGGCTCTCACCAAGAGCAGTGATGAGGTCATTTTCTGCATTTTGAGGGTTTGACGATATAACTGTAGGCTACTACGGCCTCCATGATTTAGATATGAAGCCTGTTTGTGCTCATACTTGTGAATTCTGTTCAAATTGTCACATTACTCATCGTGTATAACTCGGGAGGGAAGAACATTGACAATTCTTCGCTATCTATGAGACGTATGAATAGAAAGGATGGCGATCACTACATCTAATGTGTCACGCTTATCGACTGTTCCAGCTATAAGTCTTAACTGCTTGACTCGTGTCGATGTCATGGGTTTGACCGCCGCCCGCCTACCGACAACAGGTGTCAAGCGGTCGGAGCGTGGCGGTTATTTGTAACGGTTTACCGCTACGTCAAAACAGAAGTGCGCGAGTTGTCACAAACTATCAACGCTTAAGCTCTAAGCGAGGCGCGTTGACAACGTCGCCGCTAGAAAGATATATTACGTCCCATTTGAACTCCCTGATCTCACCCCACTAATTCTTCTTATCAAACAAAATTCCACCGGCAACACAGTCAACAAGATAGCTTGAGGAGAGTCAATATTTAGACGCACTTCTAAATAGCAATGGGATCAACGGATCAAAGAGAAAAGAAGCAAAGGGGGTTTTTTCTCCTTTTGTTCTCCTGTTTCTTGTTGATTCAGTCTGTAAATTAATGCAAAACCCAGTTTTAACCCTATTATGCCATCAGAAACCATGGCTACATTGTGCTACTTGTAAAAAGGAAAGGTAGCGACAGTGGTTACTGCCAAATTTGCTCGGATTTCATCCCTAAAACCAAAGGATTATAAACGCACTGATTCTGCGAAGAGAAGAGGCCAAAGAATTCAGGGATGCAATTTGACTGTTAAGGTTCGAACCGGCAAATAATACGCGTTTACCTAACATATGACAAATGCGGGACACGGTTGGGAGTTACAGAGTATGAGAAAGTGGATAACGTATGAGTTAAATGCTCTTATACACAGAAAGTACTTTGGCTCATAAGAGTATTGGCTACGTCCTAGAACGTTGAGTCCTATCGACGCTTTGCAAAGGAGCAGACGAGGTAAAGTTAAGGCAGAGAGCACCTCCCTGGTTAAGGTAAGAGAGGGGAGGGAATGACGTGGGGGGGGGGGGGGAGGAGGAGAATAGAGCATACCGCGGTGGAGATAAAAGGTGGCAACTATGCGACCCTTGAGAGTGGTTACATGTAGGTGCGACCGTCTCCTCTAACCGTTGTCATGGGATACACTGCCAAAAGCATCACTATGCTGGACATCACTTAAAAACAACACGGTCTCAAAATGCTGGTGAATGGCGCCGAACTTCAACTGGAAGAGAATGAAGTGCCCAGCCCCACCCTCCAACCGCCATCCACCAGATAGCTAGACGTCGCAAATGCTAAAAAGGAAAGAAACAAAGAAAGGAGAGAGACAGACAGAAAGAGAGAAATAGGCCGTATCTGTCGTCGTCGCGCTCCGTTCGTCGTGTCGCGTCGTGTGCTAGGCAAATTGTCATGATATCATTCGAGATAACTGGCAATTGTCTTCTGCCAGACTCTATTGGTCCAGGGAGGTATATTGGTCAAGGTGCCCTAAGCAGGCTAAGCACACATGTCTGAAGTGTGGACGTCAACTCTACCCTATACAGTCATCACTAATTGAAGGGCGCAATTCCTCCGACATGAGATGTCAACGAGCCCCCGTTAAGCCATCACATCGACATTGTTACCGCCCATGGTGTGTGCGTGTGGGGGGAGGGATGAGGCACGAGTCAGATATTGACGAATCAATGTTCATGCCAATTGCAATGCTATCTTACATTTTGCTTAACGATGAACTCTTATCTTTGCCAAAAATAATTTTCATAATCGCTCTAGGTCGCTTGAGCAAACAATCACCCTGACTACTAAAAATACACCGGCATCTAAATATATAAGCATTCCATGCCCCAGGAGATACACACTCGTTGAAAATAAATAAAACAACAAAATCAACAATCGGATTTATATAGCACGTGTGTGGATATTGTATACACTATACAAATTCCAAAGATATTTTTGCGCAGCTAAATGAAAAAAAAAGGAGGACGAAAATGTAAAGAGGCAAAAAAAAAGACTTTAATATAGAGGAATAGAACTTGAAATATAATTATCCGCTACCCATGTCACGTCAGAGTTGAATGATCCACGATTCCATTGTAATTAGACACCAGTTACAAATGCATTATAAGTGTATTCATATGTACACACACGTTGAATCTTCATCCAGTAGAATCTAACAGTCTTCATCTCTGAGCTGAAGCAAGGAGGTATGAGGCGTGCTTAGTTTCTCCTTTAGCCTCCTCCCCCCACCCCCCACCCCACCCCCCCCCCAAAAAAAAACGGATTAGAGAGAACACTTTTTCAGTAATACTCAAATTCTGCAAACGATCGCCCGAGGAAGGGAAAACGGAACCGAAAGAATGCAGGGTGTTATCTCCAGAGTTGAGGGCACACTTCACCATCAACCACGGAGAAATAGTGGAAAATACAAGAAATCTTGATACTCACTATTCTTGGAAATCTTTTCTCTCTTTGATGATAAATTTGGTCTTCATGCTCATCTTCTAAATACTTCTCCTCTTCCTCCTCACCAAAATCCAATAAGTCCAAAATGGTTTGCTCGGCATTGTCTCTCCGTCTCGACCCCCAGCCTGAGCTCGAACTCGATATCGCCGCGGCCGGCGCCATCTCGAAGGGCAGGCTGGACCCGCTGTTGAGCACTACACTGCTGAGGAGAATCAGCGATATCGTTACTCCAGCTAGACATAGTCTCGTGCTATCCATCTTCTGGATCCTTTGTTGGACCTGGGCCCACTGCACACACCACGAAGTGCTCTTCGATTGCTTGGCGGCCAAGATCCCACCGTGGTGTCCTGCCCGACCCGCCGCTACACGAGGCCCACGTGAACGAGGAATGGTGAAGATGGTTCAGAAAAGATTCCCTCGAGAAAAAAAAAATGAAGCAGCCTCAGATGAAGAAGAGTGGAGATCAATTGCGATGGTATTGAGAATTAATTCGTAGCTCGGTGACCAGTGTGACTTTTCGACAGTCGAATGAACATTTTTTGGTATTTGCCAGTGAATGTTATATAGAAGAACTTGCTCTGTCCTTGAGAGCTCTGGTTGTTCTGCCTGGCAATGTCTGAAGAAAAGCAAAAGAGGTTGAAAAACGAATGACAGCCTCCTGATCCAGATCTTGAGCTGGTCTGCGTCCCCGCTGTCAATATAACCCAATTTATCCACTTCGGCAATTAAGCAGCACAGCGTTGACTTTCCTGCATCACGAGTTGACCGAATTGCATACAGCTTGGTCTCAGCCCTCCTTTTGTACCCTTGGTAATACCCGAAAATTATGAATCCCACGAAAATGAAGAAATTAAATAAAGCGATCATAAAGCACACAACGAGAATGTGTGGTTAGGCGTGAGCGCAGAACGCGATGGATGAGTCGCCGCCAGTCAAACGACTTAATGACATACCACAGCTCGGAACCACACGAAGTGACTCGGCGCGATTCACAGAGATCAGCTGGCTGAACTTAATGCGCAGGCGCAGAGTGCGGACCAATCGGGATGGCGCTCTTTCCTGCAAGTTGCCGAAGAGCAACCAACCAACTGTGTGAAGCTCTTGTTCGGTGTCACAACTGCGTCGAGAGCTACTGGTGTGGTGGCGGCTTCCGAATGAGCATCGACTAGAGGACTTCAGTTCGTCGAGGGAAGGTTTGTATATGTGTACTCATTGCGAGGTAAAAACGGTATGCCGAGCCTCCGCTGCTTCCGACTTGGTATCGGAAATGGGGGTGGTGGGATGAGGGGAAGAAAGGGCGGGGGTTATCGTACCGGAAAGTCATCATTAATCATCCCGTCTGATGTAACAATTTGGACAGAAATATCAGAAATAATTGATTCCACTGTCCCACTAATTATGAACACTTCAGAACACTTTTCCCCTCATGAAAGTAAATTTTGGCCGGAAATTTTGACTAACGTCTAATTAATTGAAACACGCATATTCTGAGAAAATACCCTCTCGTTTGCGAAGTATATTTCTGGGGAAAAGAGTGCATATTCGATCCTTATAGTCTACTGTCTATAAGGATCGATGAGTAGACCCTACTTGTGGTGACGTTCAAAGCGTACATATCTTTTACTCTGGTCAAAATCGTGCGGAAGATCAAATTCAGCGCAATCCTTTCTACTTTGTGAATGGCCCCACTTTTCTTTTTTTTTCAAAAAGGATCTTGCATACCATTTTTCTTTTTAGCGTTTCAAGGTATCAACATATATGTAAGGAAGGATCAACGCCGCTCAACTGATGTGCTCTCAATAATTCATAAGCCCGGTGATTTTTTTTTTCTTCTCCTTCTTGAGAGTAGGGCATTGGCTTGGAAATAATGGTTCTTTGCAAAAAACACCTCGATGATATCCGAGGGATAAAAGGCTATGGTTTGATTGTGGTGATGACTTAAAGTAAGAAGTGAACATGTGTCAAATAAGCCCACCTCAAGACGCCCACGGCACTAATAGAAGAATGAAAAAAAAAATCTCTATCTCTCTTCCTCTCATTGCCAAACAAGGAGGAAGCCCTGTAAATAAAAATGATGATGATGGTAATAATAATAATGATAATGATAATAATAACAATAATGATGATAATAATATTAATGATAATAATGATAATGATAATAATGATAATAATAGTAATAATAGTAATAATAATAATATCAATAATGATAACAAATATGCTCTTAAAGCTAGTATCATTTGGAATCCACCCACTACTTTTGTGCTGAAAGTTTCCACTTTGATGAGATAAGTCTCTTACTAATGAAACATCTTACAGGGATTTGCAAAAATATATAATACAGCTTTGACTAATAAATGTAATACTACCGCGCCAAAGCAAACTGTCACGGTTTTAGGGTAGAATCGAGCCGAGAAGATATCTGTCCCCGCTTAATAATGCTGCTGTTGACGAGAAGAAAACATAATTTCCTAAATCTCTTCTAATATCACACTTTCAACAAATTTGCCATCCCGTTGGCACTTTTTTTTTTCAAAGCTACGATTTAACCCGTTTTATTCTGAGATCACAGACTACCTGAAGATGGCATTTGGGGGAGTTCAAAGAGCTGGAACACCTGAATTCGCTATTTGTTTGCACAATGTAATCATACGACAACAACAACATAATCTAGAAAAGATGGAATCTGTCGATAAAGAAATTTCTTCTAACCTATTTGTTTAAAAGAAATTGCAACGGTATGAGATGACAACTGAAGGATATCTGATTAGATTTTAGTTCATTGTTCAAGATCATAACTAACATGACTTTAAAAGGCATAAAGAGTTAGGTGCTCGACTATTCCTTGCCTTTTAATATTACATTATAGAGAAAGTATCACTGTAGCAGGGTTTATGATCTGAAATCCCAGTAAAATATATGATATATGAGATATTTAATTATAAAAAAACACACATACACACTGATACACACACGCACACATACACAAAACGTATTGACCTTCTCTTTACACCTCACTTCAAAGGGCCCGTGGGTAACGATGGTCATGATGGCTGATTGGCGATTGCCGAAATGTCAGTGTTTATGCTCGCGTGCCCCCATTGAGCCCGCCGCTGAGTCGTGCGAAGAGCGGAGCCCATGAAAATACAGAGTCCGCTTTTAGCCTCCGAACAATGAGCAGAACGACGAAATATGCGGTGACGTAGACGCGGCGACAATGCGACTATTCACAGGCGGCGGCGGCGGCGGCGAAATTGGCGCACTACGAAAATCTTTGCAGCAAACAGATGCGGCCATACCAGTGACCCCGCCCTAGACCGCCAAAGTCCGCCGGAATGTTGAGTCTTCCCCCTTTCACGCGCATGTAATAGAAATAGTGCGAGGTGTGGCTATTCGAAATAACACATCAGTATCCACGACTGCCATCGCCGCAGATGCACAGAAAAACAAATGCTATTATTTCACATAAAAGTCGAAATATTTGGGATTGTTATTTTTTCGCACCTTCCCAGACCACTACGTCCTTTGAAGTCATTCCAAGTTTGTTAAATCTGCAAGCAGAAATCAATGGTGAGAGAATATTAAAGAAGACAAAGTAATGAGGTGTAACCATTTGAAGATGGACTCTGGTATATTCGTCATTGTTTCCGAGAAATGCAACTCTGGAAAAAGCCTATTTTTGGAAGTACGGTAGTATACTTGCAGGTGGCTGCACGAAAGGAAGGAAGGAAGGGGCATGCGATAATGATTTTGACAAGCGTGACAAACATTATGTATAGATTGGTCAGACGCCGCCAATGCGTAACGATCAGAGCAGCTGATATATCGACAAAAATACTTTTGGTTACTGAACTTCATGCTTTCAAAGCAGAGGTCATTGCATTTTTTCGCTTTTTTTTCACTGGTTAAGAAATCACAATTGGTATTTAGATTTTAAGGTAATGCAATTATCACGAAGAGAACCTTATTATATTTTGTGATTACCATGGAAATCCTGAAACACAGACAAAAACAACCAAAAAAAGAATGTACGAGAAGTTCAAATTTACTAAAGACATTATTTTTCTATTTTATCCTTGTGTTCACCCACATGTCGCGAAGATTTCCCACTAAAGCCTAGATCACTTGATTTCAAACTATAAATATTTATTTCAGCTGGGCATTCAACTTTTGAAAGTCCTAAATTTTTATTTTTTTTATTCATCTTCTCCCACGTATGGTACCAGTATACTAGTAACATATTACTCTCTCCTGCCATTTCCATTTTCGCCCAGATTGTTTGGTAATGTTAGCAATTATCATTTCAGAGTATTACTGCAGCGGAAACTGATAATTCCATGACATTTCCTGAATGTTATTCAGTAGACCCAGACGTAATCCAGACGCCTATATACAGTTTGTACCTTCCTATTTCTAGTATAACTTGAAGATAGTTATAAGGCTTACAGTGCAAACAGACCTTATTAAGATTGTAATCCATTAAAGCGTTTGTTCAATCTTTGTTTTTAAACGCTATATACATTTTAAATTACATTGTCATCATGACCATTATTATTAGTTGAGTAATATCAATATCGATATGTACATTATTATTGTAAATATAATTGTAATTACCGCTACTATTATCATCATAATCAGTGTTATTATTATCATTTGTGCAAACAGACCCTATATCGTTGCAAACCATTCAAGCGTTTAGTCATTATTTGTTTAATATTTGTTATTAATGCTGTATATATTTGAAATTACACTGTCATTATGATCATTACTATTAGAAGTAATATCAATATTGTTAATTACATTATTATTGTGATTATGATTACCATATACGATCATTATCATCATAATCAGTATTATCATTAGTCACATCAATAGTGAGCTTTAGATTTTAGACGCGTGGACGTTCAGAGGGAAAAAAAAAAAAAAAACATGTTCTGAGCGTGCGCAGAAACGCGCGTCAAGTCGATCTATTTTTAGCTTGCGTCGCCTGAATTTACCGGGCTATTTTTACGTCCGCACAGTTTGCAACGTAGAGAGCTACTTCATGCACCGATCATAATATGGGGGCGCGATTTTATTTTTTATACGTTGCGTCCCAGTGTATTCTAAAGCTACTTTTCAACGCGACGCAGGGGAGAGGAGAACGTCCAGCGCAAGCGTCGTCTCAAACGTCCGCGCGTCAACATCTAAAGCTCCCTAATATCACCGATGAGATCTGACAAATGCCAGCTCATCTTGTCCATGTGTTGTCAAGTTATAGTCCTCTGTGTGTGTGTGTGTGTGTGTGTGTGTGTGTTTGAGAGAGAGCGAAAGAAGCTGAGCTAAAGAAAGAAAACTGCAATCTCTCTGATGACAACATTCTGCTGTTCCCATTGGCTCTGTCGTGTTTTGTACCCATATTGCTTGAATGTTACCGATATACTTGCCTTGCTTGGAACAGTGAGTAAAAACACTTTGTCAACAATCCAGCCCCATAGACTCCTTTCTAAGGGTTGAAAGCCTCGTCCATTATCCCACAGTTCTTCCATTTGAACAGACAGACAGACAGACACACACACACATACACACACATCACATATATATACATATATATGTATATATACATATATATATATATATATATATATATATATATATATATATATATATCGTCGGTTGAGAATGATAAGGGCGTTAAGTGACCAAAAAACCCATAGTGTTCGAGAAGACTTAAAGCCCTTCTTATTCTCAACAGACGATATATATATATATATATTGGTTCTTCTTAATATTCGATTTGATTTCAATAATATAACAATTAAGTTTCACATTGAATGCTAAAAACAAAATACAATCAATGAAGTAATTGCAACAGTGCATATATTTGTTTATACAACAAAAATCACTAAATGAAATGTTGCATTTTTGTTCCTTATCTAAAAAAAATGTCACGCATACACACACACACACACACACACACACACCTGTTGAGACATCATGCACACGTGTTCTTGTAATACGATTACAATCATCTATCATCACTGGGATCGACAACAAATGCGTTTCTCTGTTTGTTTACTTGAATTGCATCCAAAAGAACAATAATGATGGCGATATAAATGGAAAACAATAATGATAGTAATAATGGCATACTGGTAATGGTAACGATTTCTTAGCAATCATAACACCATAATCATATAGTTTCTTTACAATGCGTATCGATCGAACTACTTAAAACACCTTAGGCCATTATACTTTTTAAGTCTATCCTTTGGCATTATTCTCATTGTGCAAACCGGAAACTAAATTTGGTAATATAATGTAATGCAGCAGGTGATGCTTTGCGATCAAGCGACTGTCACCGCCCATTGTTCCGTCGATCAGGTTTGTTAGGTAATGCCCATTTCGCTGCTGATGATGCATGGTCTTTTTCAGGAGTATATCGCAAAGTACAGTGCGACCCATTTTTACAGGTTACGAACTAATTTCCATATCTTATTTGCAGACCGAACAGCATGCAAATCCCTAAGAATGAAGAATCTTTATACTTTAACCATGATGGCGTTTCAAGTATTCTTGGCACACTATAAGCCGTCAATTTCCTCTAATGTATAATTTATTGCTTACAAGATATTCAAAATCGCTATGGTACAGTATACAGGAATGTGTGACTGATGTTTCTCTATCAATTCGGCTTCATTTGTGATATCAAGTGGCCTGACTGAAACAATATGTCCAATGATGAACTGGTTCTGCCACTCACTCAAACCCGAAAGAATGAATAAGAGCAGAGAAAAGGAACTAGCTTTCCGACCCCTCTCAGATTGCAATGAAACGTCAATAATCTATAATCAAATTTCAAAACGGAAGTATAGGTGGTACCTGCGGATTTGTATCAGCGAAGTCTCTTTTGAATGATTCATGAGTATCACTCACACGACAGGTCTCCTCATGACATTGTTGAAATTAGGACTTACTTACGAAAAACAAACAATAGATTTGTACCGATGAAAATACAATCTTTCCAGATATATATGGCATAATAATGATATTCATACCGTTTTCATGTCCTTGTGTAAACGTTACTTGGCACATAGTTTTTTTGTGACAAGCGCATGACCAAGATTTCTATCACACATGCGCAGGCAAATTTCATATGGTGAGGCTATTGTTAATGAACGTCTTATCACGCACATTCGAAACATCCTATTCGTGATTGTTTGTCACGTTTGACTGATCCAACCACTGAGTACTTTAAAATGTTCACGGCAACATTCCCGCTAGGCAACTTAAAGAAAGACGTACAGTCCGTTTTGAACAGCAGAATGACTAAATGTGATTTCTGTCCTGCAAAAGTGTTCTGACAACGAGGACAGGACAGAATCAGTTATTTTAAGTTTTACGCTCGTTGCCATCCGCTGGCGTTCAGTTAGGGCAGATACAACAACTTGCTGAATACTGGAATACTTTGTACGTACTTACAAACTGCCATCATATCCACCAGAGTTTCAGCGGTAAGAGATGTTGGTTACACTTCCCTCGCTCGTAATACATTGATTGGCGAATCAATGTTAATTTGAGGGATTTTTTTTTCACATCGGAAACTAATTTCGTTACTTAGGTAGGCCTATTCTTCATTTTATCCAGTTCAAGCATAGAAGGATTTGTGATTTGTTTGATTTGTTCGAAGTTCATGAAATT
Organism: Diadema antillarum; assembly: GCF_040938485.1. Lineage (NCBI taxonomy): Eukaryota > Metazoa > Echinodermata > Echinoidea > Diadematoida > Diadematidae > Diadema > Diadema antillarum. The sequence continues at coordinate 3,330,165 of NW_027270982.1, forward strand.
CAAGTGCATGGCTCGTACCTCAGCTGCGCTGAGCCCGTAAGTCCTATTAGTGGAGTTTCAGAGCTGACTTGAGAAGGAGGGACATACCATTGTCACCAGGGGGTGCGACTAAGTCGATTATGAGGGTCAACAAGATAACTCCACGGGGCACCTTTCACAATTCATGATCAATTTTGTTTCAAATGAGCGGCGGAATGGCTTCGTTAATCGATCTTCAGTGTATGAGAAGCCTAAGTTTATTTTACAATTTTCTCTCGTCTTTTTCTCTTGCTCTATTTCCCCTTTTCCTCTTTCCTTTTTTTCTTTCAATTCTCGATCCTACCCAAATCTCTTCTCTCCCTTGAAGACGTTCAATTGCCACCATGGAATCACTCTTTGAGAAATTCTTTGTATAAATCTTTTCTCTTTTTTTTCTACTTTAGTCACAGTTTAGCCATCTTTGACGAATATGTTGCCATTCATTTTCCTTATGTTACATTCAGTCTATCCATCAGCGTGCCAATCCTTGCCCCTCGAATATGAACATGTTGAAGATATTGCTACCCTGTCTTTTTCTTGCTCCATTCGTTCAAAAGTATTTCCCTCAAGACTTCATATTTGTTTCATTCACCACTTGCTTCAACAAATAATCCATCAAAACAAGGGTTCTTAATAACTTCCCATTATGTAAGATTTCCCCTGATTACAGCCAATTTCTACATGTCTTGAGTACGATAGCTACCCTATGATACCGGAATGGGAGGGGTTTGATTCATGTAATAATATCACAATTATGTAAGCAAGGTCTCAAGTTTGCTTGATATAAACCAATAATCCAAACGACTTCGGACTAAGGGCCTTTTCTGTCTAATTGTGATTTGTCTTCAATTTTGATTCCTTTCCCTCCAAATTTGATTAGCTGATATTTTCTACGAAACACAGTTGAATGATTCACAAAATTTGATCTCATGAATTTTGTTGTTTCATCCATAATCACATTAAAATCACCACCGATACTCAGTAAAGACGTGCGCTGTCGGTAGATGTTTATTTTTCCCCTTGATTTTCGAAGGTGTGCGATCTAAAAAAATAATCGGCCGTGGTTTTAACTTCTAAATTCTCCTCTTTGCTCAGTCTTAACATAACAATAATGCTTTGTAATTTATATCAAAACTGCTGGTATTTGTTTCATCTATAGGACGGTAATAGGAATTAATACGTATTACGCACATCAATTAATCATTAATATATACACACAAAGATTGGCACAAAAGTGAATGATTAACACACAATTTTTTATTTAAAGATGTTACGTGTCTGTCTTGCAGCAGAAAGTTTATTTATGACTCACCAGCAAAGTATTTCATTTATTCACATCATTGCAATTATCAGTAATTATCTTATTGAAACGGTTAAGGAGGAAATGCTCTAAACATTATTTCTATGAATCAAGGGATAATCTAATCTTTTGAATACCGCTGATAAGGAGGAAGTGGATGACCTCTTTAAATTAAATCTACGTTGGAGCGAGAATCCGGCTTCACAAAGAGGGGTCTGCAAGTAATGTACAAACTAGACCCTCTGCACAAAATGCACATACACGCACACACACACACACACACACACACACACACACACACACACACACACAAACACGAACACACGCACGCAATTACCACCTCCCTGCACACACACAGTATACACGCAGTAAATATTTGACCACTGTTTTGGGCTCATGGTCATCGATACGCTTCATCCGTGTAAGTAGGTTACCAAGGAAACAGTTCCCGTATGTGAGCTTCCGACTGGCACGTGGAAGGAATTCCTTCTCGTCATTGAAGGCATCACACCCTTGGTCATATCAGTTGTTTGGCGGAAATCACCTTGCTTTTCCATGGACTTAACAAACACTGGTTCTCCTTTTTAGGAAAATAACAACATAATAAGACCACCAAGAGTCACGGCATCATGATCAGCGATTTTAGACCAGGATATGGGTTGATATGTTGACGGACGCATTGAGATTTTCTTTTCGTCTTTCTTTTTTCAGCTGTCCGGTTTGAACTCAAGGAATGCAAATATATGGATAATCCGTATTTCCCCCAATTTTAAAGAAAAGCTATTCTGTAATTGGTGTAAGGGTATGTGAGACCCAATATCTAAGAATTGATAAATCCAACATATACAATCGTTATTTTTCCTATCAAAATCAATATAAAAGTAAGACGTATAATTAGTAAATTTCAAACTTAGATCTATCCCAATTATTTGTTTTTGACAGAACATCTCCCTCTGAAAGACAAACTAGAACAGAATGACAGACACCATGAGAGAGATGGACGTGAATTTCAATTTTTTGACAAGAATCATCATTCATATCGAAACTTAAAGATGTCCAAAAAGAACCTAACGCATGAGGCTACAGCAAAATATGGACTGTTGAAAACTCGACTTTCCTTTTGACAGACGTTAATCAAAGGTGATGCAACGAGGACTGAACTATCGAGCAATCAAGCTATGGTTACTGAAAAAACAAAAACAAAAACAGCAACAACAACAGCAAAACGATGGAGGACGCTGCAACCGCATCGAAATGTTATACCTCGATGCGGTATATTAATTATAACAAAAGCAATTTGATCCAAAACAAAACGAAAATGAAACAAAACCCTGAGCATATACCCACAGGAATCCCACACAAGACCTCCGACAAAATCCACTGCCTTCCTTGCGAAAAAAGGAACCATATTCCGATAAAAGGAGAGAAAGAAATAAAGACACAGAACGAGAAAAAGGGTCTGCTACTGTAATAGCATGCATTGAAATACAGTCACTCATTTATATGTGGTAGATGAGTAAAAATGAAGTAAATAGAGAAATCAAGCAGAAGATCTCAGATTATTGTTAGCGAAGACGAATTATAACGCTCATTGAGAGGTAAGCAGAAGTTCAGATATATACTACTGTATATATATCCTTTTTTTCTGAGGGGGGGGGGGTGGGGTTGGCGGAGAATGGAAGCTGGTTTAGAGTAATTTGTCACGCAGCTTTTGAAGATTTCTTATAAGTTTGGACAGGTGATCAGCAAAAGGGAGGGGAGGGAGCGCGTCGATGATCGTAATCATGGTGGCGGTATGGCATTACCAGAACAGTGTGTAACTGTAATGATAAATACGTTGTATGGTTTTCAAACGATTTACATATTTGAACACACATTTGTTTTGACCACACGAACACAGGTCAATTGGTTGAAATGACGGTGAATACTAAATCATCAAACCTAACTGTGCTTTGTTAGCCCAGTCAGGGGTGCATGCCGAATATGAAACACTTTTTGCCGTTGTTGTTGTTGTTCTTGTTGTTGTTGTTGTCGTCGTCGTCGTCGTCGTCGTCGTCGTTGTTGTTGTTGTTGTTGTTGTTGTTGTTGTTGTTGTTGTTGTTGTTCATTCTCATTTCCACCGACCTTTGCATTAAAGGCATCAGTTTCCATGGGAGCGTCACGTTCCGATGAGTCTGGCCTTGTCATTGAAGTAATGGTGATTGGATATTGATTCAAAGTCGAAAGCTATGAAGCAACCTTCACTATGACAAAAACCAATCGATTCGCCTGAGAGAATAGACTATATGTTTTTCATTTAGGACTTGAGCGCAAGATGAAATCATCTCATTAAAAAAAGACTTATAAGATAATGTCAAATGATGCATTCGTGAAGATATCGTTCTGTCATGTGCACATCACGAGTTTGACACCCACGAGTCATGCAGCCAATTTACATCACAGCACACGAGTCACACAGCCCACCGTAATACAGCCCACGAGTCGTACAGCCCATGAGCTCGGCACTAGACAAATGAGGCCCGTGAATCCGACACTATCAAGGCAAACGAGGCCCACGAGTCCGTCACTAAGCAAACAAGGTCCACATGTTCGACACTAAGCAACCCCCCCCCAAAAAAAAAAAAAAAAAAAACCCAACAACAACAAACAAACAAACAAACAAACTCATGAGTTCAACAATTTAAGCCCCGCGTGATGTAATGTCGTGGGCAAATGATTTGTATGCGTGCATATTACACGCGTGCGTTTATAGTGTGTGCGTGTGTGTGTGTGTGTGTGTGTATTTTTGTGTTGTTTGTATTGTTTGTATTGTGTATTGTTTGTATGTGTATTGTATTTACTGTGAATTGCTTTTTTTAGATTAAAATTGTTGATTGTATATTGTGTTTATACATTCAAGATGAAATGTGAAGTTATAGAAATCAACTAAAGAAACCACCCCCTCCCCCCCCCCCCAAAAAAAGAAAAGAATATGAGTATTTCTGTTTGCTTGAATGTAAAATATGTACACAAGCAGAGTTAACGGAAGCTCGAGAGTGTCAGAAAAAAGATAGCAATGTACAATTTGGGACGACACATTTTTTTCTTACTTATTACACGAGTACTAGTATTCGTTTAAAAAGTACGTTTACGTACTTGCCTTTGACGGCTAAGCGAAATTACGTAGAGAAGGTTAGAGCATTAAGAAAACAAACTGGACTTATGACCCGTCCTACATAGTCACTGAAGCCTGAGGGAACTATCGATTTAACTGATGACTAAAGGGCTTTTTACACTTGTAAAATTTTGCTTAGCCCCGGACCAACGGTGGGGCTAAGGGGGGGCCTTAGCCCCACCGTTGGTACGGGACTATCCTTAGCCCACTTTCTGTTTACACTCGTTTTTGCCAAAGTGGGCTAGCCCCACCGATAGTACGGTACTATCTGGCCTTGCAAAATAGCAGGGGTTAGCACCGCAATTGCGGTGCCAAGCAAGTGAGTGTAAACAGAACGAAAAAATAATCCTGGGCTAAGCGACGGAGACGAAGTCCGACCCTCACTGACCAATCAGAAACGAGGTAGTCAAGTGCTGCCGGTGCGTGAGTGTACGTGTACAGTACACAGCGTAATTATGAATATTCATGTGGTTTGGAAAGTCCGGGGCTAAGAAATACGAGTGTAAAAAGGTCAGTTTTCTCCTTAGCCCCGGACAAGAGATAGTACGGGACTAATTGGCAAGTGTAAAAAGCTGAAAAAATTGGTACGGGACTAACGATAGTCCTGGGTCAGAGAAAGTCCGGGGTTAAGAAACACAAGTGTAAAAAGCCCTTAATTATACTTGATTTAGCTGGGAGTGGATTGCTATGGCATTACAAGGAAAGCCATAAAGGATTATTGTCGTTGAATTGATACGTAATTTGTTTTTCTTATACATGTATCTGCTGCATTTAGACCTTAAAATCAAAGACGATATTTCGTTGGTTGTGTCCACTAATAAACAATATGTTTACGACAATATCAAAATCCTTCGGCTCGACGCTCACTTTATTTACTGGACTTGAACGCCAGCGATAACATTATCACGGAAGGGCTAATCAAAACAGGAGATAAAATAAGAGCAATTCTTCAAAATGCTTTCTCACTGACATTAGCGTCAGCGTGAGACTATTCTTTATTTACCTTTCTAACCTTTCTACCGCTGTTATGCATGAGGGCCCAAGATAAATGGCGTCCTGGAAGGCTTGAGACATGGCGTTGACTTAAATATGTGTGACATTTTGGTAAAAACATAACCTGGCACGATTAACGCATGCAGGACGCATACTAGACGGGATAATGAACATCACGCATTTTTTAATGACCAAAATATTTTTGAAGTCAATAAAGCAAGGCCGATTGTGTCCTTCACCACCAAATTTTTATACAGTTAGATTGGTGACGTTTAAGCGAAATGGTTTTTTTTGTACGATACTCAGGTGTAAATGAACAACGTGGGAGTTGCAACGCGATGGAATGTATAATTAACTCATCTTAAGTGCAAATGTGGCCACGTCTTGTAATCACTTGGTTTTTTAATCTTTATTGGGATCCTATATGTTAAAAGAAAACAATAGATTTGTGCTTCTTTGAATTCATATTAGCTATTTAGGTCGATTTGAATATGAACTGGTATTTCACTGCAATGCAATTCAAGATAAAGATGCGATCACGTCTGTTAGTCACAAACTATTGAAAAGCTATTGGGAGTAAGACTGAAAATGCCTGACATAAGCGAAGTGAGTGGATATTAGATTGTGCACTACAGATCAATGCAGAATCTGTGGGACATCACTTTTTTCTTTTTAGGGGGCAAACTTTATTCACGAATCAGACACCACTCTCCCCCCCCCCCCTGCACTTTAGATTATCACCTCAAAATGCCGGTAATGAATTAAAAGAGTCTCCCAGGTACCTTACACTGAGACAATCTTGACCCAGTTATCATATATGTCGTTGATATCTTCTCCCGCTCATGTATTTTTGGATCTCATACCATCTCCATCCACTTACATCGTCATCAAATTGGTGATTTGTTTGTTTGTTTTTTGCTTTTTTTAGCCAGAGAGTTAGAAAAACAAACGAAGAGTCAATGGGACAAAGGATCAGGGTCAAATGCTGTGGGAGCATCATGAAAGTTACAGATGTGTATGTGTGTGTGCGTGTGTGCGTACGACTGTGTGCGCAACTTTCTTGTGATCGACTGCACTGCTTTCCTCTCAAACCCAAGGATATATTTGTGAAGTTTGCCATAATCGCATTTGCTTGGAGAAAGGAATGTTGTTTTGACGTCACAAGTGGCCAAGGTATATATGTTTTACACGCAGTGTCACCTCGGTTCTCCTTCCTTTACCACCGCATTGAGCACAAACAAGCTTGCGATACGCTTTGGTATGTGCGAGGGCCCCGGGAGTACTCCGGTACCACATTTTATCCGCCACTAAGAAGTAAATGGGAGAACTCCGCGCCAAGTAAGAACCCAGCATTTCAAAATGAATACGTCAGTTTTCCTCACAAAGAAATGGGCAAACTTACGACAAAGTAAAGAGTGAGACTGAAGTGAAGAAGTGGACAAGAATTGAGCTGAAGAACGGGCTTTTATTTCATGAAAATGTTGTTTATTAATAAAGAAAGCGTATATCATTAGATTCGTTGATCTATCTACGTAGATGATTAGCGATATTTTGACACCAAGCTGTATTGGAACAAGGAGCTTCAAACACATGTGTTTGAAGCTCCTTGATTGGAAACATACCGTGCAAATACGCAAGGGCTTCATTTACACTTTCACAGAACAGAATGGATAAATATGAAAATGTCTTAAAGGAAACACGGGGTAACAGTATAAACCATCTTTTCCAAAACATTTCATTTCGAACAATACAGAAATGAATGGATAAATCTGGGAACATCTTAAAGGAACCAAGGGGTAACAGTATAATCATCAATTCCAAAACATTATTTCATTTTATTCCATTTGATTTCATTTTCAACTATACAAAGCATTTACATACCCTTAATGAATAACGACATTTTTCTAAAAGTCCTCCAGCAAAGAACTGATGAATACAGACAAAGCCAATGAAGAAAAAAAAAACTGATCTCCAAAAAGTTTTGAATCTGATAAACGAGACATAAAAGTTGCTATCTGCCATGATGCGCATTTATGGTCACAGAAAAGAAGTTTTTGATTTTTTTTTGAAAGAGAGAGAGAGAGAGAATATATATAATTGGTTTTGGACTGAAAACTAGGTGAAGGTTAAAGAAATGAATATCATCTTTAGTTGTTGTTGTTGTTGTTGTTTTCTCATGCCTAAAGTCTGACGATCTGGTGCTCACAAGATGTGTTTTGTAGCGAATGCATTATTTCAACAAGGGCATTCAATTCGACATTTCCTTGTGTGGTGAGGACAAATCCCCGAGTTAATTGTCTGCCGAAGTAAGATTTGGGTACGCCACAGGGTTATATAAAGGTGAAGGTTGTGGCAAAAGTTATAACATTACAGTGTAATGCACCTCTCCTTGGACAAAGCATAACTTGCCAATGACTTTGATTACCTTATGCTTAAGATAGACCTATTAGTAAACATGGAAACATGCAAGTTATGCTAAATCTGGGGAACGGTGCATTCCAATGTCTTTTGTTAATCATATTAGAACTTAAGCAATGATTGACAGATGATGTCACTGGCAGAATCTGGGTTTGGAATGGGTTTTTGTGGGCGTATGCAAGTATAGTCTGACGAAAAATAGCAGAAAAATTATTACGACATATATGGCATGTATTTAGATATTCATTTCGCCACTGACGAGATGCTGAAGGTATCAGGAATGCATTTGCATTACATAGTTTCCTAATCACTGCCGAGGCGCACGTCGCGCCTTACCAAGGTAGGTATAGAAGAACTAGTGTATTTTCGGCGTGTCATGTTATGTCTGAAGAAAGTACATTCCTCGAGTTCCTTCTTTTTCCAGTTTTCAGTAACGTTGGCATTGGGAGTGATATCAGTCGCCGGAGATGCATCCAGTAATCGTATCTCGTCTTTTGTACGAAATTTCAATTTCAACCAGAGCTGGCGGGGCAGAAGTCGGAGTGTCATGACTCAGAGGAAACCCGAAGGTATTGTAACACGAGATCACAGGGAGGGACACACTGTAAGGTTTCCTCATGCATGGCGTCTATCATCTCGTGTTGCTAATATTTTTTTTTGAAAAATATTTTCAAAATGTTTACAATTTAACGCACGAGCCATGCTTGTCCCCAGGCCCCCGAGTCAAGCTGCAAAAATCTAACCCTCGACACATAAATCATCCGATTTCGGACATTCGGAATGTCTCACCAAAAAGAAAGCAGCGCGATATTCACCCGGTGGTATTCTGTCTTCCATATTTGGGCATAGAATGTTTCCTTTCCAGTCCCCTTTTCAGATTTTTTTTTTCTCCACCACATGTTGGTCGATTGAGTTCTTTCAAAATCCTCATCCATTACAGATGACATGATATCAGGTAGCGCCTTGTGGTTTTTGCATATTGGGAATATTTTGTGAGGCGCAATCGTCTTTGCAGATTCGATATCATAGCGCTGTCGTAATTGATAACCACTTTGTCCATGAGTTTGTCTGTCTGTCTGTCTGTTTGTCTATCTTTCCTTCTGTACAATTATCCTTCTTCCTCCCCGCTTTCTTTTTCCCTGTCACATGTCATGATGAAGCCCAAAGCTTCTCCGTTCCAGAGACCATTCCGGAAGAAGCAGCCAGTCAAGGTCGCAGCAATCCCAGACGGGAGGTCAATGTTGGAAAAGTGATAAACGTTAATTTGTAAGCGATGAAATGGTGGAGTAATAGCGCTCTAAATATAGACATCGAGATGGGATCACCACCACAAACCCACTTTTCCGCTCTCCACTCCTTCGCACGGCAGACTGCTCACCTTCCCTCCAAACAAAGTGGGCAGTGTCTGTCTTCAGACCGCCAGCTTCCTTCTTGAGAAAATCGGTTGTGACCAGTTGGTTGCTAAAGGTGCTTTGTTTTCTTCATGACGAGGGTTTGGTTTGTTGTGATGCGATTCATCTTTCTATTTTTTTTTTTTTTCGCGCGCGCGCTGGGGAATGGCTTGCGCATGCGCGTGCGGTCCTTCATAGCATAGATGAAGAGAATTTTGCAGCAGCCGATGCGGATACATGGCACACCTCTACGATCCTTTCCGTCAGATACATGTACATGTATGTATACTGAGACAGGTGTGTGTGTGCGCACACATCAAGATTCAAGATTCAAGTTTCAAATTTATTTTCACTTCCATCAAATAAACAAAGAAATTATATATAATGCATATGTACAGGATATTTGTAATAATTGCAGAATGTGCCTTAACAAAGTAGGCCTACATATGAAAATGAGTAGCAGATAAAAAAACCCCGCAATTATATCTTTGTTGATATATACATAAAGCGTATAGTACAAGTTAACTAAGGATGGGGATGGAAATGGAGGGTCCCACTAAGAAGCAAAGCTTGTACGATATGGGACCCTCAGAAAAAAATTCAAAACCATGAACATACCTCGCATAGCTTATAGTTATGTTACTGTTTGCGTTGTTTATCGTCGTTGTTGCTGTTGTTGCCATTAGTTGTTTATTTTGCTCGACTTGACTGCAAGACAATAGCAGAATGTTTTTGCCTGAGCCGTAAAAAAGATATTGCACAAGTTGTCAGCAAAAAAAAGAGAAAAAGTTTGATAAGGCCACAAGGGCACTTTTTTTTTTCATGTTAATCGAAAGATCCCTACTAATCCTTTATAATGCAAGACTGGACGGAGTAGGTAAACAATAATGCATACTTCCACATTACCATACCGTGATGGAATCTGGGGAGTGTGTCAGTATTCGACTGATGTAAATGTTAGTACCTTTTGGGGCGGTTCGTGAACCTACCCATAATTTACATACGTGTGATCACTGATCACACGTGTAATTGCATTTTCCACATTACCCAATTGTTCCAAATACATTCAAAAGCTCATCAAGCTATATTATAGGATTGGAACCGCCATCGTAGACGGGGCAAGTTTAACATATAAATCATCAGGTGATCAAGTACCTATGTGATATATCACTAATCGACACGGGAAAGAATCCATGTTGAATATGAACGATTATTCCTGAACATCATTTAAGAAGAAAAAAAAAATCAATGTAGGCCCTATTAATTGCAAAGTCGCTTAACACATTACACTCTTTGAAGCAACTGCAAAGACTTTCCCCCCTATATAGTTTCTGAATAAAAAGCGACCAATTAAAACAGAAGCGCCTGTCCCATTATTGCGGGATGCGTTTCCTTATTCTTCATTTTGTAAGGCAAATGATATCAACAGCATATTTCATAGTCATCTTAGGGCCATCACATGTACTCACACTTTCCTCAAGTCCTTAAAAACATATTTGTTTTGTTATTAAATGACTATGATATGTTGTATTTTGTATGTTTAATTATATTGTTTTGTTAAAATTATGTAAGTTGTAGTTTATGGTATTTTACTCAATTATGTAAAGCGCATAGAGATTCCAGGAATATTATGCGCTATATATAAGCAGCTATTATCATTATTATTATAGTCAATGTATGACTTGTACACATTATGATGATTACCCTATATGATATTATATGCAAATGATGCTTGAAAATGCTAGAAAACATCGAACCTGTGTTTCAAGGAAAGAGACGTGTCATCGCAACAGACTGGTCACCATGATGTCAGATAAAATATGACTTACCATCGTCTCTACGTTGGCGTGGCCGAAGATGGGTTTTGTGGTAACATCGACATCCTTTATTCATTAATGACAAAGGAATGTAAATACATGTTTGTTTACGTAAAATGTAAAATCATATCCAAATCTTACCCTTTCTTTGTAAATGAGAACTTTGCTTGTCTGTTATTTCCGGATGGAGATTTTGTGGTCTTCAATGTCAGCTTACAATGTCCTCATTTTCCTTCGCTACATGACACATACCAGAAGAAATGGTTTGCTTCTCCGTAACCATGTAAACACTTCTTCAAACTATGGCATATCATAACGTCTGCGTACGTATAGATGCTATTTAATGCTCTTGGGAAATCCGCGGTTTTCCGAACTTGCAAAAACACGTGAGCTGAGCACGTGAAATGGTCCCGCATATGGCGCGCCATTTGCCCAATAATTCCGATAAACTTATTCTATGGCCTAAAAACGTTGTTATCAGGCGATGAACTCAATTTTTCGAGAAGTCAAAAACTAAGTTCAAGATAAACTTAGTTTTTCGCTGGATAAACAGTTTCTCGATATCAAACCTTGTTTTTCGCTTGATAAAGTAAATTTATCGCTTGATACAAAGAGTTTATGGATAAACTGAGTTAATCGAAAAAAAAAAGTTTAACAATAAACTCTGTTTATCAAAGCGAAAAACTAAATTTTCGATAATCATGGTTATTTGAGTTTCGCCGAAAGGGGGCGCTTGTACGGAATTAGCAGGATTACGACGTGGAGCTCAGCTAGCTGCAGACTTGTTGGGATTGTCGACCAGTTGGGATGCCAAACATCCCACGCTAAACCAAAAGGGCACTTTGTGTATAGGCTTACATCAAAATGCTGGATGCGGTAAATCCTCGCTAGCTCAGGCTCACAGGCTACGGTAAGTGATATATGTCTCTCTTCTTTTTTTTTTGCAGAATTATGTTGAATGATAATTTTGAAGAACATACGTCGGTTATTTTTGGATTACCGGTAAATAAGGTCAAACAGATATTTCAGAGAATTGATTTGCAGTTCGCGATTGTCATATTGACCACAACATTTGAATAGATTGTGATGAATCAAATACTAGGCCTCGAAAATTCGAGCCTTGCCCTCAGTTTTGTCGGTAAATATCAGGGCGATGCGAATGGTAAGTTGACAGCTACCGCAATGCAGTTATCAGTGTCGTATAACGCCTGGAGCTGGTAATACGGCACACGAGCATTGCAGGCAACGCTCAAAGCGCCCACTACTGACAGAGCTTGAATAACTCTGATTATCGATAAACTAAGTTTATCGACCAAAAACAATAGAAAAACTCTGTTTTAGATCGAAAGTTTAGAACAAATCTTATCGTGATAAACTGAATTTTTCTTTTGATAAACAAAATTGAATTTATCGACTATAAACTGAGTTTATCGGCGATAAACTAAATTTTCGAAATTATTTGGCAAATGGCGTGCCATACCCGCAAATGCGGATCTTCCGTATCGTGTTTTTGTCCTTCTGTGTCTTTTTTTTTTTTTTTTTTTTTTTGAGGGGGGGGGGGGGAATGGAAGAGCTGGGGTCGGGCAGGTGGGACATGAATCTCAGGTTGGCACACTTTCAGCTCAAACATCCTTAGGACGTGAAGTCATTCAGCGCCAAAAAACAAAATTGTTTCGGATGTCATCTGCGAGAGCGCCCGCCTAGCCGTGTGATGGGGGTCAGATCATGCAGCTCCGCCGAGGAGCAATCATCCTTAACCGCGCATTCCTCGCACATGCGACGAGGGAAAAGCAGGGAAGTACAAGAAAGAAAGAAACCCGAAAACAACATTTACAAGCTCATATTTCCTGCTGCGGTTATGTTCGTCAAATACTTACGAGAATATGTCAGTTTATTTTCGTACCACTCGCCAGAAGTCACAAAAATGAGTATCAGGTTTAGAAGGGCGCATTGCCATATGGAGAGCAAATAGACCTATTCTTCTAAGTTTTATGGACACAAAACCGTTCCCCCTACCAAGCGGAGGATTCTCACGTTACAGGTGCTCTCCGCAAAATGGTATTTACTTTATGTAATAAGTGTCAGCGTTTGTAGTTCGTGTTAGATCGAATAACCCCCTATTGGCGTCCTGTCAGCGTAGCACCCCTAAATTACTGGCGATATAACTAAGGGGGAGAAAATGATTTCAAAAGTAGACGGCAAATATCCGATGTCCATGGCGGGAATTTGTGGTTAGACAGTCTACCAGCGCGGCATAAGATAAATGTCTTGTGTCTGCTACCATTTGCTTAAAGCTCTGGTGCAGTTTTGATTTGTCATGTTTGTGAGTTACATCGTTTGTATCACATTATTGAGAGATATATTTGAATCAAAATTGTTAAGATTAGGCCATTGCAAATAATCCTTTAACATGACGAGAGATGATTTGAATAAGAAAAACAGAATTACATAGAAAAAAAATAGGAAATTAATCAAAAACAATTACTCGCGACTTTGCAGGATAACTAACAGCATGGTAGTGGGTATCATCAGCCATTAGGCATCATAGAAGCAGCCTTCTTGTTTCTTTCTTGTTTGTTGATTTTATTTATTTTTTTATAATAGATACAGCTTCACAGCCTTGAGAGTCGAATTATATCTAATAGGCTTAAGTATCTTCTTGCAAAGGTGTAACCTGCATTCTTTCAGACTATACAAATCACATGATTGTGAGAACAGTCCAATTGGGTGAACGGTATATGTTTTTCAGTGGTAATTCAAAACATACCAACGCAGACTTTAAACTTCTGACATTTGTACAGGAAAGAAAAGAGAGCAAGACAAAACAAAAGCGGGGGAAAGGGTTAGGCCAGCGTGATGGGACAATCCTCCGGAGTAAAGGTCTTTGTTCTTTCTATGGTGTGAAGCGATCGAAAATTATATACTGTCAGCAACATACGGTGAATGGCATAACAATAAAATGCGAGCGAGCGAAGCGAGCGAGCTTGAAAATTTTGATATTCTACAGTTCCAAAACTGGAGTTTTAATTGTAGCTACATATTTCGCTTTGAAATAAATGGGGGCGCATCGGGCGCAACTGCTGGCAATTATTGGCAGCAACATTAGGAGAATGGCATAACGATTCAATGCGAGCGAGCGAAGCGAGCAGGCTTGAAAATTCTGACATTCTACAGTCCCCAAACTGGGGTTTGTAGCTTTATCTTTCACTTTGGAAATTAATGGGGCGGCGCATCGGGCGCAACTGCTGGCAATTACTGGCAGCAACGTTAGGAGAACGGCATAACGATTCAATGCGAGCGAGCAAAGCGAGCGAGCTTGAGAATTTTGACATTTTACAGTATAAAAAAACTCCCGTTTGTAGCTTTATCTTTCGCTTGGGAAATTAAGGGGGGGCATCGGACGCAACTGCAGGCAATTACTGGCAGCAACATTAGGAGAGTGGCATAACGATTCAATGCGAGCGAGCGAAGCGAGCGAGCTTGAAAATTTTGACATTTTACAGTCCCCAAACTCCCGTTTGTAGCTATATTTATCTTTCGCTTTGGAAATTAAGGGGTGGGGGCATCGGGCGCAACTACTGGCAATTACTGTCAGCAACATTAGGAGAATGGCATAACGATTCAATGCGAGTGAGCGAAGCGAGCGAGCTTGAAAATTTTGACATTCTAGAGTCCAACAACTGCCGTCGTAGCTATGTTTTTCGCTTTAGAAATTAAGGGGGAGGCGCACCGGATCCACTGCTGGATGCGAGCGAGCGAAGCGAGCGAGCTTGAAAATTTTGACATTTTACAGTCCAAAAGCTGCCGTTTGTAGCCATATTTTTTCCCTTTTATTCATATATATACATATTTATTTTATTTTCTTTGTTTATTTATTTATTTTTATTATCATTATTACAAAAATGCGTTTTGCCCCCCCACTTTTTGGATTGGGGGGGCGGCCGCCCCCCCTGCCCCCCCACTTCCGGCGCCTATGCGTGTCAACATCTGCAAGCTGAACGGGCGGAAACCAAAGTAAACATATAGATCCATGGAGATCCATAATGTTTAATCTCCCTCGAAATGTTGCAAAGTCTGCATGTTTGTATGAATATATTTTTGGTCGACGGAATTGATAATGATTGTTAGTGTTGAATATTATTATGTTGATATCGGCATCATTATTATAGTTATGTTCTTAAAATTGCGATTTGTAACTTTCGATGTATACCAGAAATTGTCTAATTGGATAATTTACCTGGTTATGTATGTTAAACATTTTCTTGAATAAAGAAATGATGCAATCAAAATGTCTGCATTACCGCATAGAATTGATTCTTGTAATCATTCACCTATACTTGCCTAAACTATACAGATTGAATTAGACTTTACTTTTTCGTAGCTGCCATGCTGGTTTGGTGCCATGTGGTTCACTTGCTTAATAGGAATTCTCACATTCAGTATGATATGTGCATTCATTGAGTGCAGGAATATTAGGCGAAAACATCAATGAAGATTTTTAAAGTTTTGGATAAATCCATACGCAGTTGTTGCTGCATGGAAAGTCTAACCCAATGTTTTTTATGTGTCCGAAGTGGAATGATATAAAGAAGATATTAAGATAATCAAATAGTTCTGTTTTTTTTTGGGGGGGTTTTTTTGTAGCATAATGTCCGCTACCTTTTCATTATAAATATAGCGAGGGGATGTGTGCTCTTCATAAATATATACCAAATCTTAGGGGAAAAAAAAAACTTTTGAACGGATTGTCCAATTTTTCAAAATCTTTACTGATGTGTTCTATTAATGTTTCTGCATCAGCTACATCCATACATATCATATGCTGAATATATGATAGGTATATGAAAATGAATATGACAAATTCCCGCTATAACACGTACTTTTCTTCAACCTTTTCATTTGTTCCATTGCTTCCGCCCTTCATTGTGTTCAATGTTATTATCAGTGTCCTTCTCCTGTCGAAGGTAGTATACTGGTATTTACTCCACCCGTCACCCCTCTTAAGGCTTAAAGTGGGACACTTTCCACCTTCGCCAGAATTTGACTGAATACCGAATAGATGTTTCATTTGCCATCCCGACAGGATTTAGGGTAACAGAGAAAACGACCAAAGCCACGAGAAAATAAGAAATGTTTGATGTAAAACGCATTTTTCTTTCCTTTTCGTTCTTATTTCGATTATTCTTCGTAAAGCATTAAAGATGCCTGTCTGATCCAAGTTTAAAGTGATTCGACAAATAATTTTAAACAAGATTTTCATACTGTATTTATCTTATGAATAAGATGCGGCTCGGCTGATTTGAAACAAAAATATATTACACAGTCTGGAAGGCAGTCTAGGCCCTCATTTGACTTTGCACCTCGCACGTTTTTTTTTTTTTCCACACGGACGAGAGACATATTCTATCATATTATGCAGAACCGTGTGGATCCATTATGAGACAATGAGACATTTCTGTGTCAGAGTCTCCATAAACACGTGTAAGAATAATACAAAGGAAATATACTACTTCCTAAATCGACAGTAATGAGCTCGAGGTTATTTGTACCTTCGACAGCGTTCAAACTAGAAATCTCTAAGCAAGCATTTCATTGGCTGAATCTTTCCAGTCTATAGGCGTGGGCAACAGGCGCCGGGAAGGACGTCACTCCCATGTATTGTTGCCATACGGGTGCACTTTAAAAACGCTAGACTTCCGCTGCACACCATCCTATTCTTGCATGGAATTTCGAACTCTGCGTAGTTTTAGGAATTGGTTGCACAGCAACCGTATGATCTTGGACTGCATTGCCGCCCCTTTTGGTAGATGTCATTGCAAATGTTTGGTGTTTATTCATTTCATCTCTGTATTTATAATCATGACGGTACTTAAAGGACAAGTTCACCTTCATAGACATGTGGATTGAGTGAATGCAGCAATATTAGTAGAACACATCAGTGAGAGTTTGAGGAAAATCGGACAATCCGTTGAAAAGTTATGAATTTTTGAAGTTTCTGCTCAGTCACGGCTGGATGAAAAGACTACTATAGCTTGTGATGTCACATGAGTACAACGATATAAAGAAAGAATGAAGAAAATTCAACATATTTCCATTTTTCTCGCATAACAAAAGAACACTTGACTTCTCTCTTTCAGAAGGCAGGGGAAATAATATTACCCTTAACATACGTCAGTACCAAGTCGAAGAAATGTGTACTTTATTCAAAAAGTAAAGCTTTGTGAAATTCTCTTTTTATTTTCTTTATATACTTGTACGCATGTGACATCATACACTGTATTAGTCTTCTCTTCCAGCAGTGACTGCGCAGATACTTAAAATATTCGTAACTTTTGAACGGATTGTCCAATTTTCCTCAAACTTTCACTGATGTGTTCTACTAATATTGCTGCATTCTCTCAATCCCTATGTATATGAAGGTGGACTTGTCCTTTAATTGGTAGGGCCTACTTGGTAGTGTTCCTCCAAAAGACCCCAAGTGGAGTTTAGCCTGGAGGTGGCGGCAGAGGGTGTTATGGGCTCAGTTAGGGAAAAATAAGACAGTAGTCTTAAAAGTGGCTGAATTATATATAACTTGAAAGATTACGTTTTGGGGAAGGCTGTTCCATGTCCTTATGGTTCGAGGGAAGAAAGAGTTTTTGAATGTATCTGAGTTACTAATTGGTACTTCAAACTGACTGAATGTCCCCGGTCTTATTCTATTACATTAACTTTGCTGGCCATAAATATCACACACTTGATTCTGAACGTATAATGAAACACCAGTTGCGTCTACATGATGAGTGATCACTTAATTTGCCTGGGGGAAAAAAGTTCTTCAAGAAAACAACAGTCATCCCTCACAAAGACGCCTACCTCCAGAAAAAAAAAAAAGAAGAACTTGGTCTCATTTCAGCGGACGAAAATTGATTTTGAGGTGTTTCAATTACGGAGGTCACGGGTCAATACACTGGTAGTTCCGGGGGTCACGGAATAGCAATTCGGGCAATCGCCCTATTTGGCACACTAATGTTCATACAAGATATGGCTTTCGGCAGCTTTCCTGTGAATTCAGAACACCGCGATAAGATGTATCCATGTGTTTCCATGTCTCGGTATAAAGCTCTTGACAACCCACTACAATGCCACTTGTTCAAAACTCTCAGAATCTACTGATCGTTTACTCTCAACATATCATTCAGACTTTGTTTATCCAACACTAATTAGTGTCTCCTATACATATATATCGGACAAACTGTCTACAACTTAACTCAGCGGTCATTGTTTCCTCAAATACAGACAGAACAATAAATAAGACATCGGTTTACCTTCCGAACGGTCAGACAAAATATCACAATGCTTCAACTCGAAATCGAGTGTCGAAGCCTGAGTAAACATGCCTCGACTGGGCCGTGCTGCCTTTATCGGCAATTTGCCAAAGTTCAGTGAACCCTATACTTGTAGGCATGAAGATCGACTGTCATGAGTAGTTATCGCAGAGAACTGATCATTCCCATCCGCCGCCGGCCTATCCCTTCGAAGACAAGTCTCTGACAGATCACCACGGTGATATTTTAAGTCGGCGACATTAACGATGATCAGGCGATGTCGTTTGATTCATCGGATAAACTTGTGGTGCCGCAAACGAGGGAGACATTCAACCTATTCGCCTTACCGCAATGTCAAGTTAGTTCACACCTGTATCGCCCTGCAGAAGGAGTCAAGTTAAGAGAACATAGTGTGTATAAGGGAAGGGTAACCCAACAAAGGAAGACGGTCTAGTCATCACGAGGAGCGCCTACGGTGATAAAACTTAAAATTGGAAGGTGGCGGGGAATATTTGTCAAACATGATAAACTTCGGGTTACTTGCGGGGGACCGCAGACGTGTCTATGTTTACATGCGCAGTTTTACGAGTTGGTTCATATCGTGACCTTTATTCACGTTCAATGCAGTAGATACACTTGTGCATAAAGGGGTTATATGCACTTTTTTATCGGACCAATGCTTTCTGGAATGTGAAATTCAACTCATCTTTTGTCCTATCGGCATGTATCCGCGCTGAGAATATGTGCTCAGTTTGAACAGCTGTTTGATGTTCAGTAAAAACTCCTCTTTCTTGGAACTGTTTGTAGATTATAACGTCAATGTCTACATAACCTCTAACGCTTTGATGCATTCTTGTTTTTTTTTACAGTCAGTTGGTCTGTGAGTATTCAATGATTTATCTGCGTCCCGTATCCACTGACTTTCATTTTTCGATGGGAATAGATTTGCATATATAGATTTCCGTGTTTCATTATATCTATCGAAGTGTGGATTCAACAGCAACGGGCACTGTGTCAAGAAGAAATACTGGTCCAACCAACTAACCAACTCATCTGATCGATGACTTCCGGATATATTTTGTAGTCATAAGTGCGTGCCTCTTTCAACGCCCACGATTATGCACCACTGAGTGACAGAAATGCGGCAAATATGCGGGAATATGGCATATAATCAAATTCATTCTGGCCTGAAAGGACATTAATCATTCTTCAACCTTTTGTTCAAATTGATACTAAAGTCTTAAAGGAATGGTATAGTGTTGGTTGAGATGCTGGGTATATGGCGCTTCAGCCTTGCGTGTGTGTGAGATAATGAGAAACTACTTATGAAATATGAAAGAGCATACTATTCTATTAAAAGAGAAATTCAAAAGTTTATTTGATGAAAAATTGGTTTCGAAATGGCTGACATATCCAAAAGAAAGTGGTCCTAATGAAAGGTGGGACCCGTCTTTTATTATTTCCACAAGCAAAACTATTATCATCCCTTTAAACACTTTATTTTTGTTTTCATTATGAGTAATTTAAGAGCCCATCAATTTCAGGTGATCCCGCAAAAAGCACAATTGTTTTTCATGTTATTCACCCATCAGCATACGCCACCCAATCTCAACTGCTATTGCCTACTTTATTTTCACGTTCATTGGCTCAAAAATAGAATTCCTAGGGAGCGTTTCTGCTTGTATGCGATTAGAATAATTGTAGCTTCAAATATTTTGTAATCACCGTTAATACCCTTTCCTTTCTTCTCTCTATTTCAGGTATCCCCTTCTCTGTCTCTCGTACTTGTTACAGTTGATGAGCTAAATTCATGGTACTTTCTTTTTTCTCTCTTTTTTTTTAACAGTAAAAACAACAAGGAAGTAATACTACTTTCCCTTTAAGTTTTAAGGGAATTCCGGACCATTTAAAAGATAGTCTGACAAAAAAAAGAAAATTTTATCGAATCGGATAAAATCTTTGGAAAGTTATGATTGTTCGCTTATTTTCCGCAAAACAGTTCTCGAATGGTTGATATGAATATGCAAATGAGTGAGCTGATAATGGCATCCCCTCACAATTTTGCATTTGCTATACAAAAAGAAGCTGACGAAAATTGCATTTCTCTGTTTAAAAAAACAAAGTGTAAAATAATGTAAATCCTGGCTGAATAAGTTCAAAGTAGTGATCTGTCATAGATAGTTAGATTCAAATCTTTGGCATTATTGCGTTTGAACAAAAAATCTAAAATGTAAGAATCCTGTGTATGCTAACAATGCATGAGCATAAACACTGTGGGACACGCACCCACACACCCACACACCCACACACCCACACACATGCACAATTCTCAACCATCTACGAAGACATTGGTCCAGTTTTTGCGTATTAATTCTCACTACATATAATGACAGATTTCACAACACACATCATTTACAGCGACGCCAGATGAACACCCGCATAAACACATAAATTATCGCAATGCAAAATTGCCACCAAAAATCATTACCCTGAATCATGGTGTTGGTACATAATCATTGTAGGCGTGTCCCGGAGAAGGAGTTGGGTTTGACAATGGTCTGTCCTTGCTATTATACATTCACACTTCTTATTAACAGCACGCGATAACTGGCGAGGCGCCTGGGACGTGTTGCACTAAATGATATACCTAATCAGCGGGTGGCACAATTTAACATCGGGAGTGCCACAAATTGCACGTTTTACTAGTGTAATTGAAATGGGAGGAAATGACCACGATGCAAGCATTGGCGATTTTATAGCATGATGTAAAACAGAAGTTGACGTATTAATTTCCTCAATACAATCATCACAACCCACCCCTGAAAAAAAAGAGAGAGAAATCTCCTCTTTACATACGTCAATGATTGAACTATTGTTACATTTTTCACGTTTGCAAGTACAAAATAATCTTCTCTAAAAAGGTACTCTTCATTTTCTTATTGAAGTGTAAAACTTGGCTTTTGCCAATCTATTGTTGCTGTTTGCTATGATTTGTCATAAATCGTTTGTAAACCATTACGTGCATTGATATAGTCACTTCTTCTAAAGATTAGTCTCGGTTTTGTTTGTTTGTTTGTTTGTTTGTTTGTTTGTTTTTTCATTTCCAGCTGAGAAGAAGGCTGGATAGCCCATATTCAGCTGCAATACTTGTAGTTGGTCTTCCATGGGGTCCAGTTGGATTTAAAGTGGGACCACTTCACCGGGTCAAACACCCTGCTCTTTGCGATGAATAAATGAGGCGGGATTTTTTACGTAAATGAGATGTGACTCTCTCACACACGGGACAGTCATTTTATGTCCTATCCGAGGGACACAGTGTTTTGCCTCTGCCGAGAGGGGACGGTATGATTACACACAACATTGCTCAGTGGGACCTGAGGATTGAACCGGGAGCCTGTGGACTGAGCTAACTCACAGCCTTCCGTTACTACAGACGACACAAATGAGGCATTTCAAAGTACACCATAGCTGACTTCCTGTAGAGTTCTGAGTGCAAATCATATTCGTTAGATTGATTGATTGATTGATTGAGGCCAATTTAGGCCATTTATTCGGCAAAATAAAACACAATAACATGTAATAATGGCGTTTACAATGAGAGCCAGGCAGCCTTGAAAGCATCTTGTGCTTGTATTAGGTTGCCTACACATGAAAATACGACTTTGCAATAGCAATATACAACTGGTTCTGTGTGAAATCAAGTGAAAAAAAAAATCATCACATTAATACGTACATAGTATATACACACACTCACACACACACACACACCACACACACACACACACACACACACACACACACACACACATGCAGTTTACATACTACTCTACTACTCAGTCATGGCTAACTGTTCAAAGAAAGAACGCTTCAGTAAGCACTTAAATCTAGAAAGAGTTGTACTGCATTTCAAAGCAGTACTTATTGAATTCCATTCACTTACACCTGTGAACCTAATAAAGTGGGATCGTACAGTCAAACGAGTAAAGGGATACCGTAAATTACTTCGGGAACGAGTGGAATACATATGAAAATAAGAATTTGTTAGAAACATATTATCAAATACAGAAGGGAGCATACCTCTATGATATTTAAACATAAAGATAAGGATATTCAATCTGACAAGTTCATGCAATGGCAAAATCTGTAATTTAATAAACAATGACATTATTTCTTAGAGCAGTGAACATGATAAAATAGTGTCATAATAGCAACTTCGGCTCGTACACATGTGATGGTGATAATGGTTTATATTATATGACCTATATAGATATCAATGTGTGATTGGTCAAAATGCAGTCACGTGACCATTGTCACAAGGATGAGAAGCGTTATATTTTCATGACATGACGTAAATTACGTACAACCATGGAATATAACAGCGACTACGTTAAACAAATGCGTTATATCAGGAGGGGTGACGTCATCAAAAACCAATTGTTATGATGCGCGCAACATACACAGAGACGCTTTGCACACACGCGTACACGAATGCAATCGCCGTGACCACAGTACACAGCACACTACTAAAAGCGTACGTTAGCGGTAGACAACACTTCATGCACGGCATACACGCGCTACAAGCGAGAATTGCGAAATTGCAACAGATTTGTTTTTGTCAAACTGTTAGCAGTGTTGTAACTGGTATGGCAGCTTGAGAGAGAAACAAACTGGTGAATGTGTTGGAAGCTATAGAGCCTACTACTCCCGTTAATGTTAGACAGTCGTGACAGGGCCAGAAGGCAAAGGATTTCCCATTTGTATTACCACCGCCTGAACTGAGTTGAACGCAAAATTGTCACCGCCGCTTGTACGATCGTGCACACACGTTACACATACACATGACATAAACATTTTGTCGCCCGCTACGACCGTACGAGTTGATGCAGAAACGAGAAATGAACGTGAAAAAACAAACCGACTCATCTAATTTATTTCAATTACGATGAAAAGTTTCCTAATGAAAATCAAGTCAAATTCATCAAACAGTCCTTCAAAAGTAATATCGAAGGATTCAAAATATATTCAAATATTATTGGGGAAAAAATGACGGCTAGAAAAATAACAGCGGCCTGTCGAAAAAACGCATTTAAGTGCCCTTTATACGTATTGTCAGGGCAGTCGGTTGAAATGAGCAGGGCAACTGAGTGCGGAAAAAATGACACCCCACGCGTTCGAAGCCGCTATCTAAGAGCGCGTACCTGAGATCGCATTTTCAGTGCGCGCTTATGAATCCGGAGTATTTTCTCCACACGTGAGTAAAATTTCAGGCAAATTGTGAGATACTAGTAAGTTTCTTTGACACCGGTAGTTCTATGCTACAACTAGCGCTGGGCCTGGACCAGGGCCAGGTCCGTAGTCTACAGTTCATGTACCAGTGACTGCAGACAGAAGAGATTAGGCCCTACATTGTTAGAAAGTTCACATTCTCATACATCACCACAAACACTTACCAAGCTTGCTTTAGACCAAAAGCGGCAGTTATAGTCTTCTAACGTTACATTTTTTTTTTTAAATAATAATTCAATATTACAACTGTCATTACAAAATCTAGCTCTAACGTTACCGCTACGTAAATATAGGCCCTCGCTACAGGCCTACGTATGATTGAATAGCGACTGTTCTAGGAATAATGCTCCTGCACGGCTATATGCCACGGAAGAACGAATTATCGATAGTAACACGGCTAGGGCCTACGCGAAAGCCATCATAGTTATGGCTCGGTTTGGCTCGATTGCATACCACTAACACTCCAGTGCCGAGCGTTGTCACGCGCGTTCATGAATTTGACTGTGGGTTTGAAAAAGGAGAAGTCGTGTTGCTTTTAGCAGTTTATTTCTTGTACTGTAGGTCATATAATATAACAGATATTGACTTTTTTCCTTCGGTAGGAATATAACATTTCATTTCCCTTGGGAAGTTATATTTTTGTCTCGAAATACTATATTTTTCCTCAGCGCTACGCGCTTCGGAAAAATATAATAATCCTCGACAAAAATATAACTTCCCGCGAGGATCTCAAATGTTATATTCCACCTCTGATAAGTCAATATCTGTATAATAGATATCAGCTAATATCATTAACTGTGGAAAACGCGATGAGCCGTCAATGACTTTGATCATGATAAGGCTACAGAGTTTCTTATGTTCTCATGGTTTGTTAGCGGTTTTATCGTCGTCGTTTTGATTGTTGGTTTGCTTGTTTTTTTGGTGTATTTTTTTCATTATTTATTATGTAGAATCAAGTAAAAACATTATAGGACTCATACCATAAATATGCATGAATACATAAAGCAACAATGATATTCCAGATCCTTGTCACATTTCAAATGGAATTTGAAGCGAGCAACATTGACAGGTTTACCTCAGAATTTGCATTATAGATGTAATATTTCTACCGCAATACATCAAGTGTTCAAATCTTGGCGTCATCATTACTTGAATTATCAAACTCAGGGTTAACTCTTCAAATAATTTGAAACCAGGGTGCGGAAGATTAAGAAGATCTTTCATAACAATCACAACAACAACAAAAATCCCTTTTAAAACCAATCTTGACGGTCAAAAAAATGATATCATACTTCCAAGCATCAAATTATTTTGGAATGGCTTAATTACAGGAAAGCACCTCCAAGTAAAGTAAATAAGAATCTGTATACATAAACCTGATAAAAATGTAATTGTGGCCATAACAAATGCTTTCATTACACATACCTTTTTAATGAAAAAGATGTTTCTAACATTTCAACAATTTTCAGTAACCGTAAGTTGTTTAAATTTAGATTTAGAACTAGCTTTAAACAGTAAATTAGTTTGCAATGACAAGCTAATCCCAGGAGTTTTGAAATTAAACTTTTTTTTCAAGACAAGCCTTTTTATGAAAATGGAAACCCTTACAATTTTTGATGAAACCTGTAATGCTTCTCACATTTATATATAAAATTTACAACCAGAACATTTAGCAAACTTATTAAATATTTTATAGACACTTTCAATGGATTTCAGTAAAACTATGTAAGAAACGAATTGAATCATCTATAGAAAGAAATCTTCAGTTCTTTATTATCTATTGGAACACCTTCAGTATCATCACTTTGTGTAATTGCTTGAGCCATGGTTTCAATAACAGGATAGTCTTGGAAATACTTCTTTCCATATTAATAGACTTTGTTAAGATTTAATAATAATAACAAAACTTTTCCAGATACAATCAATAAATTGTACTTAACCATTTAAATTCTTCCCCAAACCTTAAATAATTGGGAAATTTATGATATGCGAAATAATGGTTTAAGCTATTAAAATCCTTTTAAAAATAAAAAAATAAAAATAGCACCTGACATTTTATTTCTCTCAGTAAAGAGAGAATGCATGAGTGACTCCCATTTTTGAAAGCAATTAGTAATAGTCCTGTGATTACAAAACTTATACAAAAATGATTAAATTTATCTATATTAGCAAAAAAAAAAATAAAGAGTTACCTACGTTGGAGCATAAATGTTACATAAAATCAATGAAAAGTAATTCAATTTAACACACAAAAACACAGAGCGATCAGCATGCACAAAGTTCAATACAAGAGAATTGTGTTTGCGGATCAGAATTACTTAACCCGCCTAATAGAGGAGAAGACCGATCCGAACCATATGCTTGTTCACCCCGTTGTTTAATCCAAAATTCTTCTTCATTCATGCAACAATGCGTCGCTTTTAATTTAATGAACGTAGAAACTACAATATCTGTCTTTTCTTTACAAAATCATGAATTTCACAATTTCCATGATTAAATCAAACATATTTCTATGATTTCAGGTTTGCATTCATGAATACACTAAAGACACTCTTGCTGCTATCAAAATATAAACCAAATCTCGAAATGTGGAGAACAAGTTACAGTAAAAATCCTCAGCAAATTATTTAATATTTCTGTGATATAGCCTATATTATATGTTTCTTTGCGACAAATAATAATCGCAACAATGATGATGACTTCATTAAGTACAGTGAAAAAGAAGAGAAACAAAAAGAACAAAAAAAAAACTGGGCACCCCTCACACAGAATGGTTCCACATGGAAACCTTAAAGCAGAAATTTATTGGGGGAAATAAGCCTTAAAATGATATTATTCTCTTATTTGATAATATTTTAAGCCTTTTGAACTGTAAAAAAAAAATGTAATCAAAAAGTGTCTGCTTCGAATTTATGAGTATTAAATTTTACCATATTTTGGTTCTCAAATCGCCAACTAGAAAGTGCATTTTAGTGTGACGTCATGGGCTGGAAATCGATGGCGTGTGCGTGCATGCGAGGTGAGAGAGAAATGCATGTCCATGCCATGACATAGTATACAAGTCTGCCTAAATTCATGTATATTCGATCGTAATTCGTATGAACAAAATCTTGCATAGAAATATCCTCTATCAATCTCGCGTAAACGCCGTTTGGTGGGGCCGCATTTACAAGTAGGACCCTATTATAGGCCCTACTGTGGAAGAAAGCCCAACCGCCGTGCTTATCTAGCGATGAACGCCACACGGTGCAGTGGGGCTGAATTTACGAGTATAAACAGGCGACCCGCCTTACTACTAACGGACACGCAGTGTTGGGGCCTATTTCACGAGTATATTCTATAGAGTCCTATAGAATATTAGATCTAAAAAGTTACCTGTCTGGGATCAAAAACACGATGAAGTTGTATAAACCAAATCCAACCCATCTGAAGCGATGTGAATCTTGCAGACCCCGTCGGCATCTTCCCGGGCATTTTATGGACCGTAGGCCTACCCGTAAGATTAGTGGTGCTACAGTGCATAACCATACACCGTCTGCCACGGCTATTTCCATACCTTTTACCCACTTCTGTCTCTCCATCAGCTAGCCTTGAAGGCCAAGGCCCTCCATCATGTCCATCTTCATCCATGATTTCCCTCCGATTTTACCGGGAGAGACGGCAAACAACAGCAAAAACAACTGTGACTAATCTAGTCGAGTCGCGTCGCGATCGCTAATAATGTGCACAATAAATGTTATTCCTCAGCGAACATTATTTTACATGTATTATCGGGGTAGTGATCCGCGATGATGGGTAATTCGGTCATCACTAACCGCGGATGGATCACAATGATAACGTTGCATTTATCCCATGCCCAGATAGCTAGGCCCATAACATGCCGGCGCGCGCCCGACCCCGGCCGGCCGGCCCCGTCCGAGTGAAAGTAAGGTCACACTACAGTAGTACAGCTCTACAGATAACATCTATTCAGGAAACTCTTTGGATATTGTGAAAACCGGGGAAAAAGGCACTCTATATGTATGTGATTTCTTCAATGTTGATATGTTTAATTATGTTCAAAATTAATTTCAATTGTTTGTTTTGGAGTAGAAAGACAATTGCGTTAGCTTTGCCCTTCCACACCTAATTTTCATTCCCCAACCCCGTTCTTCCGTTTGGTATCCAGTTCCGTTACAACCCCTGGCAGAATCCTCCTTTTTCTTCTTTTCAACTTTAAAAATTCTTCGTATTTTTTAATCACTATGTAACTGCAAAAGCTAAACTGAAAACGGGCTTAATTATTTTGACATGTTATTGTGCTTATGTGGGGTCAGAAGATGATTGTTCTGTTTGTTGACCGTGAATGGGAATGTCATTTTATATGTTTATACACTGCATACATGCATGCATGGCCGGCAACGCAATGCTCGAGACGGAAGAGCCGGTCATTTCTAACCCGTGACGACACGAGAAAAGGCAGTTTTTGTAGCGATCGTGTGAGTCAGGGCCTGTGAATTAGATGACTTTTCATCTTCAATATTTTTTTTGATTAGTCGGACATCATTTGAAATGCATCCTATCTTTGTATATAGCCTCTAAGCTGTCCATAGATATAAATAAAGCCGTATTTTCGGCCTCTCAATAAATTTCTGCTTTAAACAACTGGCACAACAGCATAGAATAAAGCCTCAAAGGGCTTCAGATCAAACACGACAGCCCTTCACAAAAGTCACATGCCGCATAATGCGACTCAAAATTATACAAACCATGACCAATCCACGGATTAAATTATCACCATTCCTACGAAATCCTGGACAAGTTACTGCAAAAATGTTTTTTTTTTTCCTATGTTTCTTCAATGGAAAAACATTCATTCCATATCTTGTTCCACTCTAGTCAATATGAAAATATTGCGTTTGTGTAATTTACCTGGTCATCATCTTTTTGGTATTCTCATAAAATCTTGATTTCTTGTTTAGATATTGGAACAAACAAACTGTATCCATCCTCCTGAGGCGTCAGTCCACCGATGGTAGTTTTGTTGTGGAATCTCCGTACAGTAGTCAATCAGGATATAGCCAACCAGCCGCCCCCTCTCATCTTTCAGACGCTTGAACTTGACATATTTCTTCTTACGAAATATCATCACTCCTTCAGCTTTTTCAGTTCTTCAGACATTTTCTCCTTAATTCTCTTCAAACCCGAAGTGGATTCTTAATGGAAAAGAGCGAGGTGAATCCTGGACTGAAGTGGGAAGATAATGTTTAGTGTCCTATTATGACACCTCTCAATCTCTGATGAATCCTTTTCACTAAAGCACTCGACAAAATCTAACTCCAAACAGTCCTACTTCTTGCCCTCCTCCTGGATATGAAAAGCGGTTACAGTTCGTTTTTTTTTTTTCAGACTGTTCGTGAATTCGAAAATGAAAGGAAGGTTCTTGTTCCGAAGATCCATTCATTCAAAAACGAAATGTATGGTTCGTAATGCCAAAGATTCGTTCGTACACACCTTCTTTTCATATTCGGATTAACAAATCTTTGAAATAACGAAGTTTATTTCATTTTCAGATAAACGAAACTTCGGAATAGCGAACTTTATTTCAATGGCAGATTAACGAACCTTCAGAATAACGAACATTACCAACCAAAAACAGCTTCGTTTCATTTACAGGACTTGTTCTCAAGGGTATCCAACTTTATAGTCACTGAATCGCTGTTTTCTTTCTCCATATTTGACACACAGATTGAGCACGATCACATACTCCAAACCATCAATATTTTTCTTATAATTCTCTCCTGCCTTTGATTGTACATCTGAAGGACAAGGACATGAAGATAAAGAGAATTTCATTTTGCATATTTCATTTTTTTTAGCATAATGACAAAGCCCTTGACTTGCCTCTTTCAGAAAGGGATATGTTACTCTGAACAGCTGTCTGTAACAGTCGATTGAATGTGCTCTTGATACCATAAAAAAGTTAGAATTCATGGGAATCTCTTTTTGTACCGTTTTCCTATACAGTGACATCACGAATTGTTGTAGTCTTCTCATCAAGAGCGATGGCAGCACCGAAACTTTAAAAATCCATAACTTTTAAACGGATAGGCCGATTTTCCACAAACTGCACGTATGCGTTCTTCAAACATTTCTGCAATCGCTCAATCCAATGTATATCTTTTATGTTTCATACCCCCAATAACCTAAAAGGTGAAGAGCCCCATACATTTCTTGTTATTACAAAGATTAACGTCCATCCTTCAATTAGTGTGATGAAACATCCCAAAGGGCCTCAATGCTGTACCTTTTTAAGCAAGCAAGCAGACAAACAAACCTGTGCTGGGCGTTTCATGGTATAAAGCACAAAACAAGATAGAAAACTCCTGTTGAACGCTAACCCTTTGTCGGTTGCAAAATCACTTGGGGTCTGCGGAATGTTCTCGGAGGAAACAGGTACGTGTATTCATTACGATGATGCTTTCAAACTGAAAGCCTTTTTTCCAGGCAAATCGTGCTTTCATCGGCGCCTTAAGTGAGCTGGAGGGTACATTGCTCTTTACGTTGAACAGCAATTATCGTTCTAATGGATGCAGCTTCTAGAAATAATGTGTAACTTAAGGGGATTTTGCTTAATTCCTTTCCTACACATTTAAGCGAACCTCGATCATATAACCATCACGTGTAGTGGCAAAGAAGTGGGCAACATAATGTCTCCATCTGCCGAACATCGGAAATGAATATACATGTAACCATTTAACTGAATCCCCCTTAATGTTCGGGGATTTTTCAAAATCGCGTTACTTTTATTGTTGTTATCACTGTTGCTATTTCACTTTCAATTCTAATCTTGAAATTATTAAATGGGTATTTAAGAGATATACATTTCTTTTACCCATTAACAGATGCTGGACTAGTTGCAGCCAGTTAAACGGGGGAGGCAGAGGAGGGAAAGGGATTCCGTAAAGGACAACTTCACCTCCTTCATGTTCATATATATATATATATATATATATATATATATATATATATATATAATATATAATATATAATATATATATATATGAATTGACAACATCCAGCAATAATAGAATACATCGGTGGAAGTTTGAGGAAATCAGACAATCAAAAGTTATGAATTTTGAAGTTTCAGCGCCACCATCGCTGGATGAGAAGACTACTACAGCTTGTGATGTCACTAGATTGTGTAGAACGGTATAAAGAAAATATAAAGAAAATCCAATATGTCTTCATTTTTCTCGCATAATACAAGAGTACTTGACCTGCATGCCTCTTTCAGAATATAGTGGGAATAATATTACCCTTAATATATTACGTCAGTTACAAGCTGAGGGAATTTACACTTTAAAAGAAAATACATTTTGTAAAATTCTCCTTATATTTTTTCTGGTAATTGTTCTACGCATGTGACATCATAAACTGAAGTAGTCTTCTGATCCCGCAGTGACTACGCAGAAACTTAATAAAATAATAACTCTTTTACGGGTTGTCTGATTTGTCCTCAAACTTTCACTGATGTGTTCTACTGATACTGCTGCATTCACTCCATCCTCATGTATATGAAGGTGAATGTGTCTTTTAAATTTCCTACTGTTGGAGGGGGGTGCCGAATGGAAAACCGTTGAACACGTCTGTGTGTAAGTAGAGGAAAACGTTTGAAGAAAGCATGCACCCAACCGCACTAAAATAAAAATGAATGTCGTAACCTAAATGGCTATAGTAACCTGTCCCTCCTCAACTTCATATCCTGCTCTCACGCATCATTTATTAATCCAAGTCCAAGGAATCAGTAGACCTTCATTATATGCCATAATGAATAGTATGCCCTTCACTTAGCCATCATCTCTCTCTCTCTGCTATAGGACATACATACTTTAAGTTTACGAATGCGATAACGATTGCTTCTTACTGTCTGATGTAACAAATGTGAAGGAAATAAATTACATTCACCAGCCAAAGTTAACATGTATTCCTTGAAATGCACGTATTGGCGTTCCAGGCCGACATATGATTTGATTGATTGAAATACCATCGGGGGAAAAATTCTTTGCATATTCACTTTTTTCAAAGCATATCAAAGTCCACTGTGACATTGATCGGGAGAGGGAAATCAATGTTCTGACGTGTGAACCAACTAATCAAGGCTGGTTTTCACCGCCCAAAATTCATTTAAGGATTCGTAGAACAATACTCTCAAACAAGGTACCCACACTCCAGGTATACTATAGGACTACAATACACGCCACAAGCCTACGGCATTGAACATCTCCGATGGCAGTTATCGACAGATCTGATTCACGGTCCCCAGAACGCTCGGCATCATATCATAGTGTACGCCCTAGATATTCTTAATCAAGACGATGGACAGTACGGATCTGTGTGTGAGGTAAAGACAATAACCAACATGAACGGAAAGCAACAGCGACAACGGGAAAAATTCGTGCTTTCATATCTTCTGTAGCAGGAAGGAAAAAAAATATAAGTATTCCAAGCAGAGCACTGAGGCAAAACAAACGAACAAACAAACAAACAACAAAGAAACAAACAACCTTTATAAATTCATACTATGAAGACATTGTACCAAAATTTTGGTGGATACTCTCTCGCAGCTTAGTGAATCTTATATGCTATAATACCAGGACTGAATGTTTTACCCATCCTTAAGAGCGACAAATCCAACGTAAATATTTTGAACGAGTCGTCCCCATGGGTAAAGTTGATATTGTATCCTTATTTCTCAGCCTTTGTGTGCGTTTGATTAGGCCCCCCCCCCCCCCCCCCCCCCCACCAAAGCACCCCCTCCCTCCCTCAACCCCCTCCATCTCTTCCATCTGACTGTGACCCCTCCCTTTCTGTCAATTTCATCTGCTTTACACACTTACCATTCAGCGTAGCGTTCTCATTCTTCCTCACCTCACATTCCGGTGTATTTGCGTCTTACACCCCCCTCCCCCCCCCCCCAACTCTTTTCCTTTCTCATTTTCCCTCTATCTATCTCATTCTTTCAGTATTACAACAAACTCCATCTCTGTCAGTGAGAAAGCGGAATTGGTGATTTTCCATTCTTATGGCTACTGAGAAAGAGTTTTGCTGATTTGCCACTGGAGAAATCAAATAAATTTTATTCCACCGTGAAAGTGTGTAGCGATGAATGGTATTGTGACTAGTGGCTCGAGGGTGTCATTCTTCTCTAACCAGATTATATCAATTGTGCTCCGAACCACTTCTCTCCCGTAACCGTGAGATATCGATGGCCTTAGGTCCAGCATCAGTAATTTGTCAGGCCATTGCAGGAGCCCTATACTCTCCGGAACGATGTATATGCGATGGGGGGGGGGGGGGGGGGGGAGAGAGAACTGTTTCAACGTGCTCTCAATAAAATGAATTTGGTAAATGGTCACTTTCGCAAATATTAGTTTACCATGCATGACTGCACTGCGATGAAACGCAGTTCCCGGAAACCGTTGACTGTGAAATGTGTTTATCCCGGTGAATATCGTTATTGTGATCATCTTAATATTAAAGGCATAATTTACCATTTGCAGATGAAACAAAAAACCAGCATTATTGCTTCAAAATAGTTCTAAAATGTGGGTCAGGGATAGAAACGACCACTGTAAAAATTTGAATGGGTAAAATCGATGTTATGTATTGTTAAATATACAAAATGTGAAAAATAGTTATAATGAAAAAATATTCCAGGCTAAACCGTCTACAGTTACGGTTTATTGAGAAAAATACAGATATCTCCTTATATTTTAGGCTTTATCGCTAAAATTACATATGATAGGATGTTTTGTGGTACAAAAGGTAAACAGGACCTTTAATGAATGGTAAAACCAGTGCAAAACTTGTGCAAAGGAAATAAGAACCAGTATCCATGTTTCTTAAAAGAAAAAAAATGAAAAGCACCAATCTAATAAAGGTATGCAATCGTGTTATGCTATCATGCAAGACAGGACATAAGAGAAAGTGGAGAACTTAGATAATAATATGGGTGTACTTGACAATCTGATGGATCCTGGAGTGTTAAGACGGCCACCATGCTAGAATGGAATGCAATCGATAATGCTTAATGCAGAATTAGTAATTGGTTATTTCTCTTATTGCATTTTTCGCTAACTACCGAGTGGGAACTGGTGAAGAGATCAATCAACAAGATCTTTGAATTTAGAAACCCTCATTTTCAAGACTTTCTAGGTGGTATGTTTATTTAAACTCTTCATAGAGTAATCCAATTCGGACATGGGACCATCAGAAATGAAAACGTTTCTACTCTTTCGAATCTGTATCTTGCGTGTTCCTACTGTCGCTCCTACGATTACAATGGTTCATTGTAATTTCGAGAATACAAAAAAGAACAAAGAAAACAAAACAAACGATGTATAAATGTCCATCCTATATGAGGCGTAATTCTAAGATTTATGATTTGTGTTTTGCTCACCGCAATTTATTTATTTTTTCAGAAGTTGTCCATCCTCTAGGATACAGGTGGCGGTACATCTGATTGTAAAAATAGAAACAAACATTACCATGTGAAATTTTAAGACGAATACAGGGGAGAGAAAAATACAGAGAGAGAAAGGGAGAGCTGGAAGGGATGTGAGCGGTAAAATGAAATTCACCAAGAGAGATGAAATAATTCTCTAATGAGAGATAGTGTGCTGGAAAAGCATTATCAGAAATTAAAATTCTCCGGCGATATGGAGAGTCGAATAGAACGCTCGTATAATGGCTGCGCCCTGAGATATCATCTTTAAGGTGGCGAGGATTCCAGAATCCATCTACATTTCATGGTATAATCATGTTGTCTGACAAAGATACATGTTATGCAGACAGTATTTGACATTTATCATCATTCTTGTTTGCTGTAATTTTGTTATTCTTTTACATCTAAAAAACTTGAAGATAATTTAACATTCGCATCTCGAATATTATGGAATCTAGTTATTTTTGGAGCAATTATCAATTATATAATATTGGATGGCTTTGAGATTAATACAAGGAAATTTTGGACGAGCTATGCATAATATTGGACGAGTCGAAGACGAGTCCGATATTTTGCTTAGCGAGTCCAATATTTCCTTGTATTAACCGAAAATAGGACATCCAATATTATCATTATTATTATCCATACAGAGGATTTTTAGAGCCCAAATACAAGTGTTATTTGTCGACGCACCTCATAACCTCCGACCCACTTAGAAAGTTTGTTGAACTCGACCAATTTTTTTTGCCGAGGCGACCAATATTTAAAATATTGGACGGCAAGAGGGGGATTCCCAAAGTTTTTTATAAACTGCACCGTAATTGGTTGAGATATACACGAGATGACCTGAAATATGAAGTAAAAATGTCTCTGATTGGTCAATCACGAATTAACTAAAATATCGTTTCTTCTAAAATTCTGTGTTTATGCAAACAAATTTCATATATCAATAACTTGAAATTGTTTTTCATACATTTCTTTCAAAATGTCACTTTCATAACAGGAAATTAAATTTAGGTTTGATGAAAACAAGTTGCATGTTTTGTGCATGCAGGCGACGGTATGACGATTGATCAGCTCAGCGCTACACTGCTGGATACAGTAGCCCGCGCGCGATATACATATATAGTCGGCCGCTGCTGCTTGCATTTGCATGCATGTTACAGTACAAAGTACGTTATGTGTTTAGTACTACTCCTAGTACTAAGTACAGTAGGGACTGGCATAGGCGCCGGAAGTGGGGGGGGGGGGGGGGGGGCAGGGGGGGCGGCCGCCGCCCCCCCCCCCCCCCCCAATCCAAAAAGTGGGGGGGCAAAACGCATTTTTGCCCCCCCCCCCCAAAAAAGCCCCCCCCAAAAAAAAAAAATAATAATAATAATAGTAAAGATAAATGAATAAACAAATAAAATAAAATAAATATGTATATAAATGAATAAAAGGAAAAAAATATGGCTACAAAGGGCAGCTTTTGGACTGTAAAATGTCAAAATTTTCAAGCTTGCCCGCTTCGCTCGCTCGCATTGAATCGTTATGCCATTCTCCTAATGTTGCTGCCAATAATTGCCAGCAGTTGCGCCCGATGCGCCCTCATTTATTTCCTAAGCGAAATATATAGCTACAATTAAAACTCCAGTTTTGGAACTGTAGAATATCAAAATTTTCAAGCTCGCTCGATTCGCTCGCTCGCATTTTATTGTTATGCCATTCACCTTATGTTGCTGACAGTATATAATTTGTCGATTGTTTCACACCGTCATTCCACAATCCATGTGAGGAAAACTTACAATGTTCCTCAATGACTGCGTTGTTGAATGTATCACATTCCGTAATGTATTGTAGTCCCATTATTGCTCACGCACACACGCACAAGCATACAGACCGTCAAAATTACTTTATGGTTCCCCCCATGTTTCGACAAACCGTACGCCACTTTACATATATATATATATATATATATATATATATATGTGACCGTGCACCTCAAAACGAACATAAAGTCGTACACACTGATTTTGCGTGAGGACTGAAAATAAGTGAAATGGGTCAACCTAGCCGAACTTGACTTTTTCATATTTTCTGAAAGAGCGGGTCTTCTTTTACATTATGCTAAAATTTGGGATCATAAAACGGGCAGGAAAGTGTGTTTTTTTAGCAGTTTATCTCCAACATTTTTTGTAGAGTAGTGTGATTAGGTGTGTCTTTAGAATCCCTTTTTCATTTCTGAAAAACCTTGTCCACACTCTTCACCTTCGACTCTAATAACATTTGAAAGGATAGTGCTACTGCTTTGAAAGTTGGCATTAATTATGGACAGAATGTGTTAATGAGGCATGCCTAATTTCAGTTTAATCTGATAATCCCTTCATTGTTGTTACTCTGGTGGTTTATTTCCTGTTTTTTGTCCCATTCATTGCACAGCCAGCACGGTTTGGTAAAGATTAAGCGCTTGAATAGACACTGTACTTCAGAGCCTCTTTTCTCGGTTCACACTTTTCCTGAGTTTGTGCATTCTTTCCAATATTTAGATAGGTTAGGAGAGCCCATTTGATTTGAGTTATACATCATTTTAAAGCTAAAGTCTGCTCTTTCAGAATATGGTCTTAACTAAAAATTCATGTCTGGCGACTTTTTGTTTGTTTTGAGGTGCAGTGTCACATATAATAGATGTGTGTGCGTGTGCGTGTGTGTGTGTGTGTGTGTGTGTGTGTGTGTATGTGTATATTGTGTAACATATGCATGGTCTAATCTTGAGCCCCCTCCAATGTTTGCCCCCCCCCCCCAATCCAAAACTGCTTCCGGCGCGCCTGACTACAGTACTAGTAATTTGATCTTTCACGATCTACGGTAGATGTGACGTGAATTGTGTCTCAGATCTCGGATACAAATAAATCTAATTCTGGTCTAAACTCGGCCTAATAGCAACATGACGGCTACCTTGGATACATAGATCACTGTTTTATCAGGGACTGAATTGGATTAACTTGCACTGCAGAGTGTACATGTACCATACCCCATGTCAGGATCAAGTAGTGAACACAAGTACAGTATAGAGACCATACAGCGCTCGGAGACAGAAAGGGTAGGCCTAAGTGAAAACATTCTTTGCTAAAATCCTCTGTATGATATATAATATGCAATATTGGACGGAAGCCTATCTAAGAAGGTGCTAAAGTCCCATAAATTTGTCAAATTTCTAATGTTTAATGGCAAACTATTAGGGTAAATCCACTGTGTGGTATTTCTTCAATCATCATTTACTGTTCTGGTCAGGATTATGGGGTCAGGGCAAGAGTAGAACAGGCTAGGCTCATTTGCCAGTGATATGAATGAGAATTCGCCCGATGACCTAAAAAAAACAACAACAACCGTTCATGTAGATTAAGAATAGCGATGGGCTGAGCAAGCTTTCTTGTGGAATATCACATTCAATTGTTTTCATTTGGGAGTCACAATTCGGATCTGTTTGAAAGGTAAACCACTGTGAACCACTTCAAGTTTTTTCCACGTAGGCCTAAACCGTAAATGGTATAATTTGGCTAGAGCATTTCGTAGTTAATCGTGTCAAAGGTTTTGGAGAAGTCCAGGAAGATGACCATTGTGTCCATAGCCCACCATTGTGTGAGAAAGCAAAGGTTACCAGTCAATGTGCGACTTTCTCAACGAAGGCAAAATAAGCACGTACGTTGTGCTATGACTTTCCCTGAATCTGAATTGAAAGTTTGAAAATATGTCGCTGGTTTAAAAAAAAACCCATAAAAAACAAAAAAGGGCTGGATCACATAAATTATCATTATGAATTTTGCTTGATTCATTGACAAACATGTCTGCAAGCCATACAACAGGACATTAAAAAAATCATTGAATTCATCAAATGTCTTTCTCCCTTATACTACAAACAAAAAGAACTGCTACTATTCCACATTATCCACGCACGTTGTGAAATCATCAAGTATGTTTTGTCATTACCATATTGACTTCTTTAATCGATTATCACCTTGATACCAATTCGCCTTGCGTGCGCTTTCTTGACCCTGGCGGCAAACTCAAGACGTTGCCTAGTAACGAGACACGAGCGGTTCGTGTGGGAGATGTCCTATCAGCTGTCACGACTTCTCTGCTGTTACAGGGCAGTGCGCGGACAATCCACATCATATTTGGGCTGCAAAATAATGCCTGGACGAAACGATGGCATTACGGCCTGCTTATCTTGTAAAACATACTCTCAACGAGCTTAAAACTTTGGTATATGAGTTTCGTGACCTTATCGGCTACATTATATAGCGTTTCCTCCGTACTTAACGACTCTCCGAACGGTAATTGCGGTACAAGGCTAGTAACCACTCTGTGCTCGGTCACAGTAGGCTCTTCCGAGAGAGATCCTGTTTTTACGTAAAGAAATAGAAAGGGGGAGAAAATATCCAACGAATATTAACGCCTTGTTCGCAGGATGCATACTGATGAGTCTGGAATCTCCAGGGACTCTTTTCTGCTGTCGAAGTATCACCACACATTAACGTGATGATACAATTACTGCGATATCCTGTTATGTTTTCCACTTTAAATATTTGCCAAATTTTACGGCCAGCTGATGAGTCTGGTAAACAGTG
The DNA here is from genome assembly GCF_040938485.1 of Diadema antillarum. Lineage (NCBI taxonomy): Eukaryota > Metazoa > Echinodermata > Echinoidea > Diadematoida > Diadematidae > Diadema > Diadema antillarum. The sequence continues at coordinate 3,368,945 of NW_027270982.1, forward strand.
AAAATATCTTCCGCCGCTCTTGTGCCGTCGCACACTTTGACCTTCCGTGTCTCAGGAGTCTGTAGAGTACTAAGTAACTTCTTGGCTCTTGGGCCCCTCGACATCTCCACGCCTGCTCTCTGGCATCGGGCAGTTAGAACATCTAAGACTGGAAGTTTTGAAATAAATGCACTTGTATTTCATTGTCACCAAAAATACCAAAATACTGTTTGTTGGATGACGTATCAAAATACAGTAGATTAAATTGCAAGGTGTGTCGTCCGCATTTTGTTAAAAATATGATTGTCCATACAGAATCCTGAGCATATAAGGAAACTTAAAGAAAAAAAAAAGGAAGCAGAAGATTAAATACATGATTACCATCAGTCAACAATAAAGGCATTTCGAAACTTCCAGTTGACATTTATTTTGGACTAGGTATCAAGCACAAATAACAGGCGCACACATATTCATTATATCTCTGAGATTTAATTGCACAGCATTGGCGGATCCAGAGGGGGCGCGCCCCCTCTTTATTTTTTGCTAAAACAAAAGAAATAAGAAAAAATGGGGGAGGGGGGTGGCGCCCCATTTAATTTTGTAAAGGCGCCTTTCCTTTACAGAATTCCTGGATCCGCCCCTGCACAGTGTTTTCTTTCTGTTTTTCTTCTCGTGTTAGCAATAAATGTCTTGCTCTAGTCTGACTCACTGGACACAGCACACACTTAGGCTAAAGTTGGTCCATCACTTTTGAGGGAAAGGAAGACCAGCTCAGGAATAAGAATATACGGGGCCCTAAATCAGGCACTCTTATCGATAACCAGTAGGAGATTCTGTTTGTAACTGAGGAGGGAAACAATTACAACAGGTGTCATGTTCTTTCTACAGTGTCGTTATTTCCGCTTTGCGTAGCTCCATTAATGTATCTCATCACGCATTATTGATTTGAGACCGCGGTAGTTGCAAACTCGTTGTTTCGGGTGCGATAGTAGCGCGTGCCAATGCGCGTGGGCGTCATTGAGAAACGTAAGAGTTCATTTATTAATGAATCGATTGCGATCAATTTCGAGCACTATTACACTGAATGATGCAGCGTGGGAGTGTACACACGTAAACGAAGGCCAAGGACAGTTCATCCAATAAGAATCACTGACAAGTCAGGGTGCTACAATGTAGTTCGAAATCTACCTGCGGGGAAAAACTGAGAATATTGTGGCCCATAATATGACTTCATGATTCCCAATTTCCTTTTAGAAAGTCCATAATTGACATAGGATGAAAAGTGTCATGCGCAAGGATCATTACTGCATAAATGCAATTACATGTATATCCAAACATCGGCCGTCATGTTGTTCTAAATATATGCATATTAATAAGATTTATTTAATTGTGTCAAAGCAATTGCATTGTGTCACTGCACTCATACACTTGGGTAAGGGCTAGTATTCTCTCATCCTTGGCTGTGGCAATATTCGTTTTTACTCCTTTACAATGTTCGGCATTGTGATTGTTTTATGCCAGCAAGATTTAGTTTTTGTGTGGTTTCTTGATCCTTTGCACACATGTAAAGGGCATGTGAAGTCGATGATCTGATGACTTCACCTTCCGCTGTGAAATCAGTGCTTTGTTCAAACTCACCCTTTCATAGCCTTGCATTGCGCGGGCACTTAACTCAAAGTCATTTCATTGATTTCTTGAGCGAGTGCCAAAAACACGATAGTCTGACCGCCTTCCAGGGAGGTTCACCTTCTGCGTGGACCCGCTGTCGTTGACATTAGGACATGAGAGAAGAGAGAGGGAGTGGGGGAAAACAGCCAATATTGTAATGAAGTCCAAGGTCACCTTTCAGAAACATCGTGTGGTTGCTATCTCTCGAAACTATGGTTTTGAACGACCGAAGATTGTCACAACGGAAGACGCGAACGTTTTGTTAGCATTTTCGAAAACTACATCCCGTTTCCTTCTCATATCGTGAGGGCTTCGACCTGGTGTTATTGTTGTCGTAATTGTATTCAAAATCATCGTTCTATAGTTGCAGTGACGCAGAAGCAGATCGCACATCAATACGTTGGGTTGGTTTAGAGTTGTTATCCTAGAACTGTAGCTAGGTGGTGTATTTTCTTATTACCCATAAGGCTTCATGGTGACGAGCAGTTTGTCACAGCTCTGATCATTATCACAGAACTCTTACACATAGAAGAATCATACCTATTCACAACCCGCTGAGCTCGGTGTCGCCACCGCGCACCCCGGATGCGACGCCTCAGTGCACACGCCGCCATGTTGCTTAGCGGTACCTCCGCAGCTCCTCGCGAGTACGGTACGGTCAACTCACTGATCGGACAGTATGACAGCCGCTATAGCCCTTGATATTTGCTTGAACTTGTAAACTGTCAAATTGGTACTTCTCAATCCAGCGTTGACCACAGATTCATGTACTCATTTATGTTATTTATTTCACACTCTTCCCTGAAAGTTGTCTGTATTGAAACAGGTGTTTTTCCCCTTTCGGATAGATCTATTTGACTTCGGAGACGTGATCTGCTTTGGTATAAAATAATCTAAGACGCGCGCCTGTCCTTGTCTGTGTCCTGCCATTTTTCTGATACCCCTCTCACCCCTATGTCTTGCATTTTCCCCCCTCCAATGATATTGTAAGAAGATGTGTGTTCATGCTTTTGATTTTTCTCCCATTAAACAGGTCAAATTAAATTTCCAGTCAGTCCAGTTGTAAAAATCAGTGATTTGTGGATATGATCATGTAATACATCTTCCCCATCTGACACTCGTTCAACATATGAGAAATTTGGAAGACAACATCACCTTAATTATCTATATTCCTGCTGTTATCATTATCATTAGTAGTGTGTAGTACAATGTAGTTACCACTATTGCACATATTGGTATAGGAAGCAATATGCCTATAGGCATGTATACACTGTATATCTGTATACATGAATAAAACAGAAATCGAGTTCATGCTAATCACCAACAATTTATTTCACCACACCAATTTTTGAGCGATTTGCAACAACACTTGAGAAAGAGCGAATCGCTCAAATATTTGTGTGCTGTAAATAAATTGTTGGTGATCAACATGAAATTGGTTTCTGTTTTACTTTCGATATCATGATATTGCTGCACCAACATGTAGACTACCTGGTACTCAATCAATATATATATATATATATATATATATATATATATATATATATATATATATAATTATCTATATGTATATATATATATATATACATAATACATATATATATATATATATATATATATATATATATATATAGCAATAATAAAGTCACAACAGAGGAATGCAGGGAATGCATTGATAGCCAATCTTGATTTAATGAATAATCCGAATTTTCGAGGAACCTTCCTCTTCTTCAGGGATGACAGTAGTAGTGTCATCCCTGAAGAAGAGGAAGGTTCCTCGAAAATTCGGATTATTCATTAAATCAAGATTGGCTATCAATGCATTCCCTGCATTCCTCTGTTGTGACTTTATTATTGCTATTTCTAGTACTGCCAATACGCGGAACAACTACAATATATATATATATATGTATTCACACACTCACACACACACATTACAAGCATGAACTCCTTTCAAGATTGTCTTCCACAAAAAACAGAAAGTTAAGTTGGACAGAGTTAATTTTCCTGATTTTTTACAATTTATTTGACATTCATCAAGGTCAAAGTTGATTGCTGAGAATCAACCACAGTAAAGTGATATACCATTTGCTTGAAGTACACGTACCATTATCATACCTAATACGGCGGCTATAATCACAGGCAGTACATGCGTCAGGAACATATTATGCAAATGATAGGCAAGACCACCAGTGTCGCAAATTTGTGACAACTATTGTAATCACAAAATCAAATGCATATACATCTATAATGGACATGCAATAGGGCAACAACATAAAATTCATGAATAATGAACACTGTCTGGCAAGATTATCTAAGGCAATACATCAATATAGTGCACAATTTCACTTGCCCTTGATAGCTTCAAGCGTGATTCAAAAAGAAAATCCTAATGAGTGTAAAAACACTATGGTATAGTATGAAAACATATTGTGTTGATCCGCATGCACTATGGCAATATAAATCTACGAATTATGAACACTGAAAAGAACACCAAAGGCATTCCTGGCAACAGTATTAAAGGCAATACATTTGTAAATGTAAGATTTCACTCATACTTAGCTCAGCATGATTCAAGATTAAATCCTTAGTAATGAGTTTAACAAACACTATCCCATACACTGTGTAGTATGAAAACATAATTTGGTAGCAACATGTAAGCAAAACAAGTATCACAGATATACAACAAATGTTGTATATCACGAAAGCAAATGCCTGTATAATCAACTATCATGCAATATAGCAACAACATAAAATCCATAAAGAATGAACACTGTCAGGCAAGAATATCAAATGCATTCTTGGCATAACAATATCAACTAAAGGCAATACATGAACATCTGTATAATGCAAGATTTCACACGCACCCATTTGCTTCAAACGAAATTCAAGGTGAAATCTAAAGAGTGTGAAAACATACTACACTGCATCTCAAAGTATGTACATGTAGGCAAAACAAGTGTCACAAATAAGACAACTACATGTATTGTATATCATGAAAGCAAATGCATGTACAATCACTTAGCATACAATATGGCAGCAAAATAAAACCATGAATAATGGACACTGGCAAGAATATTAAAAAAAATACCAAAGGCAATACTGTATAATCCAAGATTTCACTTGCACTTGTTCGCTTCAAGCACAATTCAAAATGAAATCCTTATGAGTGTGAAAACATACTATATGGTATAGTACGAAATGTTAACGTGGCAACAATATGTAGGCAAGACAAGTCTCGCAAATACATGTATGACAAATATTGCATATTGCGGAAGCAATGTCCTGGGGTTACTTTAATACTAGAGTACACAGTCAGTCTAGACAATCTAGTCTATCTAGTATCTAAACGACCATAGTGTTGTCACTGACACCGACACTGGCCCACCACTGGTACTGTGACTCTAACTACCTAGACAAGAATAAATCTACGTGTAAAGTTTACACCTAAGCTCAAATTTACATAAATTTACACTTTTTTCATGTACAAAGCTGTTTGCCCCAACTCACAACGTACAGAGTGTAATATAGCCCCAGGGCCTAAATTAGGCCTAGATCTAATTGATCTTTTTTATTTTGCATAGTAGTTGGTGGTAAACAGATATGTCGACGGCAAACACAAAATCCAGTGTCTGGGACTACCTTTGCTACTGCGCTCACAAGAAAGCCAACATACGACCGATCCGCCTAATTGTAACGTTACTTGGGGAATTACTACTTCTTATTCTCATCATGGCTTGGTGTCAAACTTACCTGTTTCCAAATCCTTTTTTCAAGTGATTTGTGCAGTTTACAGCCGCACAATATGGCATTTTAATGCCTCGCTCAAGGTCTCGGAACGTCAGAAAAACACGGTACAACATGCAGTCACTGTATGTGGATAGCGTCTGCTGGGATTTGCACGCAAAAAAGTTCCGCTAAGCAAAATGGCGGACGTCACGTGACAATGAGTCGAGCGACGGCGACAAAACGGGTGGCGAGTGATTCTTCTATGTGTAAGAGTTCTGTGATCATTATGCACGTATCAGCAGTGCGATGCTAACCCGTCAGCTAGTCCTGCAGTAAATTGGCAACACTTAATTTCACTGCGTATTCTGTATTTGGTAAAGATTAAACGAAATTGGTTAAATCCATTATTTCTCTAAAAATTCAGAAAGATATTTTCACAAATGTGTGCCAGTTTGAGAAAAAAAAAGTAATCAGGAAACTGTAATCTTGTCAAACTGGTATCATTTGAAGATTCCGTATACAGCAACTATATATAAGAGGCTATTGGATAATCGTGTACCGGAAACAATTAGGCCTATATATATTGATGAGCAACAAAAATATCAAATCAGAGAGAACAAAAAAAAAAATCCAACAACATAGATAAGTGCTTTCTGGATGAAAATGTCTACCAATGAGACAGATTTCACTTTATTGCTCCTACTCCTTCAAACTGAGAAACGAACCGTGATCATAGAACTTCTGTACTTATCATGTTATGTACACACAAGGGTCATCTCATGACTGAGATCGGCACCCACGAGTCATACTGTCCACGCGTTCGACATTGAAAAAAAAAATAAGTTCATGAGTCATACAGTCCACGAGTTGTACAGCCCATGGGTTCGACACCAGGCAAAAGGCCCATGAGACCGACATAATACATCAATTGTTGTACAGTCTTTTCATTTCACTATGTTCTATTTACCGGTACCTTATTCTCTGTTATCAAAAGAAGTGAAACATATGTTTTGTCGAAAAATGAAATAAACTTTGAATTTAACTTTGAATTGAATACTTCACGGGCTTACTATGTCGGTCTCGTGGGCCTTGTTTGCTTAATGTCGAACTCATGAACTGCATGGCTTGTGGACTGTGTGACTCGTGGGCTGTATGACTCATGGGCTGTATGACTCATGGGCTGTATGACTCATGGGCTGTATAACTCGTGGGCTGTATGACTCATGGGCTGTATAACTCGTGGGCTGTATGACTCATGGGCTGTATAACTCATGGGCTGTATGACTCATGGGCTGTATAACTCGTGGGCTGTATGACTCATGGGCTGTATAACTCGTGGGCTGTATGATTCATGGGTGTCGAACTCGTGATGTGCACCCACGCACGGCCGCACAAGTATCGGTGCCAAAGTATCACACGAGTATGTGTGTTTGTATTTACTATTGCGTGTTTGTTATTCTTCTCAATCATTCATTTGTTGGATACTCACGGCTCAGCGAATAGATCACTCTTTTTTCATCCTTTTCGCCGGGTCAACCCTTCAAAGTACGCATTTATGTTCTTTGTTTTACATTTCATATCTTACCATACAGTTTGACATTAATATTGCTTTATAAATTTCTTTCTCAAAGTGATCAAAAATAATGTGATGGTGTAATGCATACTTTGTATTTTATTGTACTTCTTGTTGGATGTCGGATGGAAAATAAATGAAACTGAACTGAACTGAACTGAACGGAACTGAAAGTTTTGTTGCTTTCTTCTTATAGTTACATGGTGCCCGTACAGTAAGACTGCGCAATATTGGCATGACTTTAATACTGTCTTCGTTTCAACCATTTTGCGAATTATAGTTTACCTTCAGCCTATGTACGATATCCAAAAAGATACAACATTAATGTAGATGCTTAAAGGGGTGGTACAGTTTTGGTTGAGATGGGGCTTCAGGTTTCCAACATCTTTTCATGATAATTCTTTAATATCATGAGAAACCTCATACGAAATATGAAAGGGCATGTAATTCTAAGAGGAATTCAAAGTTTATTTGATGAAAATTGATTTTGGAATGGCTGGAATATTCGAAACAAAGAGATCCTTTAAAAAAATGGGACCCACGTACCTTTTATTTTGATTCCTTTCTTTTTTGATATCTCAGCCATTTCAAAACCGAGTTTCATCAAATAAACTTGAATTCCTCTCAGAATTCTATACTCTTCAACATTTCATAAAGTGCCTTCTAAGTATCTCGCAAAAGTTGAAAGCTGAATCCTCACCTTAACCATTACTATATATCCCTTTAATGCAATCGTAAATTCATGACAAAGCCAGATGGATGAAATCCTCCCCCCCCCCCCCCACACACACACATAAACACAATTCTTCATTGGCCTTGATCTCCGAAGCTACGAGCAGCACTACGCCCATCAAGCGTTGTTGGCCACGTGAATGCTGCACACTGCAGTGTACAGCAATTGCCAAACTCATTCATCTTGCAAGCAGAGAGACAGAGAGAAAGGGTTGACGAGCCAATACACATCTGGAAATTAGACTGTCGACCTGGACAGATGTTTTCATCCGAATACAAAACCTGCTGTCTCTTGCGGATGTTACAGGATTACAACTGTACAACAGCAATAATAACCTCCTGGTGTATTATAGGTAAGAACAGGGAGGTGAGACAACACCTCCCTGGTAAGAAGAAGTACAAAAGCGCGACATAGCTCTCACCCGACAGATAAGGAGAAAGTAATGTCGATCGAGATTATTAACACAATAATGCCACACTTCCTACATCAAATCTCAAATGTAAGGGTAATTCAGAGTTCACTAGACTTGACTGCAAAATTAATGTTGATGTGAATTGTGAAAAACTTAATTCGATTGTCTCCTTAAAAGGGAGGTCTCCAATAGACTGACACGCCACCTATACATTTACAATATTCGTGTCAAGAAGGGTAGTATATTGCAGGTGACATGAGGTCGTTCTACTTAAAGGAGAGGTTATCTAAGGTAAAACCGCACATCAGCAGGTGTGGGTATAAAGTGCATTGAAAATGTGTTGCTATATTCACTTGTCACACTATAATAATAACACATTTTTGAAGTGTAGATGTACACTGAAGATCTCCCTTATACCATACCCTCAAATCAATCCAAGAATTAACAGGTTTTTGCATATTTCATTTTTATTAACTATTATCAGTTAATAAACATTAACTATATTCATTCATATTCACTTTCTTTAAAAAATGTTCAAAACATATAATGCTGATTGGAAACAGCAATGAAATATGTCAAAATGTAGTGTTATTATACAAATGATGCACAGGATAGAGTGTCTTAGTGAAGGTGCGGCGCGCTCGAGAATATTGACAATGGTGCGACATGCACGAGGCGCAGCCGAGTGCATGTTTGCAACCGTTGTCAATACTCGAGAGTGCGCCGCACCTTCACTAACGCCACGAAATAATCCTGTGCATCATTTGTTTTATAAAATGGGTCGAAAACTAACAGCATTATTCACGTACCTTTGTGGGTCAATACCAGTCAGCTACATGTAGCACTCGCTCAAAAGTCAAGATGTCCGAAGATGTTCGTCCCAAACATTTACGCACGTCGCACTCGGAAATCCCGCACATAAGTACTGTACGTACGTATAAGAGTATACGTACGCCATGTGTTATGCACAAGAAAGGCCGCCGGCTGTTGTGGCAGCCAGAACTAGAAGTTGTTTACAGGATTGACAGCGCGTATAGTAGCGCGTGACGCACTTGTAACAACTGATTGAGTGCGCACTGCTAGTGTAAACATTGTGACGTACGTCAGGCCGTGCATTTACTAAGAAATTAATGCACGCACACGTGACTCATTTCAGCGCTTCCAATTGGCTACATTCTTGAACCCATTTTATAACACAATATAACAGTATCACAATGATCACAATAATAATCACAATATCAAATATTTACAGGTCACACATCTTCTTGCTCAACCGCGATCTTTTTTATTAAAAAAAAAGAAAAAAAGAAAATCACAAATGATGATGAAAAAATAACTCCAGTGCTCTTTAATGCACGTCCTTTTCGCTTCTCGAGCCTCGCTGTCCCAAGCGCAAAACATCGGCCCTCAGAACCCTAAAGTATCCGAGTGACCCAGCAGTCCCTCGCCCGAGGACTTTCGTGGGATTGTGTTGGTTCAACATTAGCTCCTCCATCGATTTGTAGCGTTTCGAACTTGGCATAGGTTGTGTGGTGTTTCCTCTGGTGATCAGTTGACAAGCCGTAAGGAGATATGCCTGTCGGCGGAATAGTCGTCTTCATTTAATAGATGGTGTAATTATATAGGGGCAGAGGATTCACAGGTTGCATTAACTGAAAGAAAAAGGAAAGGATGTGTATATATTTGTGAGTCAAGTTTATATTCGCCTGGATAATCATTAGAATATGAGATGAAAACACGGAGAGGGATCATTAGTTTAAAGGGATAGTTTAATTTTGGTGGAGATGGGGGGTCATTTTTTTTTTTTTTTTGCTTTTTGTGACATAATTAGAAACCACTTATATGAAATGTCACAGAGCAAACGATGAGAGGATTTCAAAGTTTATTTGTTGAAAATCAGTTTTGAAATACTATCTCACAAAAAACCCCTGAATCCCCATCTCAACCAATCCTTTTAGTGTTATTCATACATATACATATCTACAGGTATTATACATCTATGCAATGAAATATGAATTGATTGACAGATTATATGATTATATGATCATTGTTAAACCATTGGGAAAATGATGGATAAGAAATAGTGATGACATAGTTAAGAGGGGTAGAGTTATAGATATGTTCATGTACAGAAGATGAAAATCAGATGATAAATAAAAATGGTTTTTCTAATAGCATATCTTTGATGGCATTTTTACATTCATAAATGGGACATAAGACAGATGAGTAGAAGGTTGATAGATAACTTCTTTACTTAATTGACCTGTGGTTAAAAAAAAAAATTGACTTCCACGCAGGGCTTACATATTTTTTTTTCATATACATGAAAGGATACATAATGACGTAAAAAGTTGTAAATATGTGTATCATTGATTGATGAACAGGTTCATTATTCTCAAAACAGACTGCTATAGAAGAAGTTGTACATGAGCTAATGTGTATGCTATATAGTGACTGGTAGGATTTAGGGCAGTTGACAGAAAGATAGATAAATAAATGGATGAAAATCAAACAAGTACAATATGAAAATAAAATGGATGCGGGCATAATATGTACGTATATATCATACACATAAACATTTAAATATAAATTATATACATGTACATGCATACATACATACATACATTAATTTTGATTTGATTTGATTTGATTTATTTCTGCTTAATTCCGTTACATCAGATAGGATCATGTACATGTCATTTATACAATTACAATTATACAAGACAAATACAAACATACAAGCTTATGGAACTTAAACAGAAGGGTCTCCAAAATAAGCCGAGGATTGACGGTATGGAGACTATATGCTTACCTACTCTGAATAGAATAGGGAATAGAGAAAGAGAGAAATAGGGAAGGGTAGGGGGGAATAGGGAAAGTTACAGAGTGTATGGGTACCACTCCAACTACTTTACAATAATAGTAATGATGATAAATACAATATGATAATGATATTAAAGTGAACACGTTCAGTTGCCTTTGCCGGAGTAATGACCGAATATGCACTATGAAAATAATAATATGTGAATACAAAATATCTTATACGTATTGTTATCTGACATTGAATAACATATTTCGTGCTTGTTTTATGTACGCAGTAATGGTAAGGCACATCGTACACATGCATGCTCATAATATATACATGATGTATCCTATACATACATATACATACTCATATTCATAATATAGATAGATAAATAAATCGATATATGTATGCACACATCCATGCATTATGTATCACGTACATATTCATATACTTTGATTATAATATAATAAAGAAATCAGAATATTATCTTGGGGAATACTGCTTAAGGAGGTGAAGTTTTACAGCCTTCTTAAATGAATACATAGTGGTCATGTTTTTAATTTCAATGGGAAGGGAATTCCAAGTGTCAGGGCCGGAGTGTCTGATAGAATGATGCGCGAGTGCGGTTTTGGGGTTAAATAAGACTAGACACTAAATTAAGACTAGACACTAAGCTTAAACTCTGATGGCCCGTTCGACCGACTAAAATCTTTCAATATATTTTGGTAGCCGGAAAAGGAAATATTGTGGCCCGCGAAATAAAAGGACATATAAAAATTTCACTTCGAATCCTGTCTGCCCGAGCTGCCAACCGAAAGATAATCTTTTGGGAATTTCGGTAGCCCGACATGAATTTTTAGAGGCCCCGGGCCACCCTGCTACAGCTAATGTCGAACCCTGCGATACATACATAAATACATACATCCATACGTACAGACGTACATACATTTCTGTACAGATAGACATACGAGCTTTCAATTGATAGAAAATTGGATAAAAGAATATCCTCTATTTCGGTAATGGGATAGAAAGTGTCCATTATTTAGATTGGAAGATAGACAGATGGGTTTGTATAGAGGACCACGAGACAAACAGAGAGACAAATTTCTTGTTGGTGGGATTGGGTAAATGATATTAAAAAGGGCAGAGCAGTTACTCAGATAAGCGTTGCCAAAAAGACGCAAAACACCGTGTCACGAGGGCTTGCTGCCGTGCTTCTAGGGTGATTGAGGGCCCGAAGTCGCGTGGCTGACTTGCTTTGATCGGACAGGAAATTTTAGACCATCAAATTCCTGCGTGACATGATTACTTCTTTGCATAACAAACCAGAACATGGAGAAGCCAAAGTGAGGGACGCGACGATCAGAAAGAGTTGTAGCACATTTAGATCATTCTCATTTTTAAGTAGATTATTGCGGGAGAAACTATGAATATTATGTTGGAAGATGACAGTTCTGTGATGATTATCAAAGACTGTCACTCTGTTTGTCCGATGAGCGGAATATTTTCCAGATGGTAATCTCATTATCAAATGAACTAATTATGTAATATTGGTACCGGCCTGGGGGGGGGGGGGGGGGGCGGGGAGCACTAAATTGTGTTGTCCCAGTTCATTACGAAATTACTCTACGACTCCTCGAGTGAGACAATGATGATAGAGAGGACAATCCAATCTAAGGTCTGCCAATATATATGGATATATATTAATAGATTGATGTACTATACGTATATCCCTCAGAAGTTCATGCATACAAATTACTCGTCGTTAAGTAAGGTATACGTTTGGGTTGTTGGGATGTTTGCTTAAATCGCCAGAATAGACTTGGTTCTATGAGCGCATAAACGAATCATTGGTTCGTCAAAACGTCTGATTATCCGCCCGTCTTTGTGCATAAATGCGCCCGCGTGTGTGTATGTGTATGTGTATAATGAGAACGGTTTGCTAGTGTTCATTTTCAAGCAGGTTAGCAGCCTTTCCTACCCTCCGCCAAAAAACAACATGCTTGAGCTCAGTCCAAGATCAAAGAGCAACTCATTGGACGAGGGTTGTGAGGTGTGGACCACAATGACATACATCCCTGTTTATGACGTCACAGAGTGGCCCAGTCAGAGATTAACTCATTTAGTACACTGAATGGACATTCCCTCGATGACTGAATCCGTTGTTAATAACCTGGTCACTCCCACAAAGGCTGAACCATTATCCATTTTCTCTCTTCACATTCAATACTTGATTTGACGCTGCGAGCTATGTGTTGAATATGGACAGCGAAAATGGAATGTGTGGGTTTGCCTCAGTAGGAGTGACCACGTTATCGGACAGGTGGCCATGTTAAAGGACAAGTCCACCTTCATATACATAAGGATTGAGACAATGCAGCAATATTAGTAGAACACATTAGTGAAAGTTTGAGGAAAATCGGACAATCTATTCAAAAGTTATGAATTTTTTAAGTATTTGCCCAATGACTGCTGGATGAGAAGACTGCTAGAGCGTATGATGTCACATGCGTACAACGATATAAGGAAAATAAAAAGAAAATTTCACAAAACTTTACTTTTTGAATAAAGTGCACATTCCTTCGACCTGCTACTGACGTATGTAAAGGGTAATATCATTCCCCCTGCCTTGTGAAAGAGAGAAGTCGAGTGTTCTTTTGTTATGCAAGAAAAATGGAAATATGTTGAATTTCCTTTATTCTTTCTTTATATTGTTGTACACATGTGACATCACAAGCTATGGTAGTCTTTTCATCCAGCCATGACTGAGCAGAAACTTCAAAAATTCATAATTTTTGAACGGATTGTCGGATTTCCCCCAAACTTTCGCTGATGTGTTCTACTAATATTGCTGCATTCACTCAACCCACATGTCTATGAAGGTGAACTTGTCCTTTAAAGTTTATGAACCATAAAATGTTAGAAAAAAACCTAAACACTAAACCTAAACACATACCTGCAGTTATGCAGGCTGGCCTGTTTAATGTTACCACTTTCATTGAGAGATCCCATCCATTCAGTGAGACATGCATTGTTCCTTCACGTTAACACTCCAACTTGGAAAAAGTGTAATTTGTCATTGTTGTCTTTAAATTTCATGTGCTCAGTCATGCATGACACTTGTGTTCTTATCAGTAAAGTGACTTCAGTCAGTCCCTCTTATTTTCTATATCATAATCTTTTGACCCGATGCATTTTGATTAAAGACGCCACTTTCGAGGTCGCTATAATTTCTTGGTACAGCATAATTATAGTGCGCCGCGTGCAATCTCTGCTTTTCGTATTGAATGAATACGACGTTTAACATTTCTTTTTGTTGTCTTTTATAAATGCCGTCTCACTGCTTTAGTCTCACTTGATCTAACAATGGGGGCAGACTTTGATAGCCAAGCTCTTCTGAGCGTTTACTGAACATTGAAAGATACGTGACTACAGTACATAAGGTTAAAGGAGTTATGAGTATGCTGTGGTCATATAGATGATACCATTAATGAATGTGATATTAACTGAACAACAACAATAACAGCCACAACAACAACAGAAGTATTTAATAGCAATTTAAAAAATGAAAAACCCAAAGCAACATAAACAATCGTCATATTAACACACCGCATGAATTTCAGTCCTGCTTTGGATTACCCTCCCGTCTTAGCAGAGTCGGAATTTGTCGAAGGTGTGCGTCCGGTGAACGTTCATGGTCTATACACGACGCCCGCAGCTTTTTATAGAAGTAATTTGTGATACCTGTAGTATTGTGAGGTAATTCAATTTCTTAATAACATAATTCAATTATTGCGGTGGGCATGTCGGTGAATGACGCGTCACAAAAGAAATAAATAAGAAGAAGAAGAAGAAATGACGTCCAAGAAAGCCACGAACGATGGCGTAAACAAACTCTATTCTGCCTTAAAGGTATTGGGGCTGAGCTGCTTGCCTGTCCAGGGTTTATTTTGAGTAGCGTCTCCCTTGTCTGATAAGATTATGAATTGATTTCCATCTGGCTGGAAGAAATCAAAAGTAAAAAATACATTTAATTCTGCTTATGGACCAAAAATAAAAAATAAAAACGAAATAACAGTGTTTGTAAACAATTCGTAGAATTCGCTGACCAAACACAGATCATAAAGTTTGTTGACTATTGAGCTAAACTCCCCTCTTGTTTGAAAATCAATTCAATATTTCTTG
Organism: Diadema antillarum; assembly: GCF_040938485.1. Lineage (NCBI taxonomy): Eukaryota > Metazoa > Echinodermata > Echinoidea > Diadematoida > Diadematidae > Diadema > Diadema antillarum. The sequence goes on from NW_027270982.1 coordinate 3,384,030, forward strand.
GCGTTGTCGTAACCTAAGCAAAAGAAAGTGTTTTCATAAATCTTGTGATTAAGTGTATCAACCAGTATCAACAAACCAAAAACTTTTTTTTCAGTCAATTGCATATGAGGATTCGGCGGATCGCGTTCAAGTGTTCAGAGTCTTGTATAAGTTACCGGTTACTACGATGGTGTCTGTATAATTGTTTCGAGAAGTTTGCGTTTCAGTTCCTTCAGTTATACTTTGTGATTTCCAGCGCTCAAAATTCGATTTTCTCGTGAGGCTCAACGAACCTATTCAGTAGTTTTAGTATCAGAAATAGCTCATCTTTAAGAGACGCATGATTTAATTGATGTAGCAATTCCATAACATTGTATTACGTAACGATGCTTAAGATAGATAAATATGAATAGATAGATAGAGGGATAGATGGATAGGTGGATAGGTGAATAAAATATAGTTAGGTAGATAGATAGACAGATAGGTGGATAAATGAATAAATAGATAGATAGATAGATATATAGATAGATACATATAGATAGATAGATAGATATAGATAGATAGATAGATAGATAGATAGATAGATAGATAGATAGATAGATATAGATAGATAGATAGATAGATAGATAGATAGATAGATAGATAGATAGATAGATATGGGGATAGATGAATAGATATGGAATTTCCATGAAGTGTATCACAGTGTAGGGTGTTGATTTTCCTTTTCCAACATTGTTTCCATACTATGTAGTCTGGCATCAATTCCACTGATTTCCCGGCTAAAGTATACTTCAAGCTCAGTCGGTCACGGCAGTATAATGTAGTAATAACCACTCGTATAGGCAACCTTTAAAACATAATCAATAGACTTCATCGAATTCGCCTATGACGTCACCACGGCTGACAACATTCGGCCAGGCTATCGATTACAAATGATCGTGTGTGTCGGTATCTAAGGAAGAGGTGCGGAAAGACTTAGGCTGGTAGGCTGCGGATATTGCCTGGAGTTGAAGGAATTGGTTACCGACGATTGTCTGCGTTTCCTGTTTGCGACCTGGAACACGATAACATATACCCGTACTCCCCCCCCCCCCCCCCCCCGACAGAAAAATCCTGGAATGACTAAAGGTTAACATGGACTTTTCTGATTCCTATTATTATTGAAATCGTCCCAATATTCTGATGCACTTTCAGAAGCAAGAGATATTAAAAAGGTACAGATGATGTAGAGTGCATACACAATGACCGCCCCCAAAAATGATAAACAAAACAACAACAGCTATCAACAATTATATCAATTGTGTAAGTAATTTAAATTGATGGATATGAGGTTCTTGTTGATGTTTTTCTCGTAGCGATGATTATTTTCATCCTTATTGTCAGATATTCACACGTGCAGGCACATTCTCTCGAACTTAGGGTTCCGCTCTTTCGCCGTTATACGAAAGTTCCCTTGTCTTGTGGAATAACATTTCAACTGAACTGAAATAAGGTGATACATTTGCATTCGCTACCTGCATATATACGAAGATTCTAGAATAATCATCGTCAGTGATCAGCTTTGCCATATTTGCCATAATCAGTCAGAAGCAATTCTTTTCAATATCTCTTTTTTTTGTATGTATTTACCGCCGTCAAAAGATTAAAGTCACACTAATTTATGCATATCGTAATGTGATGTGACAGATAATTTGCGGCTCCAACGGGTGGATCTTTTTTAAGCAGCTCCGAACAGAGTTTATGGTGATATTGCACGCATGAGGCGCATAGGAGCGGCACTGTGCATTCTGATGTGGGCAGGGGGAAGAGGCTGTGAAAATGGCTACCATAGGAAATTCGAGTTGACGCCTATAGACGCTCTCTCGAAGTACTGTAACCACCTCAAACTATCACGATGATGATTTTTGCGCGCCGTTAATACTTGAACACAAATCAGCAGTGATGACACGGGCATTCCCACCTATCGTGCCTGATATGGTCGCAAAGTGCCGGTATTTTGCCGAAAATCAACGTATTTTCTCTCGATTGCACGGAAAATACCATCTTTCTATCGTTTGATATCATTAGCTACTGATGTAAACGAAAATCATATCTACAGGAGAACATACGAAGATGTTCTTGCCTATGAAAGAACATTACACACCATCAGCGATATCACGCGGTCCAGTGCATCACATCTCTGGCTGTTACTTTGCCGACCCGCCATGCCATTGTAAAACAGCATATCCCTGAGGATTTCAGGAAAGAAAGCAAGAGCAGTGGGGCAACGTGCAGATGTCCACTGGCATACAATCCGTTTCAATTTGGTGGATATCCTTACATTCAAGGATAGTACAGCCAAGGGGCGACTGTGAGGGCAATCGCTTTGTCTGCATGTGGAGGAGAGAAGAGATACAGATGAAGAAATCTAAATTACCGTCCTGGATGAGAGCATACGTAGTTTCTGGTGCTAGGGGTGAGATGAGTTTGGTCAGGGATGCCGTAGGGGTCCTCCCTTAAGCCTGTCTGATTTGGTAGATGATCTGATGATTTATTAAAGGGACATTCAGACGATTTTTATTTCATATCATGTAGTACACAAATTGAAAGTGTAACTTAAGGGCTTTTTACACTTGCAAATTTTTGCTTAGTCCCGTACCAACGGTGGGGCTAAGGGGGGGGGGGGGGGGGGGGGGGGGCTTAGCCCCACCGTTGGTACCGGACTTTCCTTAGCCCACTTTCTGTTTACCCTTGTTTTAGCGAAAGTGGGCTAGCCCCACCGATAATCCCGTACTATCTGGCCCTGCAAAATAGCAGGGTTAGCACCGCAATTGCGGTGCTAAGCCCGTAATTGCGGTGCCAAGCAAGTGAGTGTAAACAGAACGAACAAATAATCTGGGGCTAAGCGACGGAGACGAAGTCCGACCCCCACTGACCAATCAGAAACGAGGTAATCAAGTGCTGCCGGTGCGTGCGTGTACTTGTGCAGTGCACAGCGTAATCATGAATATTCATGTGGTTTGGAAAGTACGGGGCTAAGAAATATGAGTGTAAAAAGATCAGTTTTCTCCTTAGCCCAGGACAAGAGCGTAGATTTATTGGAGAGTGTAAAAAGCTGAAAAATTGGTACGGGACTAACAATAGTCCTGGGTCAGAGAAAGTACGGGGTTAAGAAACACAAGTGTAAAAAGGGCTTTATAGATCTGTGGAATTTATTGTGGCGTCTTAAAGCAGATAAACCACTACACTGAAAAACTGGGACACTTAAACTGAACAAGGATGATGACATAGGAGGCTCACATATTGCAGTATAATGTAGCGATGTAATTCCATCACATTGCCACTTGCTCAGTAACTTCACGTATGTATAGAATATACGCATGCTTTCTTCTTCTTTTTTCTGCTTCCTCGAGCACCCATACATTCTTATGTAAGGCTGCCATGTCATCATTATCGTTCATTGTGATTTGTCAGGAATTTTGAAAACATTTTTATCCCATTGATATAAGTTGGAAACTCGGTACCCAGTATAGTAAATTTATAGATATTTAAATGATTAAGTCTGAAAATCATCCGGAAATCTTCTTAAAGTATCTTCATTGAGCATTAGAAAAGAAATCTCAAAACAAATTAATACAAAATAAAGCAAGAATGAAATATCTAGAGGGACATCAAACAGTACTAAAAATCACCCGGAGTTTTCCTTTAATATATATTTCATATGATGGAAGAAAAAATTGATCTTTGAACTAGCTTATTTCCTAGGTTTGCTCCAAACTGTAATCTTCATAATACAGTTAAATCAAATACAGTAATTTAGAAGGTTTGCACGCAATCAATAGTTTGATCCTTGATTGATTTAGACTAAGTTTAATTATGATTTCATGCTTTTGTTTGACAATGAATTTACCTATAAAAGGAATAATTTACCTTACTCTCCAGGCAAAGCACATGTTTTTCCGATTACCTACCCTTTTGTATCAATGCTATAAATTAGAATAATTGATTGATAATGAAAAGGCATGAAATATCTTAAAGAGGTAAGGAAATTTTAAAGAAAATTGTTATGCTTAAACACCATAATAATACCACATTACACCACGTGTAATACATGGAATAGCGAAGGAACACTCTTGGTGAATATCATAGACCTATCAAGCACCAACAACTCTATATTAACACTTGAGGGGAAAACATTGTATTCAGGTCAAACCAAATAGAATGTGTCTTGAGGGATTTCTTTTTCTATTAGATTTCCGATGTAGTTGAACCTGTGGTCATTGCCTATGCCGTAAATCTGTCCCTCCTCCTCAGCTTTTCAGCTCATCTGGGAGGTTTTCCTCTTAAATTAGGTTTAAATAGCAAGGCAATATATATGTACATGGCCGGAGGACGCTTTTTAATGCCAGTATATACAGCGTCTTTGAAAGAGAAAAGACAAATATTTTTAAAACATTCGCTATCTATCCTTCTCCTCGGGACACGTAATGACATTAAAACTATAACTCCGTGGGTTATATCACAAAACGAGAAATCTACATCCACTTTAAACGTATTTACATTAATATATATTGAGATTGTATGCTTGCAAAATAATAATTTAGGTGAAAAGCTGTGAATCCCGCCACTGGGAATATCGAGGCTTACCGAATCTGATTCTTGGCTGTCAGGTTTGATCTTGTCTGCCTTGGCTGCTAAAATGATGATGAACCTTTTTTCCTTCATTCTGACGGATCATTCTATATCCCCAGCTTGCTTCGAACTTAGGACGGTGTAAGCACAGTTATACGATAGTAGCATTAGTCAAGAATCAATTCCCAGCGACGTTAATTACCTGCGCAGGGGCTGAGAGCATTCGAAATAAATCTGAACTTGAAAGCATCTGCAGGAGATGTGTAAAGCTGACACCAGGCAAGATAAAACGAAAACAAAACAAAATGAAACGAAACTTTCAAGTAACTTCTAATTCGATTGGCTTTTACTTTGAATTATGCCTATTCTGGAGTAGCTCAAGTCAATCATGCATCATTCTCACGTTTATTGGAGAGCATTGCAAGGCACCTTTCTAAACATGTTACTTCATCTCCTACGGCGAGTTAGGTAATGGCTAATGTTCTAATGACGCAAGAGATTGGACAGTTTGATTCAGATGCCTTCCGGACATGCAAAGAATTGCGTGCATTACCATCACCAGTCTCACTTGTTTTTAAAAGGTAAGTGTATCCTTTATGTTTCAGAAAAGAACAGAACAGAAAAAGAAAAGAAACATGTTTTAAAATTTTCTGTTCCTGAGTGCGGTTACTGCACATTCAGTTTTAGCGTAACATGTAAAACGGTAACAACGGTAGGTGGTAACTAAATTTGTCGTCTGGAGTCGCCGTGACGTTATTCGAAACATTGGGATGAAACCTCTGCGCAGGTTTGGAAGAGTGGCGGGCTTATACCGTACTGATAAAGATGCAGAGCAAACGCCAACGAAAGCTGATTATCCGCATTATTTTGACTCTGCTGATCCGGAGACGACGGAGGGTCGTTGTATAACAGGCTTACTTTCGTCTATACTCGGGGAGAGCGTTTGAAGGCAGCTCGATTCTCCGTCGATTGTAATCCTGTTTGATTTACTTGGATGATGATGCTTTCCCCGGATGATGTAATTGTGGACTTGGAGGCGATCAATAGCGTCTCCATAGAAACTGCGCAGATAAACGTCACAGGGAATGATATTTTTGCTTACAGCAGTGTTGATACAATTTACATATTAAAAGTATGTTTTCACGCCACGTCAGTTTATCAATTAGTTTGCTGTCCACGTCACCATCTGGACAATTATGAAATCAATTATTTTCATACGTGCGTGTCGCACGAGTTTGGATCTTTTTAAGTTCTTTTTGTGTGCGTGTGCATGTGCGCACTTGTGGGATTATGTGTTACTTATGACAAAGAAATACTATTGCTGTCCACAAAGCGAAGAAAAGCATAAAAAACATAAAAATTTCGGGCACTAACCGTTCTAACACCAAAGTAGAATCAAACAAGGAAAAAAAAAAACACCCTACAAAATTCATGATCTGTCGCATTAAACCAAGGAGCTTTCTGAAGCCCCTTCATTAAACACACACTCATTAAAAGTAAAGACAAGAAGATCCTACCAAGAAAGAAATTTACGTAATAAAATCTTGAATGAAACATTTCAAGATTCTATTCCCTTTGGCATGAGGTAATTTTACCTCTAGCAAAGATATGACAAAACGATGTGATTCGGACGGTCGTGGAAGATATACCTCTATTTATGTATTTTTTTAATTACCTCTATTATACATCTTGCTTATTTACTCTTACGAAGCGTTAATCTATCCTTGACCAGATTAACTGGTTTTTTTTTTCTTCTATATGAAACAAGAGATGATGAAGTCAATGCGAATCATTATGTACAGCTCAAATACAGCAATTGAATTTGATTGGGTGAGTCAAATGCGGCCGTTTTCTCAAATTAACAATCTAATTGGTGGAATTTGAATCAGTGCGATCTGAAAACGATTATCCTTTATTCAAAAAGAAAATAGGAAGGGGAAATTTAGTGTCTGAAAAGAAATCGGCTCTCATTTATATCGATTCATTGCATGATCGTAATGCGAACATGTAGTTTAGTTTTTGTCACTTGTCGCAATTGCAACCAGGTGGCATTTGAACATAGTTGTTGTTTTTTTGTAATGTGATGGTCAATTCCATGATACAGTACTCTCCGCGTAATCGGGTATCGCTTAAACGGGTACTCCGTTTAATTGGGTAGTAATGTCAAAATCAGTTCCGATGCACATTAAAATTACCTGATAATCGGGTTGCCTCTCCGCATAAATGGGTAAATAATTTTCTTGTAATCTAATTTCTACCCACATTTTATCGCAGATATATCACTTTTAAGAAATCATGAATGTCAACAATTTCCACTGCTAATGTATCCTCTGCTTAATTTGCAAAGAAGACCGATCATTTGGGGAGTGATTAAACATGAAAACACATGTACCAGTATGTATTCATTTCGGAAAACATCTGCGTGTTAGCGAGGAGTCCATAGTCAAACGACAAAGTTTTCTAAAGACATATTTGTCCATAAAAAGAGTGTAAATTATTGCTCGTGACTGAGCAAGTATACTGTATGTATATAATGTGCCGAGCAAGCACGCGTGTTAAGCATACAGTGTAGGTGTTTGGTGCAGTGTACAATATACAAACACATTGTGTGTGTCAATTGTGAATGAGACATGTTCTTCTGTTAATCGGGTACTCCGCTTAATCGGGTAAGAAACGCTCTGCTAGAGCCTACCCGATTATGCGGAGAGTACTGTATTACTAAAATCTAGTTCATCTGGTTCGAGTATGAACCAGGCCACCACGATAAAGCAAACCTTGTAATAAGTTCTCCACTGCGCCATTTCAGTAACCGTTTTCAAAAGGTCACAGATAATGTTCTTTGATGGATCATTAAATTTGGAGGATGCAATGCGTAACAGTTCACAATTTAATGGAAATGCCCTTTTTTAAAGAGAGATCTCTTTAACCTTGATAATTTTCACCAATAATTGTACATAGTTATGCGTGGGGGCACAATAACTTCAAGCCTCTTTGCCAATAAACCTAATTTGAATCTCTGTAAACTTGATAGTATTACGCAACCCATTAGTTACATGCTTGTATTGCATCAAAGATGAAACACAAAAGGTATTTGATGAAAGCAGTGGGCAGAATAGATAGGTTTTTTTTTTCTAGTCATGCCTGTGCTGTGCAGACATCTGTGGAGGAGATACAGTAATTTACCAATCTTTCTATCTGGATTCAGGTGTCACAGTGGGTATTTGACACTACCGGAGGAATGAATGATGACAGCTTAATGTGTCAAAGTAGTGCCAATGCTGAAAATGCTACCTGAGTAAATAATTACACGGTGCAATATCTCATGATTGTTTAACTTCTTTCGCACTTCATCGGAGAGTGGAGTAACTTTATCCATTAGACGTTACATGATCAGCACAAATGAGATATGATAGTAGTATTACGTTTAACCACAGGAGCTAATACGTTTAATCCAAATTAGCCATCATGAATTGATGGGGGGGGGGGATGATTCCTAATGATCCTCAGCAAAAAAAAACAACAACAACAAAACAAAACAAAAACAAAAACAAAAACAAAAACCACTCCCCCAATTTCAAAGACGGCATTGCTGGAAACAGTGAATCTTGTCCCCAGCTTTACAACATGCTAAAGTTGAGAGGAGAATATAGATTCTTTACATCACAACTTAAAAAGTGGGACGTAGCACAAGTATTTTGAAAAGTGATCATGACAACAGGAACCATCATGCCAAAAGTGATTACTCACAAAAGTTTATAGTAACGTCATAAAAGACGACAGGTGTTATATTATATCTTTGGCTCTATTTCTTTTTTTAGGGGGGATGTTTAGTTGTTTCTTGTTTGTCTATGGAAGACGAGATAATTTGGTAAATTAATCATGAATACCTAATTCATACTGTGGGTATCGGGTCTTAGCGCCCTTTGAGTATGTGAGCAAATTGGAAAGAAGGGAAAAAGTCTGTCTGAAACTACCAACCGACCTTTTAAGGTTGTGGCATTGTCGAAACGTTGTTTGATTTCAACAAGGTTGCTCTATCACCCGCTTTACCTACATATATGTGTGAAGGTAAAAGGTAACGTGAGATTTCAATATTAATGCGTGCACACAGGACATAATAATTTACGTCAATATAAGGAGGGTAATCGATGCTTCTTTTAAGTGAACACATTTCGTCTGTCCTCAGAATCCGATCGCGAGATCCTCACCCTCTTGCATTTTTTCGCGACATGGCGATTACCCATCACCCCTTTCATATCTACCAGAGATAATACGTTACACAGTGGTACCTGCAGTAGGCGTGCTTATTCCGAGTAAACAGATATTACGAATCAAGAGAAGAAGTAAGAGTGAAACGTCAAGAGTTATATGACAAATTGATTAGTCTACCGTCTCTTTTAAAGGTATATGTCTTACGAAAAGTTTCAGCCAGTCATGAAAATTAATTGGAGACGATATAAGGGAGATAGTGTTTGGTATAGCAATACTTTTCTGAAATAATACGCTACTGGTCGTACCCTCAACCAATTTCAAACAATGTGAAATTGTCCAGAGTTGGTTTATGATTATCTCTCTGTTTATTATCAGGTGCTGTAGATCTCATGTTTAATTTGCTCGTTTCCTCTACAAGTCGGCTTCATGATGTGGATTGTCAAATACGCACAGAGGCAAATGTAAGAGCAGTATTGAAATATAATCTTTGAAGGAAACTTAGAAGTTTTCTCTCGTTCATTTGTCTGTTTTTCTTTTTGATGTTGTTTCATTTTTAGCCTAGTTTTGCCATTATGTTTTCCATGATAAAGGACGTCAACAATAGATTGGTTAGTTTGGCGTTATAAAGCCGTCGAAGAATGCAAGAAGCGCTCTGCTGAAAAGGATGTGACAGCCTTCTATATAACACCACCTCCAACATTACAAATGCTCCATCAACCAGTAATTATGGAATCCTTGTACTTTTATTTTTGTTTTATTTCGGAATAGCGGTCAGTTGTATTGCAAGACAGCGATTCTAGTGGCAGGAAATAGAAATTATCACGTCGTAATTACCACAGTGAATTCTGTACGTACGTGCTCGAATCGGTTGATACGACGTGCTTTCACGTCGTTGCATTCACTCTATTGCGTCACGTCTGCTTATGAAGGAGCGCAAGAGATTATACACGTATACGGCAAGCACAGTATTGTTTTTTTCCTGTTTACCTCTTACCTTGGCGAACGAGGACGCTGACCTTAGAGCTTATAGACTGTGAATAGGATCACCACTCCTGCATGTTCTGTATGCTGGAACGGTGTATTTTAGAGATGATACTTCTATTGGAATTGTACCTGTTCGCATATAGGTCAAACATGATTACTTGTGTGTGTGGGTGTGTGTGTGTGTGTGTGTGTGCTCTTTCCTCCTTTCTGTATCTATCTATCTATCTATCTATCTATCTATCTATCTATCTATTCATATGTCTGATTCTATGATATTTAGTAGTAAGTAAGTTCTTGGTAATCTCATAAACTTTTAACCTGAGTAAAATTAGTGAACTATAAAATATTTGGTCTATTAGTATCAGAAAACTGATATTTTTTTTTCAGCTCGAAGCCTGAAGAACATACAGAAAGCTTGCTACATACGACCGTGGAAAAGTGACTTGCGTTAATGATAGAAATGTTTGATTCAGTTGTCATTAGGAACGTATTTTACAAACTCACTTGAAACTTAGCGGAAAGAAAAAAAACAGGTGTGCATGGCCATTTAGCTTAATCTGCTGTACTTAACATAATGCTTGTTGTTGGTTCCAGGAAAATCAGGGCTGTGGCCGTTTCTTTCAAGCATTGCAAAGTACCCTCCTTCTTATCCTCGTTCCTCCCAGATCTTCTCCTCCTTCTCCTCCTCCCTCTCCTCATCTTCCTCTTCCTCCTCCTCCTCCATCTTTTCCTCCCCTTCTTTTCCTCCTCCTTGTCTGGCTCCTCATCCTCATCTTTCTCCTCATCCTGCTCCTCCTTCTCCTCCTTCTCCGTCTCTTCCTTTTCCTCTTCTTCTTCCACCTCCTCCTCCCTTTCTTCCCCTCCATCTCCTCCTCCTCCTCCTTCGGATCCCCTCCTCCTTTTGCTCCTCCTCCACCTTCTCCTTCTCCTCCTTCTCCTTCCCCTTCTCTTCCTCCTCATTTTCTTCTTCCTCAGCCTCCTCCTTCTCCTCCTCTCCCTTCTCCATCTCTTCCTCGTCTACCTCCTCCCCCTCCGTCTGCTGATTTTCTTCCTTCATCAACGTCCGCTATTCTTCTCTCTATGGTTCTTCTCCGTCTCTTCTCCTAACCTGAATGTATCCTCTTCCGCACTGTCACGTTCTACCGCCCCTCCCCGCATCCTCCCCCTATTCTTTAACGCCTTCCTCCTCCTCCCCTCTTTTCCCTCTTCCTCCTCGTCTTATTTTTCTTTCCGAACAATTCTTTTTAACACAGGTGGGCCGCAGAGGAAAAATTCAAAGGGATTTGGCCCATGTTTGGGCAGAATATGCTAGTATAGAATTCAGAAACAGACTGTGTGTAATTGATGCCACACAGTACATCTTTGCATTTTGTTTGTTTGCTTTTTGATATCTACATTCTTCGTAAATGATGCGAATCCAAGGTCCTTTTTCAATTCAATTCAATTCAAATGAAATTTTATTTTCAATTACACATATTTGTTATCAATATAGATTTTTAAAAAAAGAATCATCTGCTCTCTCTCTTTCTGTGGTTCAATTTTCCCTCATTTCCACGTCACACACACTCTCTCTCTCTCTTTCTCTCTCTCTCTTTCTCCATTTCATTATCAAAGATTAATATCTGCCGGGTTTAAATCTGTCTTGTATACGGTAATAATATGGTAATCACCTAAGTGCAGCATAAATGTCAAGGGATCTGCCAATATAGCTTGAAAATCGTCAGGGTATTTGAGTGTGGGAAGTGAGTCAGCATAAAATGGTAATGTGTTCATTAGTCCCTCTTTAATATCAACCTATTAAAAGCTGGTTTGATAGCCCATTTCATAAGCATTATGCATTGGAAGAGAAGTATCTTTAATCTAATCTAATCACTGATTTTTTCCCCGAAAAGATATCTCTGAAAATGCAAAGATTAGGAATGCTTTAAGTAGTCGAATCCCTGACACAGAGAGTGGAAATTAAATCATGCATCGACAATCATTCTGACATAGAGAGTCAAAGTCAAATCCTATGCATCGATTATCATTCTGACAAGATGCTTTTAAAAAGTGGATCAAAGGAAGAAGATATTTGTTTTATGTAATGGAAACATCCGCCCCTTATGGTAGTCCCTCTCTTAGGCATGTGTGTGAGTTCGGAGCTAAATCTTTATCTGAATCTATTTCAAACGATTATAGCGAATTCAAGTAACAAACGTTGAAATACATTGTGCCAACCCATTCAATCAACAGGGTACATCTTGGTCAACCTCGCTCACGGTCTTTTGGACTGCTTAACAAATTAGTTATGATAAACAACATTTTTTTTTTATTCCTTGGAACAATCTATTTTTAAACTTAGAAGTAATTTTACTCAACTTGACCTCTTACACAAGTGAGCTTGATAGCGTCGAAGAACATTGATTTTCTCATTTTGGCACTTTGATATATTCTCCAGAACATAAGTTTTCAATTGTTACTTTATTCATATAAACTTTAAAAAACGGCAAGCAACCCTTTCACCAGATAAACATGATTTTGAGAAAGTGAACTTTGAAGTTTAGAAGCATGCAGTCAGGTGTTAAGAAGAATGTGCTCCATGGGTCTATTAAACGAAATTGCTTAGATAAAAACATCATAGTAGTGTGCTTAAAAACGGGAAAGTTGGAATTTGATAACATAGGATTTTGAAATGTGGACAGAACGCAGTGAAAAATACAAAATTGTAAAGTTTTGACAGTATGACTTTTTCATTCTCAGCTAAATTTTCTCATTTTACAATTTTCTCAACTTAAAAAAAAAAAAAACTCAGTCGATATGATATGCCGAACATTTCGTACGTCCAACGACCCTTTGTTATAAGTTTGGAAGTTTATAGCAATGTTTTTTCAACGCAATGTAGCATAGATTTATTTCTTATTCATCATGTTAATCGAAATAATACAAAGAAAGTTTGTGACGTACGATCAGATGATCATGATTAACAGTTCATATCTAATCCAAATAATATTTATATACGGTTTGAAAAGAGAGGTTGCTTAATACAGTAATCTCTGCAATCAGGCAAAAAGTAGACAGATTACGTGATGGGACGTCGGAAATCAATTATTTCGTGCAGCTGCGTTATTTTTGGAAGAAAGTTCCCGTTTTAGAAACTTTGGTCTATGCCTGAGGAAGTCTCTTGAGGATGCAGTGCAGGTAGACTGATATTTGTCTATTTATGTATTGATTTGATTATCCGCTCGTTCGTTCGTTTGTTTGTTTGTTTGCTTGTTTACTTACTTTCTTATTCGTAAAACTCTTTACCTATTTACCTAAACATTAATTTTAATCTTCTCTAAGCAGAATGATATAGGACCTACTAGTTTCAGTTTACCAACTGTTCATCAAGGAGTCCTTCAACATAACAATCACAGATTATGTAATGTTATAAAAATTAAACAAAATCCATGGGCAAGGAAGATAATAAGTAGGCCTTCGATGATAATTAAAATGGAGAAGTTTCATGGAGAAAATTTACAAATCAAATGCATAAGCACCCGAAACCCATCAAAACACATGTTGTACGTATATGACTTAAAATGGAAAACAAAGAAGTAAAAAGAAAAAAAAACAATGATAATTACAATAAGTTGAGTTGAAGGGGAATAGTTATGTGGCATTTAAAGTCATATATTATTATTGTCATGAAATTTGCGGATTTCTCAATTTACGTTTGCTTAAAATCGAAATCTTTGGAATGCGGTAATGTCCCATAACAAAACACAAAATTCATGTCAAGACAATGAAAAGAAGACAAGAACGTTCAAGAACATGTATTTTGCTGGCGAACGAGGCGGCTTATTCTTCTTGTATAATGGATTTAGTAGCAGAATCGATCACTAGCTGCTCGCATGTGCAGAAAAAAAAATCTTAACGAAATTACAATGTCACAATTACAGCGAAAATGGCGGTCGAAAGCTAGCCGTTTATTTTTCATCACGGCTGTCCAAAACGCGAACGTTTCTGCAACTCACAGCCACATGAGTAATTGCTTGCATGTATGGCCGTGGCATTCTGGCCTGCACGCTTCGATCATTAAAGCGCCAACACCTCATTTGTCCGAGAAAATACGATTACGATAATGACGTCGAGCCGGCAATTTCTCTTGATCGGTGTCGAGCGGCGCGGTACCTTGGAAGGGGAGTACACGCTAATCAACTCGGGAAGAGAGCGTGTCGATCAATGGCCATAAACGCCAACGTCTCGATCAACGTGATGATTGCTTTCGCTGTAAAATTATGAAGCGGTGGGTTCGAAACGCGTGGTACTTACAACTTAAGCCACTGGAAAATTCTTAAAGGTGTGTGGGCAGAACTTGCTCTACTTAAAAAGAGAGAAAAAAAAAACCTACAGGTTCCCCGCAAGAAAGAGTCGAGCGTGACAAACTCAACTCTTTCAGACTTCCTACTTACAGATGATTTTACAGCAGCCAGGAAGTGTTGCTATCTTTATGCTGTTTCCCCGCATCATGTATCGTTATCTGTCGCATCCATCAATCATATTTGATTCACTGCCATTGAGAAGTTGTTGGTGGAAGCAGGCGTGTGCGTGCGGCGTGTGTGTGTGTGTATGTGTGTTTATGTGTGTGTGTGTGTGTGTGTGTGTGTGTGTGTGTGTGTGTGTGCGTGTGTGTGTGTAGGCAGATCTACTTGCCGACGACCCTCAAAACTGACATGAGCGACCATCCGAACCAGTTGTCTGTCATCGGTTATTGAGATCTGGATTGCTGTTTGTTATTTTGAAAATAATAATAATCATAACAACAATAACAATGATAATAATGATAAAAAGTTCAATAGCTGACGATATGCAAATCACAATGATATAATAATGTATTGACAGGGCCCGAAACATCAGAAAATGCAAAACGACAGCGAATAGCAGTTAAACCAACAGTAATAAACTTTCTGCATACAGTATATTTGTCCACATTGTAAGATCCAAATTTCGTTGAGGCAGCTGCTGCATTAGTTTACAAAGTATAACGAACAGAATCAGTGGCAGTTGCATTCGCTGCAGCTAGTCTTGACGCATCCAGGTGTTTCGTAAATTCTGTTAATGTGGAATCATTTTAGACATAGCTTTAAAAAGTAAGCAGACGTTATGTGGTCATAATGCATGAAGCCAGTAAAGGTGGCTTCACACTGTCGCACAAGATGGCAATACGAACATGGAATTTCCAATTTCGTGCAAAGTTGGTCTCCCGAACAGCGGTCAAAAACCAGTCAACAGCGGAAACATGAACGATGCCTGCAGAAGGTCACACGATTGCACCCGAACCACGCACGAATGCTGTACGAAGATGTGAATCCATATTACGGAGTTTACCCGAAGGACGCACGAAGGAAACGCGATGGCTACACGAATTGTTGGAGCCCGAAAAAAAAAACAACAACAACAACTCTACCGGCGGTCATACGATGACTCAAGATGCCCTCACGAATGACGTATATGATAAGACTAGAGCCGAATTATTATTGTTTGACCATCTTTGCTCAATTTCGGGAGATGTGACACCTGCATAACGATATATGCATGATTGTGACTTATCAGCATTAAAGTCTGAATGAATGCAAAGCCAAAAGCTTTTGATGGTTTGTTTTTGCATGCAATCGTAATCTGTTATCGGTTACCTTTTCAATAGAGCTACAAAGCATGAAAAAGGACCTTTGTTTCTAATCAAATTGGTGTGGTGCATGTGATGATAAACGTCCTTGTTTTGCAACAGCGTTTTAATTGGGTCGTAATGCGAGCATCGTATTCTGGAATACGTGAGGAAAAGAGCGGACGGTAGTTTCGCTGGTTTTTATCATCCAGCCCCGTGTCGCTGGATCGTGATGTCGGGTGGTCATCGAGACGTTTCTTGGGCCAGTTTTATGGAACCCCCACCTCGCTCGCCTCACCAGCCGCTGAATCATGCCGATTGAGACTTAGGCCACTTACAGACGTTCAAGCTCACTCTACTGTCAGTTGTTTTTCCCCCTCCTTGCTTGTTTATCTCTGACGAGATGTCTGTCAGGAACACATCAGCTCAACTGGACTGACCTGTGTGGCGTTCGAAAGAGAAATAAGAAGTTGACAACGTAACGCCAAGTACTCGTAACCGTCCTCTGGGTGCAGATGTAACGACAAGTACTCGTAACCGTCCTCTGGGTGCAGATGTGTCTTAACGTATCAATATGGTTTTGCCGTGTTGAGAAAGCCGAATTCGAGAACACGTGTAGACGGCATTCCTTTTTTTTTTTTTAAGAAAAAGACAATTACGCTCATGACTTAATTTGCAATCAAGTATGATACGCGATGTTTGTTTGCTGTTTTGTTGTTGTTGTTGTTGTTGTTGTTGTTGTTGCTGCTGTTGTTTGTGAAGCGAAGAGGAATAGGGAGGGAGAGTATGTGTGTAAAAATGTGTATCCGGCAGTTCGTATTTACATGAGTGATGCATTTCTGTCGAGTCATCCAAAGATAATGAACATTAAGATTGCCATCTGCGTGAGCATCAATTGCCTGTGGCATGATCGCTTTGAGTGATACATGCATTTCACTTGGCGATGGCACAGCCGTTTTTAGCTTGCGGTGCAGTGCTTCCACGCACGCAGCAGGCCGCGGTCACGTATGTACAATCAGTATTGCTAGTACGGTCTTGCTCAATAAGGCGCCATTTCATGCAGTCACGTGTTTAGAGTTTAAGGAGGACGCGCTCGCTATGCAAACAGTGGTGATTTTCCCGCCGAAAGCAAACAAGTGATGGCAGTGAATTCCTCTTTCTAAAAGGAACATCCCTAATAGATGTCCGCTCGTAAGAAAGCCAAAACAACCAAGGAAACAACAAACGAACGGTAGCAATGAACGCGCAACGACGAGCACGTCGTTTCTCAATTTCAGAGAAATTCAGAGAAATTCAGAGAAATTATTCTACATAAAACTAAACAAAATGATCCATTGGGAGACTGATTGAGTTGTAAGGTTATCGTTCAGGGTAGTGTTTTCCTCGTGTTAAAGTTTTAGAATCGCGTTGTCGTGACATTCGCTGCCTATCAGCCTGTTAACCGCGTTCCTTCGCGCCTTTCCCATAGCCATTGCGGTAGTTGTGAAGTCCCGGTTGACACATCATAACGGAGTCGCGCTCGTATTCTTAACCGCGGTGGGAAAATAAACCGAATTTTTATAGCAAGACCGTCTATCTTTGGATCATTCACGTGAGAAATGTTAATGACACCTGTCACCTTATTTACACAACACTTCATTTTTCACATTCCCCCCTCACGCCCCATTCATCTCGTCACTTCCTCTCGGTCCCATATATGGTCGCTCATGTCAGTTTTCTCCTTTTTGCCAAGGCCAGCGATGAAAGGAAAAAAAATTAAGCCAAATAAATTAAAAACAATAAATATTATCCTCCTCTCGTAATCTGCCACGCCAGAGGTCCGGGCCTCGATGACTGATCGCCGGACAGACCCGGCGACAATTCGCTTCAATTCCAGCAACAACTTGCCTGAAATCCAACAAATTAATAACATTCCTGGCTCTATATTTATTTATGTGCATGCTCGATGACAAGTACGGATGAGTGGTGATCGATCGAAGCTCATAACCTTGGCTTTTGATAGACATTGTAGAAGTTCTCTAGGATTATAAGTTATCATAACAAATGGTTTTGTTTGAATTATTGCTCCGGAATGTCTGAAAATACGCTTGGCGCGCTGTCAGGTATCAAAGTCGCTGACATTATCGTTTCGATCGGAATTCGTGTATTTGTGGAACACCGGACCAGTGCAAGCAAACAAACCTTCCAGGGCACCTTGCAAATATAACACAGAAACAAACAAGATAAGAGGAAGGACAGGCAAAAGGTCCAGGTCTAACACGTTCTCATTTTCATATTGCAATACCATAACCTATCAAAAAATTATGATGGCCATTTCCTGCACTCAAACAAAAATTATAGAAACAAACATCCTCAACCTCGAAACACATTAAGACTTGTTGATGTTGTTTATGAAAAATGTAAATGGGGCCCTATTTAGAAATGATTTTGTCCCTGACAATGCTGAGATCAAATCAGGTGATATTACAAACAGCTCATACTTAATCATTATTACAATGTCATGTACAGTATTATGCTAATAAAACGGCTCCACGTTAAGACTTAGGTAATTGAAATAGTTCTTTGATACTCGTGAACGAATGCATCACAAATCGAACAATCCTGATAGCTTCATTTACAAATCTAACCATCTGTCGATCTCTCTTTTTCTGATATGA
This sequence comes from Diadema antillarum, assembly GCF_040938485.1. Classification (NCBI taxonomy): domain Eukaryota; kingdom Metazoa; phylum Echinodermata; class Echinoidea; order Diadematoida; family Diadematidae; genus Diadema; species Diadema antillarum. The sequence continues at coordinate 3,402,099 of NW_027270982.1, forward strand.
TATATATGTATGTATATATATATATAATACATGGTTATACAACGAGCATCACAGATACCCTTCGATATCTAGGTTGTTGACATTTTCTCATGTGTTATTTCTGGACTACATTATTGTTTTCAGTAATTGCCCCAAGACAAAAATGTGAAGAGTTAATAACGAAGAACGTTTCGTGCTGTAGGAAATGAATGGAGACACGGGGATCCACTGGTCGTGTCCAAAGTCACCGGTAATAGATTTCCATTTCCATTTAGCCGATCGATAGGTAAAACGCACTGGTGCTAAATGAAGAGCGGAGGTATATACCAGTATAGCCGTGTGTTTACCCGCGTCCATCCTTGATTGGTACGACCATTTGCGATTATGTCATTTGTGGGATCTATTTTGGATCTCTGCAATCGATAAGAGATTACGTACGTTATGAATGGCGAACTGTCAGCGGATTATTGTTCGGTAGTATTGACGTGATAAATAGATAGTGACTCCTTGACATTCAGTTTGGCGTCTTGTTCATCAGTGCAATCATTTTCCAATATCGTTGCATACATATATATATATATATATATATATATATATATATATATATATATATGTATTTGCAGCACCGTGTTTACATTACACGGAGCTCATGTATGCCTCAAATTTCAACCATCGAAGTCCATGGTTCTATAGTGCAACACGCTAGTAAAATTCAAGGGAAAAGATACAGAGCAAAGTCTTGTTCATATAGTTAGATAATCAAGTGAATGTGTAGCTTTAATCTCGTAATGAATATTAAAAAAATATATTTGCTTAATAACTTTGTCAATCGGTATGGGTATACGGGAAACCACAAGATTTGGTGAAAATGCTTCACTATACAACAAAGTTATTCATAAATATGCATTTTTAAAAGAACATCATCTGAAATCACAAGCTATAGTTGATGCATCATTCTCCAGAAAACACAATACATACAATGATCAATGATGTAATACAATATATCATTAGATTTCACACAGTTCATCAAATTTTTCGATCAAACATCTCAGTTTTGGCAAAGAAGAAGAAGAAGAAGTTGGGAACCAGTGAAAAGCCATACGAGCGGATTGGGATTCTCCCTCCTCCCCCACCCCCACCCCCCTCTCTCTCTCTCTCTCCCTCTCCCTCTCAAATAAAGCAAAGGTTGTGTTTCAATGCCAAACATTGGACATGCGTTATGTCACTCTTTAAAAAAAATTACCCATAAACATTGATGAGAACACAAGTTAGTCGACTCATAGTTGTATCTATAGCTCTTTGTGTGCTTCTGAACGTGTTCTTTCAAACCCCAGAGAAGAATGCTCGAACGCATTTATCACTGCGGGAGAGAGAGGTATAGAAGCCTATCAGGGCACTCCTTTGCAGAAAAAGAAGATGTTTCCTCTCCGCCCGTCCTCATTGATCTGAATCTGTTACATCGGAAGTTATGAAAGTATGCATGATGAGGAAGGAAAAAACAAAACCCGTTGACGCAGTGACGTACTAGAATGGCAAACGCAACGCCAAAACTGATACACCGGTACTGAATGCTCATCATGGCATAATTAGCAAGGCGCGCAACCGAGAAGCTCTGAGTACCATAACATTTCTGACCAATTTATAGTTCCTATTTTTGTCCCGATGGTACACAACTCTCACCCCTTGCGGGCTTTTAACACAGACTCATCATAAAGTTTAAAAAAAAATAATCTGCTTAGCAATCCCACCTCAAAATAAAAGCGTTTCGAAGAAGGCGGCAAACCAAGTTAAAAAAAAATTGAGATTCTCGAGATGCAGAAAACGAGACTTGTCAGTAAGACATTGTCTTTAAAAAGTCAAACATCTAGAAAAGGTACGTTCCCCAGCTGCCAACTTCCTTATTAATAAGGTTAATATGCCCACAAACAGATGTCTATTGCTGCATGATTTCAAAGATGTTCCTTGCAATAATCTTCTTGGCCAATTTGATTTTCCTCTTCTGATTTCATTTGCAGTGATGTATCGAGTTTCCCAGTATCTTCATGTACAAATAATGCATTTCATATAACGATAATGGTTTTCCACAGAGGTCTATATGGATGATTAGACCCTGTAAGTGATAAGCGTGAATTCACTTTAGAAAGCTAAAGCTTTCTAAGTAGTACTCTTATCATCGGTTCATCACGTCACTGGGCGCTATCTATGATATGAGCTGCCGATGGTTGAAACCAACTCCAGGTCCTAACAACACAAAGCAATGCCTTTATCATCCGTTGACATTTTCGTCTGAAATCTAAATGAAGCGTCACAAAAGCTAGGAAATATGGCATTCGGTGTTTGAGGTTTCTTTCTTTTCTTTTTCATTACGGTTGGAAATCCTTAGAAAGTCTGTGAGCCCTTAAATCGAAGTTAAAGTCGGCATACAATTTGACCTTTTGTAGTATCGCGGTCGTAATTCCCTCTCGGATCACGAAGTTTGAGATAAAACTCATGCCGTAATTCGCTGGTCAGCGGGGGATTCCACGGAGACCGACCGTTGCTAACCTTTTCATGGACTGTCACGCCTTTGTAGCTATAGCAGCATACGTCGTCCATAAATCATAGATATTCCAAGACTTGTTATTAAAAAGTTTGACAAACACTACTAGGAAATTACCACAGAAGGGGTCTAACCATTAAAGATCTATGCTGTGAAGGAACTGTTATAATTTTTTTCTGCAGTTCTTATTGTTTTCTTCCCACAGAATCGCTTTGTGAGAGGTCGATGTCACAGCTATGCGATGGTGCTATTTTTTTTTTTGGACGCTACTCAAAATTGTTCTCCTTTTTTTCATCACTTTGAGCACCAAAACATTTACTGAAGTATTCTGGTGAAACGCAGTCTACGGGTGGACAACCGGAACACTTATGGTTGAAGGGACTGAACTTATTAATGAATTGGGTGCTAGCTGGTAGCTACGAGAAATTAAAAGACTATAGAAGGCAGTTCTTAGTATAAAAGAGTTGAATATTTTGTCTTCCCCAGTCTCCCCCTCACCCTTTCCCTCTTCTCTCTCCCTCCTTTTTTTTTTCTCTCTCTCTCACTTACATGTACATTATTTCATACTATAATTTTCTGTTTGTAATTCACCTTTGTCAAAGAATTAGGGAACAAAAAAACTTTCAAATTGAACGGAAGAGAGGCCAAAAACAAAACAATATAAAAACATATTTAATCACAACTCACCGATCAATGCACCACTTTGAATAAAGAAATATGCATTCTAGACTCTGAAATACTATGAAGTAATCGAAATCAATATCAACTATCATGTAGGCTTCAACACCCTAAGCACATAATCAACATAGCATCAGATATTCCTGTAAAAGACGATAGATAGCACATGATAAACTCGGAAAGCCATAGCAATCATATTTCTGCTTTGATTGCAGAAAATGTGTTTCAATAGACAAAAAGGAAAAGGAAGAAACACTCGGTTCTTGTTGTTGTGTGAACAATAACACATTTGTCAGGGTAACTAGAGTTCAATGATAAATAATGCTGAATAAACCAAATAAACTAGCATGCCATGATTCATTTACCTTTCAGCCGTCAAAAGATAATCTCGGTATTTATGTATCTGTGCTCAAAGTTACGTGACTGGCTGTTCATATTTCACGAATGTCATGTAGGCCCGCTTCCTGTCCATTTCGGTTACATTCTTTTAGGAAATGAATTCTGTTATTGAATAACGCTTCAAGCTGATTTCACACACACATACACACACGCACACACACACAAATTTACTCAAACTTGTACTCAAATACGCACCAACAATAGCAAAAAAGCAAAATTAGGTCAGCGACCCTCGCTTTAACTCCCTGGGCACGGATGGGAATGTCTCATTTTTGAAATTGTGACATATCGTTGATACGCGATGATTCGAGAATCCCCCAGGAGCGGAGTGGGATAAAGTGAATCCACGTTTTGTAATGCTATATAACGATGAATGCGGCGGGCTTCTTCTGGCCAGGCTACTGTCATCCCCATCACCTGGGAACCGCGAGGTTGTACGAGAGAACGTCTGGATGCAATCGAACTTTTCTACCGTCAATTGGAAAAGGCCGCGGTGCGCGACAGAGAAAGAAAGAGTCAGAAAAGAGGGGGGGGGGGGATAAGGTACAAATAAAGACACGACAGAAAAACAGTGCGATAAGTTATAAAGACGTCGATATGGTTATTAAACTCTTTGCCCGGCATCCTAGCGACGCTTCGCGTTCCCCGGGAGAGAAAGGAACAATTTCTCTGTTTCGACAAGGTATGCGCCAACAGCGGATTCCAGAGAGATTCGAAAGATAAAATTACCAACCTATAGATCCAGCTCGGCGGGATATCAATTCAACTTGATTTCGGAATTAGACGCCTCAATAATGTTCCATACACAAACGTTCCTTTCCCCTTTCCAAAATTAGCCTTGCGTGCATTTGCCATGCCTTTCAAGACATGCGAACGGGGGAGAAAAATGTAACCCATGCAGAGGTCTAGAAATAAATCCAATTTGGGGATTTTGCCCTACTTAAGGGTAGAGATCGAGGTACACCCGCCTACCCCCTCCTGACGTCATTCAAAGATTGAGAGTGACACGTGCGCAAAAGTGGCAGCTCCCCGTTATTGAGAATGGTGTTAAGTATAGGATTTGGCATCCAGGCGCACTTTTCATCGTCACCTTCTTCTCTCTCTTTTTTTTTGTGCAAAGTTCAAGGTCGACACCGGTTGCTTTGTGTTAAGGGTCGAGACTGCAGACACCCGAAGCCAATCATGCCGAGCGAGATATTGAGAAAGAGGGGTGTGTACCGTTAATGAAAGCCACGCCGAGGAGCAATATCATCACCCTGACACTATAGGCTTACTTCTTCTACCAATGTAGATGCTAAAGTGTTCTTGAGTAAATATCTCTATGGTTCTATACCTTCCAAGCACCCACATGCACACACACAAGCACACACATACACCCACCCGCGCACACACAGACATACTAAAACAGTTTACTTTAATGCCATTACCTAGCACATGAGTTTTAACTTTGATGAATGAAAAGGCAGTCTTATTCCATAGTTGAAGTAATCATAGTGTTATTGTCTTTGTCATTTCTACCTTCAACGAAGATTATAATCATTGCGCACATATGGATGTGGCAGAGATACTAACAAGATATGTCGTCTGACCCTCTATAACGGTGGCAACCTTGCGACACAGTAGAGAAGTTGTAATCAAGAGGTTCAGAATTCGAATCCTGCCCTGCGTACGTCTTCACCCAAGCTGTGTCACCCCCTTTATGTTCTTTTCGATCCAGGTGGGAAAACTGGCATGTTTGGGCCCTTTGGAAGAGGCGGTGGTAAAACTGAAGTGACCGCCACTGCTAAATAGGACTATGTCATTATCATAATCGTAATTCACAAAACGTCCATCAAAACAGGCGTGTAAAATTGTTATTCCCCTATACAAGTAGAACTATAATACGTATTTATTTGGGTAACAAACATAGTGGCAGCATAATCTTTCAACTTTTGTAAATAATCTAAAATATGAGTTCAACTCACGATAGTCAGGACGATTTTGGTGTCATGAAACGCGCTTCCGTTCTATCTACACTGTACATGCAGTCATATTCGAAATATTTCATACACACATTATCGATTACAGACTGATCAGTCAATGTCCGATCAAGATGTGTTGTGAAGCACGTTTCGCTGATAAGTGATGATGGGTTGGTATCGCAAGCAGGGAGTCGCGCAGAGGGCATTGCGTTGAGGGTCGTTTTCTCTCCTGTCTCCTGTCTCTCATGTCTATATATGTATATATATTATACATGTACATACAATAGTGTCGCTCGCACTTATATCGATGGGCATTCCTCGATTTCATCCCGAGATCGTCGCGTTTCCCTTTGTCGCACATTTTGTAGCTGTTGTTGGATGACATTTTAGTGCTTCCCTCCTGGGGCAGTCAACCCGAATGCGAAGACCCTCAACACCAGGCGATAGCAGACGAAATAACGTTTCGGCCAGCTCCTCTTGCCACAGAGAGAAAGTGATAGCAAGAAAAGTCGATGTCCAAACTTAAGGGGGGAGGGGCAGTGATTGGGTATAGATTTGGCGTATGGTTGACGATCTCGTCAGGTTACGACCGTCATCGCTTTTCGGAGAGTTGATCCGTGAATAGCTTCGGATAACACCGTTGTCAACGCACGGGGGCATGCCCGTTATTTCGCAGATTTGTTATCCCGAAAATGAAATAAGTGTGGTGATTCCGAAGACACGTTTTTCCGAAACGCACAAATTCCCTATACTCAGATGTTCGTTAATCTAAAAATGAAATAGAATTCGTAAATCATAAAATTTGTGGCTTTATTTCAAAGGTTGGGCAATCCAAAGGTTTGTTCATCTGAAAATTTGTATCAAAAAAAGTTCGTTATTATGAAGGTTCGTTGATCGGAGAATAAAACAAGGTTTGTAATTTCGAAAAAGAAAAGCAGGCGTAAACTAACGAACTTTCAAAATTTCGAACCTTATTTCATTTTCGGATTAACGAACATTCGGATTAACGAACCATCTGGAAAACGAACCTTTGTACATCATGTATCAACGAATTGTGTCAAAAGGCAGTGACGAGCGAAAACAGTCATCCAAAGGATAAGATATATTCTTCAAAAGAGACTGTCAATAAATGACTTATTGTACAAGATTGCGCGTAGGGGCCGGGGCTAGCAAATGCAGACAAAATGGTTAACATGGTTAAAGGGAAGGTAAACCCAAAGAGCAATGTGGATTGAGTGAAAGCAGCAACATCATCAGAACACATCAGTGAAAGTTTGAGGAAAATCGGACGAACGATGCAAAAGTTATGAATTTTTTAAGTTTTGGTGTTCGAACCGCTGGATGAGGAGACTACTAGAGGATATGACGTATGAGTGGACAACAATACAAAGAAAATATAAAGGAAATTCGACAAAAATTCACTTTTCTAGAATTATGAAAGAGCAGTGGACCAACCTCTTTCAGAAAGCAGGGGGAATAATTGCTACCCTTAACATATGTCAATATCAAGTTGATGGAATTTGTAATTTTTATGACAAATTGATTTTTGTAGAATTTTCTTTATATTTTCTTGGTATTGTTGTCCACTCATACGTCATAACCTCTAGTAGTCTCCTCATCCAGCCGTTCCAACACCAAAACTTTAAAAATTCATAACTTTTGCATCGATTGTCCGATTTTCTTCAAATTTTCACTGATGTGCTTTACTAATGTTGCTGCTTTCACTCAATCCACATTGCTCTTGGGGTTTATCTTCCCTTTAAGCAAGCGGTGCCTAATAAATGGCAATCATGGTAATGGTAATCTCAACAATTACGCTGGTAACATGTTGATGTTGTTGTTGTTAAGTATTTTTGTGTGTGTGTGTGTGTGTGTGTGTGTGTGGTGCTTTTTCCACCGTATTATGGTCCTTCGATCGCATCGCAACGGTCACTGGAATTACTCATAACCCCTTTTTACACTTGTGTTTCTTATCCCCGGACTTTCTCTGACCCAGGACTATCGTTAGTCCCGTACCAATTTTTTCAGCTTTTTACACTGGCCAATTAGTCCCGTACTATCTCTTGTCCGGGGCTAAGGAGAAAACTGACCTTTTTACACTCGTATTTCTTAGCCCCGGAATTTCCAAACCACATAGGGCTTTTTACACTTGTAAATTTTTGTTTGTCCCGTACCAACGGTGGGGCTGAGGGGGGGGGGGGGGGCTTAGCCCAACCGTTGGTACGGGATTATCCTTAGCCCACTTTCTGTTTACACTCGTTTTTGCCAAAGTGGACTAGCCCCACCGATAGTCCGGTACTATCTGGCCCGGCAAAATAGCAGGGTTAGCACCGCAATTGCGGAGCCAAGCAAGTGAGTGTAAACAGAACGAAAAAATAATCCTGGGCTAAGCGACGGAGACGAAGTCCGACCCTCACTGACCAATCAGAAACGAGGTAATCAAGTGCTGCCGGTGCGTGCGTGTACGTGTACAGTACACAGCGTAATCATGAATATTCATGTGGTTTGGAAAGTCCGGGGCTAAGACATACGAGTGCAAAAAGGTCAGTTTTCTCCTTAGCCCCGGACAAGAGATAGTACGGGACTAATTGACCAGTGTAAAAAGCTGAAAAAATTGGTACGGGACCAAGACCGCACTCACTTTAGTCATTCTCTCGTAGTTACACACGCACACACACACACACACACACACACACACACACACACGCACGCACACGCACACACGCGCGCGCGCGCATACACACACATCGGATTATACATCAAAACATGTAAGAACAGACAACACAACACACACAGCTTCTCACACATTCCCTCAGGTGGACACTCTGCATTTTGAAATATCCACGTTATAAAAGCATCTTCTTTTAAGATTATGCTTACTATTATCCCCTTCTTGAATTCATACGGCAATAGCAAAAAAAAAAAAAAAAAAAATCAAAAGTACAAAATTCCAGAAGTCGGTTTGTTTGATAATCAATCAGTGCATATCATATTATCAAGTCCCTATTCTGATCTTTGCAATCATAAAACTGTATCATAATACTAGCTGACGAAATGATTGCCCTTATACCATAAATTGCTTTACGCTTTGCTCAGGGTCAATTGTACGACGGATATTAGTAATTTGATAACCTATATGCCTATTACAAATCAGATGCTGAATATTGCCGAGATAAATCACCCTGTTGGTCAACAACAATTAATTCTGCAAATGCTTGTTCAGAGTCTGACTTTAAGTCTAACAAAATCTGTCAGGAGATTTTTTTTTTTGTTCATTTACGTCTTGAGAGAGTGTGTGAGGGAGAGAGATCTGGGTATGCATTTTAAATGCGCATGTTATTAGTACTAGGGAGAGTGTATGAAGGGGGGGGGGGGCCTCTGACGCATGTGAAAAAAAAAACAACCTCATGGCAGTTTTCGGTACATCGCATGAAATCAGGGTTGTTTTTTTCCCCGCATATCAATCCATTTGTAAATTTTTCTTAATTGGGCATTTAGCAGGAAGAAGGTCCATATTCCTAAATGACCCATCTCAATCAATTCTTTATGCGTCACGTATTACATCTTACCTGTCTGGCAGAGTCTGCGGTTGATATCTGACTTTTGCTTGTTTCTACCACTTAGGTGATGATATTCAAAACAACAATCAGAAATTATATATACATTCATATTTGAAAAAAAGGTACGTTCACACAAGTATATCAGCGCACGTTATATAATCCTATACTCTATATCATAGGCGTGCAATACATGTATAGGGAAAATTTTTAAGAAGGAATAATCTATAGCGTTAGAGTGAATGAAATACCATTACAAGTTTTGTTAGTTTCCTATCTTTCACGGATTTTAAATCTCCCTGGTCTCTTCATAACCAACCAAAAGCTCCAAACAGAAATATGTTAATGTATATTGCAATAATGTGATTAGCCAGGGAGGTGAAAACCTCCCTGGATTAGCACAAGCTATAGGTCAACAGCATGCTTCAAGATGAAAAAGTAAAATCAAACTTTAGAGCCATTGATGATGATATTTATGGTAGCACTTTTAAAACACACTTGTCAGGTACGGGTAAAGTTTGTGAAAAATCATCCTGCCTGAATTAATCCCTTTCTACAATATGAGTGGGCATAGTGCCCTTATGACCTGAGAGAACACATAAACTATAAATATCATGACTTTGAGTCACTGTCAATATAACTGTATTTACAGAGACTCCAACTCTCCGACGGGAGATCTCCCACCGAAAACCCATTTTTGCAAAATCTCCTGTTCTCCCGCTTGAAATTTAATTTCTCCCGCCCTGGCTCTCTTTTTTTCCGTTTGAAAGGATTTCTTACTTATTGCTATTGTATGTTGAAAAAAATAAGCCTTAGATAGCACCAGAGAGCATCTAGAACCCTAGGAACTTCGCGATTCGCACACGTCAACTTGGAGTCTCCCGTTTGCTAGGGGTTTCAGGCGGGAGAATCTCCAGATCAGAAGGTGCTTTGGGTTGGAGTCTCTGTATTTATGTGGTATTTTTAGTGCCCATACACAGCGCAGTTACATCACTAGTCGATCTGTTGACATCGTTTTCATCAAGGAGACTTTTCGAATCATTCCACTAATACCATACGTATATAAGAGCCAGAGTAGTTGCGAAAGAGACTCAACATCGTCCATCCCAATAACCTATGAATACGTTATGTGACAGCTAATTCATGTCAGTTTTGTAGCATTCCACTTTTTTTAATCAATCAAAGCATATTATGAGAGATGATTGTAACCAGGGCTTTGGTGGGCGTAAAACCGTTGCAAATATTGACCCAAAAATCTTTAAGCGCCCCTTTCTTAGATTTCAAAACAAAATTTACAAAACACAAAAACACAAAAACAAAAAAGAAACTTCTCAGTGACTCACTCCCGTGACGAAATTCAATTTTTACACCAGCAACTTATAATCAATAAATTGAAATGCATATGCACATGCTGATGGATAGCATACCCAAGGAGTTCGCTTTTACTTTTAGCTGTTTTCATTTTAATCTTATTCGGAGGCTTGTTTGAGAACTGTATGTCATCGATTTATCTTAGCACGTATAATACAAGCGAGAGAACATGCATGAATATACGCCAGTGCTGGCAATGGTGCAGGCGCTAGGACTAGAAACCGCGGTACAAATTCAAATTTCCGCATAGGCCCCTACCGGGGAGAGAGAGAGAGACCTGAAGCTGTAAACTATCTCAGAGCTGCGGTTACGACGGCGCAAGCGCGCGCGAAAATAAGATTTGAATTCATTTCCTAAATTGGCGCGATTCGGGTGGGCCCTGCTCTTATCACTTCCGGTTGATGTGCCTTGCAGTCCATGAGCTGGCCTGCCGACTCGGCCCCATCACTCCACATCCCTAGATCATTCGTAGAAACCTCCTTCGCCCGCCTATCACCGGTTTATTTACATCGGAAATCTAGAGATTTCGCGTGACTTATTGGGTTACCAGTCTGTCAGAGTGAATCAAAGTTTGTGCTAATGATCATGTAAGAAATATTCCCGTTCACACCGGTGCGGACACAGGTTAGTTAAGTCTTACCGTTGTAGTTCCATGGTCTAGCTGCTTCGCTGCAAAGGCAGGGGGATGATGGTTATAACTTGGTCAATATACATTTTAGTTGTACACTGTAAAAACATCGGTGTTAGATTTAACACCACGGGTGTTAAATCTAACACCGATCAAACTTCAATAAAGGACCACACCCACAGGTGTTGAAAATGCACTGCGATGGTGTTGAAAAGTGTTCACCTGACACTTCGTGGTGTTAATTTGACACTGTACCTGGTGTTATTTTGACACTGTACTGGTGTTAATTCAAAAGTGACACCACATGGTGTTGATTTGATATTTGTTGGTGTTAATTATCAATGGTTTAACACCCGTCCAGCTTCAATAAGAGACCATACCAGCTGGTGTTACTGTGGTGTAAATTTATTTTCACATTTTTTAAAAATTCTAGTATTTAAATGTAAAATTCTTGATCGTCTTGTTTAAATTAAAAATCAACAAGAAATGCAGTTACTAAGAAACTCTTCAAAAAACAGTTTAAAATTTGGAAATGACACCCGGAGGTGTTAATTTAACACCAGAAATGAGCACCGAAAATTTAACACCAGCTCGGTGTTCACTATTTAACACAGGACTTTTTGCAGTGTATGTTTTGTCCTCCGGTGACTGCACCTTTAACACCAATTGTTTGTTGCTCTCTTTGTTTGTTTCATTTTTCATCTGATATGACGGCTTGATAGCTCATATTCGGCTGTACTAACTGGTCTTCCATGGGGTCAAGCTAGATATAGATGTGAGGCGGACCACTTAACCAGGTTATGGCATTGCACCCTACTCTTTACGGTGTCTGACTGGAACGGGACCTCTATTTTATGTGCTATCGAAGGTTTCGTGTTTTGCCTCTTGCAAGAGTAGAGTGGACGGTATGACTACCCACAGTAATGTTCAGCTAGACATAGGTAATCGAACCCAAGTCATTTGGATGGGGTAATCCCCCAAGTTCGACACCCACGAGTCATACGGCCCACTAGCTAGACATTGGGGAAAAAGGTCCATGAGTCATACACCCACGAATCATATAGCCCTAGGGCCTATACAGGAAATCTGAATAAGCAATTGGATGCATTTGCATCAAAAGTTCGATTCCGTGCATTCCAACAGCATGATGCTTTCACGAAGTGTATCATTTTCACCACTACCCAGTTTTAGATATAATGATCATAAGCAACCGATGTCATGGATATCGAACCCCGCGTATCACTTTACCTGTCCCAAAAATGAGTTAAGTTTTGAATTGTTTATTTTGCTTTGTTTCATTCACTCAGCTCAAAGGAGAAAGTTCCAACTTTACATTATCTTATTTTGATAGTTCTGTGGTTTTTTATTATAATAGTTTTAGTGATTTTGGTGATTAAACAGACGTACTTTAGTTACGTTTAACTGTGTATATGAACACTTCGTGATAACTGTTCTGTCTTTTTATGACCTATTTTTGTCTTTGTTCTTAATTTGTTTAATGTACAGAGTTATGTTTTGATTTTCGTTTATTTGCTACAATGTACAATATGTTGGTAGTCTATGTCTGTATTGACCCCATCACGGAAGGCCAGCTTTGTCAGGTGGGCTATCCATCAGTGTGTTTGTATTTGTTTTACTGGATATAAATACTACTACTACTACTACTACTATTACTGCTACGACCTAGACACTATAAAAATACAAAAAGGTGCCATTAAGGCACACAAGCTCGACACTATAGGCGAAAAAGGTCCAAGAGCTCGACAATGATATGTAAATTAAACCAACGTTGTAATGTCGAGTTGCTGAGCCTTTTATGCCTGGTATTGAGCTCATGGGCCTTAAATTATTTACCTGGTGTCTAGATCGTGGACCGTATAGCTCGTGGGTCTATGTTATTTGATGTCGAGCTCGAGGGCCTCGTTCACTTGGTGTCTATAGCTCATGGGCTGTATGACTCGTGATCTGTATGACTCATATGCTGTACAACTCGTGGCCTGTATGACTCGTATGCTGTACAACTCGTGGCCTGTATGACTCGTATGCTGTACAACTCGTGGCCTGTATGACTCGTGGATGTCGAGCTCTTGAGGTGCACCCATTGTTTAGGCTGAGCCAAATCGTCGCTCTTGTTTTTGAACAAACTAAATTTATTTACTAACATTCTGCTCATTTTAACTATTGAGATACATGTATCTCCAGCAGATAGTTCTCCACTCTGACATGCCATTTCACACATTTGCACATTTAACCAGATCAATTTTCCATTTAGATAATTGCAGAATACATCGAAAGTTGAAAATCACAATTTTAAGAATATATACTACTAAAATAATGATACTAGATGAAATGAAAGCCTTTTTTTCTCATAACAATCAAGTAGCAAAATTATTGTTCTGTAGGATATTTTGCACACAAAAAAGCGCAACTGGAGGGGATGGGGGATTCACGACTAACCAGGTTTGATTTCGCTTTGAAGGAGCATAATTGATGATTAATGTGGTTATGCATAAAATGATAAAGAATCAACACGGCCGTTGTAGTTGCCAATATTACACTATATTTCAAAACTTGTATAAGATTGATTGCACATTTAAAGGAAAATTTTATCTATCTTAAGTCCTTTTAGATTTTCTTTTAAATGAAGATGTGAATTGTTTTAGACGATTTCATAGAGCATTCCATTCGAGACAATAAGATTATTGGGTTATTTAAATGAATGTAAATGCGGGCATGCTGTTGATATGAACGAATGTTATTTATGAAAATAGTGAAGAAAGTAGACATCTCTTTTCGGAGAGCAAGAAAAAGACGACTAAAGAGAGGACAAAACAACCAAAATAATCCAAAGTATAAATGACCCCCCCCCCAAAAAAAAAAAAAACGCACACACACAACAACAACAACAACAACAACAAACAAACACTGGTTTGAGGGCACCTCATAGTTATAACGAGTCTTTGTAAGATGGATCTGTGTTTTAAGAAGTCAAATGATACAAATCACTCGTACATCTTACTGTAATGGAAATCGGAAATGGAATGATAGACTGATCTGTATGTAAATTGGCAACACTGTTCGATCGACTTCAAGACAAACCCCTCTCCCCCAATATCAAATGTTCTTGTGTGGTTGTAATTGTGAAGTTACTCGTCTGAAGAAAAAAAAATGAGTAAAGTCATGCATAACTGAATGGAAGGTATATACAGCTAATTTCGCGTCTAATAATGACGCCTATTATGGGCTGAAAAGTTCTACCTAGAGAGTCATATAACACTATCGTAGATGAGGATTTGGGTAGATATAGCACTTCAATCTCCATTCAGTGTTTTGATTCTTAATTCAATTATTTTCTTACCATCAATTACAAAAGAAAACAACTGAAATCGATATACCTATGTGTATATAACCATATAATATACATATATGAACATAATAATGTGAGGAGCAGAAAAAGTAACCTAAACCCAGAAAAAAAAAATCAAAAAGAGTAGGGTTTGGTGATGATTTAGGAAGTACAGAAATGAAATCGTCAAGTAAAAGAACAAAGATTAAGTTACGAGTTTGTGAGATTGGACGCTCGTTTTGTTTTCGTTTGGACACTCCTCTTGTTCACTGTTTGTGATTCATTTTGAAAACGACACCAATGTTGCAATTTGATAAGAAAAGGGAAATCTTATTCCTGTGATAGTTCTCCAAATGTTAAAAATGAGAACGTATCTCACTAAGGAAATGGGAAAAATCTAAATTCATATCATATCTCTTTATTCAATACAAAAGTTGAATAGGCCTATTAGACAAAAGAAAAATTTGATCGTTATGTATATTTTTCAGACAAGGGAAAACATACCGACCATCGCCGACATAAGTTTGACTTGAGTTAGTGGGATCAACAAGGACATGAACACAGTCAAAATTAATGAATAATGATTTGTTTATGTGCATACGTATATTCGTAGTTGCAAGGCAATGACGAGGATGGATTTGTAAAAAGAAATGAGAATTCGTTGATTCATTTATTTTCTTTCAAAAGATTTAAAAGAGAAGAGATGTTAGTGGAGGACTTTTTCTTCTTTGATTGAGAACATTAAATTTCTTGTCAAAGCTTTTTTCTTCTTTGATTCAGAACATTTAATTCCTCGTCGAAGTACCAGTATCATCGATTTCATGTAAGATGTGTTACTGAAAAATTATGAGATTCGCCAAAGTTAATCCTTTTCATTTCCATATTAATGGCATTTGAAGCACCCTTCTCGGATGAAAACACCAAGCACGATCCAGCTTATGTGCTGATTAATCATGATAATTTACTCGTGAGCTTAACTTGTCAGGAACAAGCAACGTTGTTTTTTAGTATATTTGGATTTAAAATAACCCTAAATATAATATATGAGTATCCACACAGCCACAATTGCAATATCAGTTCCCCAACCCCATTCACTCCACCCCCCCCCCCTCTCTCTCTCTCTTTCATGCCTTTTCTCTTTCTATGTTTTCTGCCTAACTGACTAGAAGAAACTGTGAATCCAGAAAATTAATTTCCTGATCTTCTTTTGCTGTTTGACGAAAAGAAAGTCTAAATTTAGGTGATCATAGTGCGGTTGGTACTGCTGGCGACAGTATACATCAGCCTTGAGAGCATCTCGTTGACAGTGGTTGGAGATGTTGTTGATTTAATAGTATTTTATCCATTGATATGTAAATCATCCATTCATCAGCGAGAAAATGTTACATCATTTCGTCCTTGTTTGGAACTGATATTTGTGTAGTGGAGGGATTATCTGTGCTTATTTTTCCCCCACGATGAGCCTGTTGTTGTGGAGGTGATCCGGCGCCTGTCGTTGTTGCGGTGGAATCGTCATTGTCGCTGTGGTGGCAACAACGCTGCGGTAGATGTAAGTGTTGCACTTGTTGCGATGTACCGTTGTCAACCAGTATTAGTGTTGTTACTTTTCGTTCTCTTGATGAACTCGTTCAACCTTATTGTAGTTATTTCTCCGGCTGACGACGCTAAGATCCGTGCAATAATCTGGATTATCAAAGAGTGTCAGTGGCTCATTTAGGTAACATCTTTCTTCTTTTTTTTCACCTCTTTACGCTTTACCTAGGTTTTAGGGTTTTCAATAAGCATAAAGCAATAGATGAAATAATTGGCGGTGTTAACGCATCTTGGACCAAATAAGAAATAACATATGGGGATACTGACATAGCAGCAATACATTATCTTAAAAATTAATAGAATCGGACAATTTTGACACAATACATGTGAGTGTGTGTTTGTGTGTGCGTTTACCATATACTATGATTTCCTTATACAAAGTTGAATAACGTGCTAACTGAGTTTCAAATCCTATCTGAGTTTCTTTTCGAGAAAAACAAAATCACTGTGCTAAGAGAACAAATCATTCCCCTTGCGTTTTATGAACCAACAACTCAGTGTAAAGCGAAAACATCATGGTCATGTTGCGACGAATATCACTGCTTCGTGGAAGAAGATAAACTTAAGTTTGTGTGCATTTATTTCACATTTAAACAAAAAAAAAACCACAAATGGTTTCACGTCACGAGCTCGACACCTACGAGTCAGACAGCTCACGAGTCTCTCAACTCACGAGTCATACATACAAGCCAGGAGTACAATACACAGCCCTCGACTCAACGTTAGAACGGGTGAACGTCACGAGCTCGACACCTACGAGTCATACTGCACACGAGTTTCTCAACTCACGAGTCATACATACAGCCCAGGAGTACAATACACAGCCCTCGACTCAACGTTAGAACGGGTGAACGTCACGAACTCGACCCCCACGAATCATACAGCCTACAAGCTATGTGATAGACACCAAATGAGCAATAAGGCCCATGAACTCGACATCAAGTAAAATAGACCCACGAGCTATACGATCCTCCAGCTTGACTATAGGCAGATAAGGCCCATGAGCTCAACACTTGGTAAACAATTACCCAAGGCCCACTAGAAACACAAGAATAAAAAAGTTTTGCTTTAAATTTCTCTTTAAAAAGATGATAAGTATGGGTATTTTCGTAATTCCACCTCAAGACCACTCCACACTTTTGGATCAAAATATTTCACTCTTGGGCAAGAAAATTCGTAATCAAAACTATAGGGATGCAGTAAATATGATTTTACTGCCTTGTGGAGGAAGAAGTAAAATAATGTGCGTTTTTGTTTTGTTTTTTTCACCGAGAAACTTTGGTGAAAGGTAATGCAAATATGAGAGTATAAAGTTTACAGTTTGCACAACTTTGGTAAAGGGCGATACAAAATAATATGAGAGTATGAAGTTTACAGTTTGCAATTTGCAAGTTGTGTATGTCTTGGATCTTTAAATGTTTAACTCTCTAAAGTATAGGATCACCATATCATAATGAAGGCAATCCAGTTATAATATGTATCACTATTATTTTGTTTCTTTTAACAGCACAAGCTTATTAATATAAGTTAAAGGGCTAATATCCCGTGGTGAGCTGATAATAAGCCATATGAAGAACCTCATGGGGTAAAATCTTCCTAAGTCTATCAATATGTCTATTTACATCTCTGATAACTTTTGACAATTTATTTGTAATCTTATTTACGTGATCTTTCCATTACAACTTATCCAAAACAACGCATTAGAATTTTGTTGATTCTACAAATGGAATATTTTGATTACCAATATATATGTTGATATTTTTTATACCAATATCT
Source organism: Diadema antillarum (assembly GCF_040938485.1). Classification (NCBI taxonomy): domain Eukaryota; kingdom Metazoa; phylum Echinodermata; class Echinoidea; order Diadematoida; family Diadematidae; genus Diadema; species Diadema antillarum. The sequence continues at coordinate 3,419,926 of NW_027270982.1, forward strand.
TTTTTCATAGATTGACAAAGCAGTCATAAACTTTTGGCAAAACTAAACTTCAATTTGTTCGCTGCAAATTAGGGAAATACCCTTTTCAGTCCAATATTCATAATGTTACGCAAATTCAAGATATCCTTCCCCTGACAAAAACAAATTTGTGTCATTTGCATATTAAGTAATTGCATGCAGTTTCCTCTTAACAAATTGTAAATCCTTTACGCATATAGTAAAAACAACAGTGGGCCCAATACAGAACCTTGTAAAAGTCCCATGTTAGCAGCCGGACTACTTGTGGATTTATCTTTCATTAATTCAAATTAAGAAATAATATTGTGCCCCGTTATGATAAATGAGTATGATGACTAAACACAATCAAAGCTTCTTGAGTTTAGATAAATCTAAAAACTAGGAAATTTTATACACATTTAGCATTCAAAAGCCTCAGTAGTTTTGTCTGTGAAATCAAGTAATGTCATATATGATGAAAAACCATCTCTACAGCTACATCCGTACTGTTTGGCATGTAAAGCATTCTGTTAACTAGAAAATTCACCAAACGACACCAAACGACTATGATCTTTTTATTTCAAATATTTTCCAAAATATCAAAAGCAAAGATATTGAACCATAATTTCTCAATAAACCAGGATGTGCTATATTACAAACTGGAATGGATTTTGCTTAAACAAACAAACAAACAAAAACAAACGAAAAAACGAAACGGGGAAATGTGTTAGTTATGATAATATGACCAAATTATAGATGTCATATCACATAAGAAATGTATTAGAATATTAGTAGATTTTTATCACGTTTGCAGGACGTTTATGTCCAATTGTAATAAAATCATTGTTCTGTTTGACCTTAAAATCAGGAGCAGTCAAAGTAACTTGAACAACAAAAAAAAAAAACAGAGAAGAGTTTGGTGGCGATTTCGGAAATGAAATCGTCAAGTAAAAGGACAAAGATTAAGTAACGAGTGCGTGAGATTGGACGGTTGTTTTGTTCTCGTTTGGACATTTATTGTTCTGTTTGAATTTACTCGTCTTACATACAACTTAATCATGGAATGGAGTATCCCTTAAGAGATTTTACGTTGGTTGTTTTTTTTTTCAAGTTGACATTGCATTTACCATGGACGACGACAAAAGGTAGTAGGTCCATTCATTTACCGAGCATCAGAGGGGCGCGGTGCAATTCACGTCATAGTCACTGACCGAGACAGCTTTTTATGGTAGTCTGAGGACGCTGCGCTAGATATTTAATGACCTTAAAGTAGTTATACCATTTATATGGTCTTTGTTTCGCTCCTTCAATTAAACTGTTTATCTGCGTGGGGTTGTTTCTCTTTAAGGGTTCTCCGTAATTTGATATGCTCAACAATATTTGATCAACAGCTATTCATGGGTTATTAGAAGGGTGACACCGGAGTGCGCTATAAATAGACAGGCATCTTGGCTGCCCTATTTCAGGCGCTTTCGTGAAAGGATGTTGTACACAATTACCGGGGTCCATCGCGGGAGGTATCTACGGATCATCTTTACTGATATGCTCCCCGGAGCAGTCATAGTGGCGGAGTTCAGCACTTCTTCTTTCCAGCGTTCTCTTCCGCCCCTCCGCGGTGGTTTAATTTGCCCTGCATGCCGCAACCTTCGGCAGGTGAGGCGCCCGGGCAGGCCAGTAGCTTCATATTTGTCTTGGCAGCATTCCGCATTCCTCACACTGCTCACCTGTGTGGTGTTGTCAAGAGCTAGGGGGAAGTGATGGGGGTGGTCGCGGGGCTTGTTTGCCCTTGCTTGGAGGGGCAGGGGCTGTCCCATTAGGCGTGAGAAGTACTAGAGTGGATCTGCTGCTTTTATGAGAATGGATAAGAAGAACACATGAAATCGAGCAAAGCGATAGAGAGGGAAAATATTTAATGTCAATATATGCTCTGGTACGGCTTAACGTAGACAAAAAGAAAAAGATTGCTGAAGGACTAATAAGTTAGGCTTCTATTTACTGCTGTCTTTCAGTGATAAACATTTCTGCACGATACATGTGATCTAATGAGTGAAGGGGCATTCTGTAATATTCGAGCTACAAGATACAGCCGGTTCACATGTGTGACCGACTGATAGATAGGGACTATGCATATATTCCCCGTCCCCTATGCTTCTGTGTATCAATAATGATGAGTTGACAACACCCTCTGAGAACAATGGTCCTCATTTGCCCCTGTCCTGTCCTGTCACTCTGTTTCGGGATCACTGTGTGTTTTCGAAGCCTGGAGCTACATGACACTGGTAGTGGTACAATTCCCAGCCTGACGTCAAGTCAAAGTCAAATTGGAGGCAATCTTGAGGGCTAGGTCCCAAGGTCGTGTCACCGGCACCAGTTATACAACCAAAAATCGCGTCACATTACAGATGAGTTGTTTGATGTAAAAAGACTGGCATTCTTCTTTTTCTTCTTCTTCCTCTAATGTGTGTCCAAGCCTTGTATTATTGTATGCCCTATGCTGAACCTCTGACATGTTCTACTATATTTTCTGATAACCTCTGATAAGTTACACGTGTAAACTTTTGAGATTTTTCTAATGGATTCTTCTGTTCTTGTTAATCACAAACAAGATTTATGATGATAAAGAAGAACTATACTGTATCATTGTGTTATCATACCCAGTGAGCCGGCCACCATTAGAATAAGAGAGAAAGATTCTCAGAGAGCAAATATCCAGACTACAGGGAATTCTTTTTCTTCGAGAGACCAAATGAGACGTCTTTGAGGTATTTGCAAACAGATCATTATGATAACATTATATATCATTACGTTCGTCTTTGACTCTCCACACAGATGAGGAAACATTAAATGTCATGCTTTGAGTGTATTTCGAGCGATAAAGGTATCAAACAAGGAGGATTTGACGAAACTAGATAATGTTGTGTGAACATTATCTTCGTTGTAGACTTCCCTTTCGTGAAACTTGCATCATGCAGTTAGTGCAATAATAAAGCTTTTTTTTAGTTCAGACATAAAATCGAAAACTATAAAGGCGAAGGATCGCCGAGACTTTTCCATCTAGACTACTTTCATCTTAATCTGGACTATTCCAGCTGTTTGACAAGGATCGGATGAAGCTGTGAGATACGTGCTCTATGGAAATGCTACCACAATAAAGACAATTGACTTTTCGTATTATATTCTTCTGAAATTAATGAGAATGCATCCCGATGGTGACATCTTTCTCCTAAGGTTGTTTTATATTCTACATTTACATCAGATGAATAAGTCGCTGATATTTGAAAGTAATTTCCCTGAAATCATTGAGGCTGCATTTTTCTCTCACATGATTACCGTCTGTTATATACCTATGACATCTAGGGCATGACTCACATATCTAGGTAAGAAATTTGCTTGAACTTGTGCTGCCTCCTTCATCAAACGATGATGTGTTTTGGAGTTTATGGGGGCGATTAGACCAGACTGAAGAAGTTTAAAAGAGATAATTCTCTCACGATAACGAATCCTTGATGGGATGGTGCAAGTCAGCTCGAGTTCTCTCCTTCATGTCGTAAAATATATTTTCGTCCATCTCTCACACATTCACGCACAGACTGCTATATCACCCCTGTTGGAAAGAACACAGTGTCCCACAGTGTGAGAAATACAGTGTGAACACAATGTGAACACATTGTGAACACAGTGTGGAATCTATTCACACACTGTTAAATTCGAGTGTTTTGACCTGAATGTGAACACATTGTGAATCATCAATTCACAGTGTGACACAGAACATTGCCATGTGAACACTCTGTGAAAACCAAACCACAGTGTGAAATCATCTCCACACTTAAATTCGAGCGTTTTCACATACTAGTAGTTGACTATGTGACCACACTGCGAACACACTGTGGGACACTGTGTTCTTTCCAGTAGGGACTGTTGTTTTGGAATGTGTTTGTGGAGCACAAGCCTAGTATAGGATAATGCTAGCGTAGAGTGGAGCTCTAATTCTTGTCCAAAACAAGGCCGTTTCCAAGTCCTTCGCTTATGATAAGTAGTGTCGGCATCAATGCATGTGATGTGGTGCATGCCATTTACGGAACATTTCCTCCCAGTCGCACGAAATATTGTTTTTCCAGGCCAAACCATGCGTCCAAGGTCATGAACGTGTGTAGCACAGACGTGCATATCCATAGCACATGATACTGTATAGAACCCGCGGTCCCTAATTTGTTAAAAGCTCAAAACAGACGAAATTTGTAGAAAAGGTCAAAATCCATTTGTCTTCGATATACATTTCTTATGATTATATCTAATAAAACAATCAAAACTTCTCAACATTTTTTTTTCAAATATTCTAGCTTTCAAATTCTAAGTAGATTGGCATTCCTCAAAATATACAAACAATTACATGATGTTTCTTTTGATATTCAATACTGTCACAATAAAGCTCAGAGCACTTCTATATTGATTTATTTCATCAATTGTGAACGAGAAATTTATTACAGGAGAGCTGATGCACGCTCCACGTTGAAACTTGTGGTGTCATTATGAATTCACGTAAAGATCCTGTTTTCGTCATTTTTTTTTTCCATGCTGAATTTGTTGTATATGTAAAATATAAAGCGTGTTTGTATTTACATCTGTATGTTTATTTTACATACAAACTTGCAGATATGAATACAAACAGGTAAAAGATCTGGTGCAATAGCAAACATTTCGTATTAGATCAAAGCACACAGAAAGCAAAAAGAAAGAACATTTTTAATGTTAAACTTGCACACACCGTCACACACACACACACACACACACACACACACAATGATATAGGTCGTATTCACTCGTGAAGAACGTTTCATTGAAAATCAGATAATACTGTCAAGGAAATTTGAAATTTTCACAGGTGTTCAAGAACAAAGATTTAGATATTTTTTGTGAGGGTTGGGCACTACAAAATGCACTCCGTTTTTGGAATTGAATATTGATCTTATGATGTTATCGAATTTGATGGATTCACGTGTTTCAAAAGCGAGATCGGTCGTACAGTCGTTGCTAATGCAAAGTAAATGTCGCGAATATGTCATTCTCTTACACATAACTCCCATTGTTTTGAGCACAGGTCTTGGATGACTCTCATGATCTGAACAATGTGAGGAAATTAAATCCTTGCACGAAAGTATTCTTACACTGTACATTGTAGCAATGATAAGTGACAGGGACACTTCTCAGAGGGGCGCTTCTTGAAATTATTGACCAAAGTATAGGTTACCATAAATCATTCTTATCATTAAACGAATTGTTGTGAGGCTACGACAACTGTTACCTCCTGAGAGTTGCACAACTGATTACATGAGCGATAGTAAATGTTTCATAAAAGAAAAAGATTTCTTTAAAAAATGATTCCTTAAAACGTAATGTTCATGATTTGTATTCAACTTTCAGCGTCTTCTTTACAGTGGCGGATCCAGGGAGGACCGCAACCGGCGCACGCCCCCCTTTATTTTTTGTTGAAACAAAAGAAATAAAAAGAAAGATGGAGGGAGGGGTGCGTACGCCCCCCCCCCTCCTTTAATTTTGTAAACGCGCCCCCTCTTTATATAATTCCTGGATCCGCCCCTGTATTTATATAACTTTCTTCTCTACTCATAAACAGTTAACATGAGCATGGATTGAGTATGTTTCTTTGATAGTATTATACTGGTTTGTTGCTTTTGTGGTTTGTTTCTCTGTTTCTTTGTTTCTTCGTTTGTTTGTTCGTTCGTTTTTTTCACTCAGCACCATTATTTTTGATTCTCTAAACCTGGAAATCATTTCCAATAGTATTCCTTAATTCGGAGTGTTCCTCTTGTCATTAGCATATAAATGGAAATTAGCATATAAATGGAAAACAAAGACTGAAGAGCAGAAGGCATTGAGTTTATGGGCATGAATGAGGGGCGAGGGACTATGGAAAGCGATCTGTGAATTTATAAGTCAAAACTATGTAATCTAAATATCTATATTAGATTGATTTCAATGAAAAATAAGATCGGAACACTCCACTGTTACTGGAGTACATAATGCATTGCCTAATCAGTTGTCCTGCTTTTATATCTGTCTTTTTGTACTTCCGTGGAAAAATTTGGTTTTCATGTAGACATTTTCATTATTATGTGCCAGCTTTGTGGTAAAACCGGTTGAATTTCTGTGTTTATGGTGAATTGCAAATGACGATCAATAAAAGTTCTGTGCGAAATGATGGGGCTCAGATTGACTAGATAAAAGGCATTGAGGGGATGTTATGTATACGATGATATATGGCAGGCTATATGGGAAGACGAACTTTCCGCAAAACAAATATCTTTCCATAATTTATCCCACCAATTTCCTGCCCTCCCCCCCCCCACATCCTTCAACCGCCAAAGGGCGAACATATGACATTCCCATATTTCTGTGTTCATTCCCCTAAATCATCACAACCTTGATCCAGTTGCAAATGGTTTATTTTCCATCGGGTTCTAATATCACGAAAAGTCGGGGGAAACAGACAACTTCAATTCTTTCTGGAATGCTGAATCTCGTCGACGGAGAAATCGTCCTAGGCTGTCCGCATGACCATGTGGCAGACGCAGTATGCCGAGAGCTTCCAGGTGCATGTGGTGTTCCGGACAAAGAATGATGGACATCTTTTGATGTACAGTATTCTATATACATATCAGAACGTCAAAACATGTTTTTCGGTGCCTGTGTGTGTTTGTGTGTGCCTGCTTGTCATCTGTGTTGTGTGTCATTTTTTTTTTTTATGTCAGCTTATCTAAACTCGTTGCTGACAAGATATCAATTTCCATCTCGTTGGAACTGAAGCAGCCTCGAATCGAAGAATTAACCTCACAGCTGCAAATCTAAAGTAATGTCTAAAGAGTCATATGGTATCCAAAAGCCCAATTATATACATATATATATATATATATATATATATATATATATATATATGTTTATCTTGGAATTTTCCACGTGTTGGACTTCGAATGTTGTAATTATTAGGAGAAAGAGGAGTCTCAAGTACGCCATGGATCCAACGATTACAAAAAAAAAATGTATTACATTATTTTTTTTATTAAAAAGAATTGTAATCGTTGGATCCATGGCGTACTTGAGACTCTTTCTCCTAATAATGATATATATATATATATATATATATATATATATATATACTTATACTAATACTTATACCACTAACGCTAGCACTACCATTAAAACTTCTACTGCTCCTACTTATACCTACCATGCGTGATTCTATAATTTCACTAGTACTGGGGTTACAAACATTTACACTACTCTTATTCTTCCGATTACTGAAATATCCTAAAAATAATTCCTCTAAGGGTAACTTGTTACTAACACAACTATAATTTTGTATCGGGTACCAGTATGCCTTTGATACAAGTTTTATACTATCATTTCCTTCCTTTCCACAATTTAAGCTTCTTCTTCGACTATGGTTGGCGCTGTTAACATCATCGCCATCACTTTGACTTCAGCTGCTACTACTTTGCTACCCCTACTGGAACAACTACCGCTGCAGAGCTGTGGCATATACATGGACTTTTCGTGGGGTTTCTCCGAAGGTACGTAGGTGATAAGCGGACTCCTGGGTCAAAGTCTGCAGATTTTTAGTCGCTTTCCGCAAATGGGACGAGGGACGATTACTCTGCGCTGGTTTCCACAGCAGAAGTCCAGAGCTTCCCGTCAAGTAATATTCGATCCGCCTCGTGTTGAAAGAAATTGTCATTTGCATCCATGGAACGTCTGGGAGGAAGGGTGGATAATGGCGCGAGATCACCGTTTGCACTCGTTTTCTGTCTCTTTTCTTTCTTTTGCCTCTCCTCTGGATTTCACCTGTCCTCATTCCACCCCTCGTCTCTCTGTATGTCTATCCGTCTTCCTTTCTTTCTTCTCATCCCACCCCCCCCCCCCCGAACCATCCTCTACTTCTCACCCACTCCATTGTGTGCTTCACCGGGTCCATCGTGCTTTCAGCACGGTAGTGAATCTTCTTGAGACGTAGCCTCGTACAGTAATCGCGTTAACCCGGATGGTGTCCGTGACCCCAAAGTGCCTCGATATCTAGGTCTGTTCCCGATAAAGGCACGGCTGGAGACGGCAACCATCCAACGACTAACATTGGGGTCCCTGGGTTCAATACCCGGGAAGGTTTACGCTGAGAATGCTATGTCTCCAAATTAGATTTGTCTCTCCTTTTGTCTTATCTCTAGTATTCTTTTGTTGTTCATCCAACTTCCAAGATGCTGGCCACACTTGGTGATAAAGCATTTATATCTGCTGCTCCCAAATTGTGGATTCAACTGTCCCAACCTCTCCGCAACCAACAATCTCTCATCATCTTCAAAAAAACATCTAAGAGCTCACTTGTTTCATCGTTAATAATACAGTAGTAAAGCGCAATTGCACATGTACGTTTACGGAAGATGCGCTGTATAATGTTATGGTTATTGTTATTGTTGTTGCTGTTATCATTATTATTATTATTATTATCACCATCATTATTGTGACGCATGAGCATTTTTTAAAGCATTTTGTATCGAGCTATAGTTCAATTCAGTTCAGTTCAAATTTATTTCATATTTCCACTTTCTCAATAATGAGATTACAAAATGATTGACAGTAAAAAAAGAATACAAAATATACACAACCATGTCATTTGATAGAAGAAGAAAGAAAAAAAACCCACAAAAACATACTTAACACAAATGTATATGGTCATATCATCTGAGGATGTCACAAGTAAATATCAGAAATATGATGGGGCCTGCAGGTGTAGCCATGCCACACCTGCAGTAATCAATTCCGTTGCTCCCTGCTCAGAAAAAAAAAAAGTGTCAAAAATATTTTATTTTTCCTTTTCCCTTACATAGTCTTTCACCTTTATAATGATTGTATCAACAATTTCTTCCTGTATTTTTAACAAATCGACCAAGACCTCAACGCTAAACTTCCGCCTGTACGCAATCACGCAATGACTGTAATTTAGCATAATAATATGCTGGGGGTCTTAGCCAACCGCAGTGGGTAGATGCATCATATCAGAGTATTAGCACAGTCAATTTGCATGCAAATATCTTCACGAAGCATTTGCCTTTTTAAATGAAAGGCATCAGAAGATTGGATAATTTAATGTGTTTCGTACTTTTGGCTCAACTTAAACTTTCTTCTTTTTTCTTATAGCAAAGCATATGAATTATGATGATTCTTTGCGATATCCCGAAAGTAAAGCTGTGGGAAGTTCATTATCTGCGTAGCGGTATTTCATAAGTCTATACCAAATTCTGGAGATCGCTCATGGACTTAAGAAATAAAGAATAAAAAGCAAATACTAAGAGGCACAATTTGCAATTAGATGTGTGAAAGTGAGGATAATAAAGATTCGGTATTTCAGTGAAATGAGTATCTCTTTGCACCTCTCTCTTTTTTTTCTCTCTCTCTTTCTCTCTCCCTCTCTTTGTAGGGTATCGTATGTATGGATTTTAAAGACTTCTCATGCAAAAATTGATTTTTTTTTTCTGAAGTTGTCAAGCTGTTGTTAAGCTTTTGAAATCTGAAATGGCAATTATGCAATATGTTCTGTTGTTTTGTCTTCCATACCGATGAATCTAAATTTTCCAATGGCAGATGCAAGATGGTTGGGCGTCATTCTAGTTGTCATTCTCATATATTTCTCAGGCTATACACAGAAACATAATATTGAATATAATGACTTTAAAGGGATGATATAGTTTTGGCTCAGACAGGGATGCAAGTTTCCAACGTTTCAGAGTGTGTGTTTGTGAGATAATGAGAAACCTCTTATTGTTGTTGTTTTGCAATTTTTTTTTCTGTATGAGGGGACTGCATTCTACAAGCTGTGCTTTTTAGCAGTCCCCTCCATTTCCAGCAATATTGTTTATGCATTTACCACAGTGACGTAACAGTTATTTGTATCTCTGTTGATAATTTACCTATATTTATCTTACAACGTTATTCTGTTCATCGCATTGTGGTACTGATTTCATGACGTCTGTGTATATGAGCGTTTCTTTGTATTTCTTATTTGTTTGTTGGAAGTGAAATAAATCAACTTGAACTTGAACTTGAACTCTTATGAAATATAAAAGAACACGCAATTTATAGAGGAATTCACAGTTTATTTGATGAAAATTAATCTTGAAATGGCTGAGATATGAAAAAAAAAAAACAATCCTAATAAAATGCGACGGGCCACGATTTTTATTAGGATCTCTTTGTTTTACCTTCTTTTTGGATATCTCAGTCATTTCAAAACCGATTTTCATCAAATAAATTTTCAATTTCCCTTAGAATTGTATGCTCTTTAACATTTCATAGAGTGGTTTCTAAATATCTCGCAAAACGTTTAAAGCTAAATCCTCACCTCAACCAATACTATACAGACCCTTTAGCATTATTATTTGTTTGTTTGTTTGTTTTTATTTCTGCATTCAATCAGATACAATTTGAATACAAATTTCAAAAAGTACAAAGACAAAGAATAACAAGTGCAGTGAAATAAATCGATAACAGTACACAAATAGATACACATAGGTGATTGCATTGAGCAATGTAGATACACAGAAATATAAAATAAAACATACAGTATTTTTCAGTAAACAACAGAGATCACTGAATGCAGGAGACCACCATCGTAAGCGATTAAGCTTGAAATGGATGGAGGCCTCATAAAATAACTATTCAACGACACAACTCTCTTGGAGGAAGGTGATCAGGTGGGTGCAGTGCAGTTGCAGGTGTGAGTGCAAGATGCAGTTGAAGGAAGAAAATAGAGATTGACAATAAGATGACAATCATTTACCATAAATATTTGTTATGTTACTTGGTTTGGAGAATATAATTGTATCAAATATCGTTTTATTCACTCGCTATTGTGGCATATAGACACATTATTACTTTCCTTTTTGTTGTTGTTTTTTCCCAGAAACGAAAATGTAGAAAGGATGGAATTAATTACCATAATGATTATCTTGATCGACGATACACTTTTTCTAATCACGGGGGGGGGGGGGGGGGACATATGATTGTAATATTCATTTGGAGACTGCTCAATAGCGTCGTATACCTGAGGAAGGTCAGAAAATAAGATCCACTTCATGTACATCTTGTATATCCCTCGTTTCGGTGATATCGAATGAAAGCCAGTCAGTGAGAGTTGACCACTTGATCAGTGAAAGATAACCCGGATACATCCGGGGGCCCCGCCCACACGAGGATCTTCTCCTATTTTGACTGGCCACGGGGCATTCTATCAGGAGAACTCGCATGGTGAGCATAAATTCGCCATGACCTACACAATCAGCCTCTCATCTACGGCAAGCCATGAATACCTTTATTCCTTTCATCATTTAACGAATGGAAAAACCTGTGTTAGCGAGAATCTCTTTGGCATTAAGTCAATTGAAACTCCATATCTTGAGGTGCCGCAAGCGGTGTAGTATTGGTTTCAAGTGTACATCTATGTCCTGGAGGACGGTCCGTATATGCATTGATGCACGCACACAAATCCAACACTATACAGATTCATGACGAGGGGTTTTCGTTCATGTGGATGCTCTTTTTCTCAAGGGTGGTAATAAAATACTGCCTGCCCTTAAACATAACTGTTCAAAGATAAGTCTACTCATGCATACCTAGTTAGTCATTAGCTGAGCGCATAGCCCGTATAGTCAAGCGGTTTTCGTGCCTTCTTTACACAACATGGATCATAATCTTTCAATATTGTAACTTCACATCTTATTCTAACAGTTGTGTTGACTTATCCCAAAGTTTCGAGGGTGAAGACTAGATGAAATTGGCTAGAAAATCATTATTATATTTTTTAAATACATTTCAAGGCTCGAAGCATCCGCAACCTTTAGCGGATAAAAAGAGTGAACCTATCTTGGAAATGTCATTAGTGGTGTGGAAAAGAGGTTGATATTTACGCGGAAGCAAAGGCCAACTTCATGGCTGTGGCTTATCTACACCGTGTCAGTATCATCAAGTCATGATCATTCTGAACGCGCTTTTTCTCCCTTCTTGTGTAAACCTTGTACAAACAAAAATACCTTCTCCAAAAAGAAAAAAAAATAAACCCGCCCTAATTATGTAAGAAAGACCATCTAGTCGTTTTTAGCCCTCTCTTCTTGATTGTTTTTTTTTATCATTATTTTCATTCTTGTGGGAGCACTGTGGTAAAGTGGATATAAGACCACTGACTCTCAATCGGAGGAACCGAGTTCGAATCCAGCCCAGTGCTTACTTCCTTGAACAAAGTAATCTTTTACCCACAATGTCCCTTTCGAGGCAGGTGTATAAATGGGTATATTTGGTAACGTTGGAGTAAAAATAATGGCAAGGCCCTCTGGTAGAAAAGAGTCAACGCTAAAGAGGCCACTATATGGATAAAGAAAACTGTATTATTATCATTATTTAAATTCACAAGTTCTGCAAAGGTCGGTAACCGTTGTATTTGCAGGTGTTAGACCCGCAGGGCGTTCCCCAAGCTGACATACCCTCGATGCACAAAACCTGACGTTTCTGACCAGCACGTGTGAAAACGTTGTGTCTTTCATATGATATGCATGTTTTTTGTGTATCTTAAATATGGTATATAGTATCTACTGCACACTTAGTAAAAAATGGTACTAGTGGGATGTGAGAGTAAAATGATAAAGATGATAAAATGCTGCTGCTCCTGATGATGATGATGATGATGATGAAAACATTGATGATGAGGGGATGGTAATGATAGTTATAGTTCTGGTGATAGAAATTATTACAGTAATCATTATCGAAAAAAAATATAGATATGACTGCAGTGGGATTACATTACATTATAGTGAAAATGCTACATGACAGAATGAACTTAATGATTGAAATAATGAGCTGTAGACCAATATTTTTAGTTAGCTGTAGCTCGAACAGTCCACTTTGGTTTGAGAAGGAATACTATTGTGAAAGGGGACGCTGTGGCATAGTGGGTAAGACTCCCAACTCCCAATCGGAGGACCTGAACTCGATTCCCGCCCAGCGCTTACGCCCTTGGACAAGATGTTTTTACCCACAATGTCCCTCTCGACCCTGGTGTATCAGATGTCTAAATGGTTACCTAGCAAAGCTGGGGTAATAATAAATGGCAGGGCCCTCTGATGGAGCAGTGACAACACTGAAGAGACTACCCCGGATAAAGAAGATCTTAATGTATTGTGTATAATTCTTTCTTTTTTTTATAGATCATGTATTGTCATTTCGTGTACATGATTTCTATATAAATATGCAGAAATAAAATCAAACTGAAACTGAATGTCAGGTGGAATTTGTTTTCAAGCTTGAAATTCAAATTTTAAGTGCTTTCCTATGCTGTCAGAAATTCTCATACGAGAAGATTGATTTCCATATATAGCCTTCTTGAGATATCCAGGTAAATATCAGCCAGTGCACTCAGTATGCTCATTCAGACACGCTTTCTTTCTGATGATATGAGTGATGATATAATAATGGAAAAATTAGGAAAATATAGTCTAATGAATGATTCTTGTGAAAGAATAATGTTTTTAGGACAGGAATACTTATATAATTTTTGTGCAATAGCCATTAAATCCCTGCACAGCTGCGTGCAGTACCAGCCCTCTGAAGCACATTCTCAATCACCCCCTGTTCCATTTCCCTAGTTCAGCGTGTAGGCATTCTCTTATTCTCTTTCTCTTTTTTTTCTTTTCCTTTCTCTCTCCCCATTCTTTCCGTCTTTTTTGTCAAGTCGTGTCATGTCTTTTGTATTTCTCCTGTCTTGTTCCTTTCTGTCGTAAATTATAACTGTGATAAGTATTTGTAAATAAGTAATTCATAAGTTTGTTCATTTTTTGAGTGGTTCACAACATACAAGCTCGCTTTTCAGTGGACCTCTCAGTTCTTTTTTTCCCCTCAACTGAAGCATAACTTTGTACTTTTTTGCCAGTATGCATTCTTTTGTTTATTTGTATCATTTATCTTTTACAAAGTCGAATGTTTATGTTTATGATGTAATTCCAAATATATTATGCGTTATGTTTTGTTGAAAAAAAAAGAAGAATGAAAAATAAATGAATTGAATTGAATTGAATTGAATTGAATAATATGGAAGAATAATAGGTTTCACATGATGGAACATGGGGAATATGTACATATACGTACATGACGTAGGTTATCAGTTATCCGTCCGGAAATGATACAATAATATTGTGACAGGCTTCGGTCAAAGATTTTATGAGTGTGGGTAAATAGCTCATAAAAGACGGTCCCTGCACACGTAATAATCTCCGAAGGACGCCGAGGTATGCCGAAGAGTGGAGCCGACCACTAAATCTTCCGGCGAGGATACACAACATGGTGCGCGCCTCCCGGCCACTCCTGCCGACATGTGATCGGGAATGGTCACGTTTGGATTCATGCGTGTTTCCCAGCCTTTATTGGGCCTTGGATCATCCAGACCATGGATCCTACCACGGTCCATGTCTAGACTGTTACACCCTGGGAACCAACGTCCAAAACACATTCTTGCTTTCCACCCACTCCTTATTTCTCTCTTCTCTCTCTCTCTCTCTCTCTCTCTCTCTCTCTTCTCTGTATATAGTCATTTATACACGCATCAGAAATATTTATTATTCTCATCATTATTATTATATTATATATAAATATACATATTATTTTATACATTATCTTTATCCTTCTGTATATCGTATACACACATGTATCTTTCTCTGTCGCAACTTGACTCGTGTAGCTCTTCTACCTTTGTTGTTATTTTGTTTTGTTTTAATGTCTGTTAATACCATTTCATTTCACACTTCATTTCACACATGCATGTTCACATGCATAAACATAAGGATTGAGAGAATGTAGCAATATTGAACACATCAGTGAAAGTTTGAGGAAAATCAGACAATCCGTTCAAAAGTTTTTTTTTTTTTCATTTCCAATCAAACACAGGTTACACTTTGACATGATTACATATATTGAACATAATAATACATATTGTTCTTAAAAGAACTTCATGGAAATGAAAATTGAGGGGCTGCTAAAAAGCGAACTTGTAGATTGCAGTCCCCTCACTTACGTTACATTACTACAATACATTAATTATATATGACTTTATAACACAATACAACGATACATGTACCGTACAAGCTAATCATTGAAAGTATACAGTTTTCATTCAATCGAATCGGATGGTTACATGAAGTACAGTGTATACGCTTTCACATGTATACACATACACATAGACATAGACATACACATACACATACACATACACACACACATACACATACACACAAGCACACACGATGTTACCTTAAATATCAAGCTTAACTTACTTTCGTATCTTTCTCCTTGTCACCGTTTCTTTCGTCTTCCTCCTCAGTGGTTTTTGTCATTTTGTCTTGATCCATTTGGTCCTATTCCAGACACATCTAATTATATTCAAAAGGATGACATCGATGCAGTACAATTTGTCAATCAGTTCCAACGTCTAATATCATAACATGTCAAACAATTGTCTAAATTGACTAGTTTGATGCAAGTCCCAATGCAAACACAGATTCCACTTGCTTGGCCTAATGTCTGAAGCTTATCCAAACACTAACTCCACGTCCTGCATCAGTAAATCCTGTCTTTGCCAAGTAAAATACTCACCAACACATTTTTTGAATCTTTTGTAATTTCTTATGACTGTCAACTCATAATACATTGCAACATAGTTATTATATCAAAGGCATTGTTTACCATTTGCAAATAAAACAAAAACCCAGCTTTTGTGCTTAAAAACGGTTCTTAAATGTAGTTAGGGATAGAAACAACCAATGTAAAAATTTTACCCAGTATAATCAATGTTAAGCATTGTTTTATATATATGTATAAAAAAGTATACAAAATGTGAACAATAGTTATAATAACATTGTTTCTAGGCTAAAGCATCTACAGTTATGATTTAGTGGGAAATATAGTGATATTTCCTTATATCTTAGGCTTTACATGCTTTATCGCAATTTTTTTGATATGGTAGGATGTTTTGTGATACAACTGACCTGAACACATACATCTTATTTGCTAACTCGAACATTTTTAAAATTACTGCTCCCAACGGTAAACAATACCCTTAACTGTGCTCGACATCATTACTAGTATTTTAGTTCTTCCTTCACATTTGCCATGTGCATAAGAGGTTTGATTATGGAATTGCTCTCAGGAACTCTTTGACATCACAGGATGCATAATCAACTGTCGAAAAAAACAACAAACAAACAATACTTCCAGGTAAGCTGCAGACTAATTCATCTTGCATTACCCCATAACTGTACGGAATTTTTCATTCAGGGGCATACTCATTACATGATTTACATTCTACACGACAGACCGAGACGGGCTCAATATCTGGGCCATAATGAACACTAAATATTCGGAAGTGTGTCATTGTAGTGCCGTAGCCTAATAACCAGACGCTTGACAAAAGATATCTGTATGACCTATAGGTAGGACAAACGTTTCTTGAAATATACGTTAAAAACGATATTGTTCTAATGCTGTGATGATCACGATTGTCATCATTGTGATAACAGTATTCATGATTGCGTTTTCACCACTTTCATGATCATTATTTTTTGTTCCAAGGCAAAAAGGGCCCATGACTCCGACGCTAGGTAAACAAGACCCACGAGTTTGACACTAGTAGGCAAAAACGGCCTATGAGTTCGACATTACATCACGGGGTTTTTTTTTTTTTCTTCTCTTTTATGGCATAATGTCGAAGTCTTGGGCCTTGTTTGCCTAGTGTCGAGCTCATGGGCTGTATGACTCGTGGGCTTCAGGATTCGTGGATGTCGAACTCGTGACGTGGACCCGTCGTCAGAAGCATCTCAAGACATCTGCCCCTTTCCTTGACACTGCGCACTTTTTGTCACTAAAAGAGTTCGCTGTTGCGGGGAAACTGAAGACGCAACATTTTGCCTTATTCAGCGCTTTTGTGATGGCTGCCAAGTCAGGCAAGGCTTTGGAGCCCAAGTCCACATAAAAGGACAAAAGCCTATTGAAAGTTGCCACTCACTTGGAACTATTAAAAGTGGATACCACCAATTATCCTCTCTCACTGTCGTGCCTTGAGACGTTGCATGACTACCTAATCTTTGTAGTTACTCATTTGAAATCCAGTCATTATTACGTAGTGAGAATTTCCGTCAAATCGAAAAATGTCTCACTTGATATGATTATCGAAGTGGAATTTCAATTGAATGATAGTACCATGATGAAATTATGGTGCATTAACATTACAATGATTTTTTTTTCTCCAAAAGGACTCGGGTAGTCTGCATCTTAATGTGTTATGTGATGCCTAAAAATGCTATATAAATTCATTATGAATAAATTACTCTTTCAATAAACAATGTTCAAAACCTGTATGATAACCTTTCGTTTATGGCTGGTTATCGAAATGATTGGCAATTTTCTGAGTGTATTCTTTTTTTTTTTCACGCACCCTGTAGTACTGGAATTTGGAATACCTGCTTATATATCTAGTAATTTATCCATGAACCTTGTTATCTATATATTTTATTTTCCTATGTGTCTTTTTCTCCCCTCGCCTATTCGTCATTGCCATTTGAACTTTATATCATGAATCAAATGACTATTTAATGATGCTGTGCGCCTCCTTAGATCGCAATGATGGAAAAGGTTTCCAAATTAACTTGACATAGTTACGAAAATGAGGTCGACTGATTTGAAGCCCCTCTCGTGTCTTGCAAACAATTCTCGAGTTCTCAGACAGAGAGACGGAAGTTAACAGAGAGGGAACAAAAGATAGAAAGATCGAGTTGCGGACGAGGCCGGGGGACGAGGGTGGGGTTGAGGGAGCCGAAAGGGTGGAATAAATGACATATTAATGATAATAGCAACGGTGATGGTAGCGGGCTAAATATTCAGACGTTATTCAAATTCACATTCAACTTTATTTCCATTTTCCTCACATACACAACACACATTTCACTTCCTTTTGTGACCGAAAATAATGTAAACCTGACAATGTGAATTGAACAGAGTATACAACACCTGAGAAGCATCAACTGAATTACACTTTTAGCCAAAAAAAAAAAATGATGAAGGTGATCAAGATAGAACAAGAGGGAGAGGGCGAGGACAGATGAGAAGAAACTGAAGATGACTTTGCATCAGCTGAAGAAGATGAAATAGGAGGGGGAGAAGGTGTACTTGAAAAAGAGAGACAAAGAAAAGAAACAAGAAATGTAGATTCCACGAATAACAGAAAACAAAATATTTTCCAAGAACCAAAGTGAATTTTTTTTCGGATCGAAATTGATGATTAGGAAGCATTGACTGTTGATGTTTGCAAAGCTGTTACCTTAGGGCTGTTTTTTTTTCTTGTAGAACTATCATACGGCGTGTAAACAGTGCAGCTGATGCTCTTTACCTCATATCGATTTGTTTTTTCTATTTCCAGTCTTCGCTGGTGCATTTGCAACAAGCAGTGATGAGTTGTATTTTTCGAGATGAATTAAAAGGTAATCGAATAATAATATCATCCCAAAGCTCCTTTGCCTTTCTAATTGTATCTAACACGAGCTTAGAATCCAGATATATATAGAAAACTCCGCTGGAATTTGGTTGACTAAAAGTTCAAATTAATAGTCATCTTTGTAAACAAAAACAAAAAATGTGAATAGAAAGAATCCGGTTATATAAAGAAAATTCCGTTAGAATTTGGTTGATTAAAATTTAAAAATCGTCAACTATGTTTAAAAAAATGTGCTATCACATGATGTGGTTTTTTATGTCGTATCATCTAATATCTAAGGGACATTCTTCCCCATATTCAAGTTGAGTTAATGAACAGGTTAGAGTCACCAAAGTAAGCCTCTCCTCACAATACCATTCTATTATGCACTTATTGATATTAATTATAGATCTTTTTTTACACCTACAAAATAATTGGCAAAATCGACATACATGTATATACATACAATATTCTTGTCGAAAAATCTTGGTATTACATAAAATCTTATTTGCTCGAATTGTCAGATTTTATTTCATTTTATTCTTAGTTCACTCTTATGGGTATTATATATTCACCAATCTCATCTTGAAGCAAACAGAAGGACATGAATAAAAACGTGTAGAAATTTACATTTAACAACACAACATGTTATTCCGATGATATGAGAATGAATGCCCTTATTTTTTTTACTAACCTTTTCGGGTCACTTTACACAGTTTACAGGCAACGTTAGCATTTCATGAGGATTATTTTTCTTATTATTATTTTCTTTAACAGGTGCCTTAAAATTGAGGGAAACCGCGTTTCTCAGGATGATGAAACATGTCTCCTCGTGGATCGGGGATGAGGTGAAATGACCCGTGAAATTGATAGACCAGTACTCTATTTAATAAGATCGCTGAGATGGCGGAGTGGTTGAAAGATCCTTTTTTCAACACACACAGAACACTGAAGAAGACCCAAGAATACCGAAGAACACTGAAAAGCTCCGAGCTTCAGAGCAACATATCGAATATTCAGTGCAAATGATGATGAGAGGAAGTATTGTTTGATTCGCTGGCAACATTTCGAATCTCTACTTGTCAATAGAAAATCACTTTAAGAAACTTAATAAGGATCATGATACGGGGGTTGTGGGGTTAAAGGGATGGTACAGTAATGGTGGAGATGAGAATTGGCTTTTAACTTTTTTGCGAGATACCAAGAAAACACTTATGAAATAGTACAGAGCATACCATTTTAAGAGGAATTCAAAGTTTATTTGATGATAATCGGGTTTGGAATGACTGAAACATCCAAAAACAAAGTAAAACAAAGCGATCATAATAAAGGTGGGTCCAACACTTTATTAGAATCACTCTGTTTTGGATATCTCAGCCATTTCAAAACCAATTTTCATGAAATAAACGCTGAATTCCTCATAGAATTACATGCTCTTTCATTATTTTTTCATAAGAGGTCTCTCATTATCTCACCAAAAAATGTTAGAAATCTGAAATTAGGTCTCAACCAAAACTATACGATCCCTTTAAGGTAATCATCCCTAACGCAGGTATGCAATCTACTCACACCCTTTTTTAACATATGAAGAGTTTGATCGCAAAAAAGAGTTAATTTCATTTTTTTTTCTTCGTGAGATATTTGCAACCAATTAAATCACCTGAGAAACAAGTAAAATAATAAGAAAATATGGGAAATTTGTAATCATAATTTCAAACATATTCCTTATTGTGTAACAAGGAAGGTATCGGTGGAAAGACTTTATTTTGCTCATTTTTTTTTTGTTCATGTTCCATATTCCACATTTCATACAAGTTTTATACTCCATTTGATTTTGAAAAGGAAATGTTTTTTAACACAAAGGTCAGTTTGAAACAAAATTGCACAAATGTATAAGGATGTACAATTGACGTGTGATATGAGGAACCCACTAAAAAGCAAAGCTTGTAGGATGTGGGTTCCAAAAATATAATATAGGCTTTTAGTACAGTATATCAATGTCAAAAGTAACATTGATATTTTGACGATGGCGCCTAAACCGTTTGCGATCAAACTCTTCATTATATACATGTATATATTCTTTTCACCATGCCTGGATCACACCTACGCACACACATCCCCACTCCATTTTTTCCTGGCTCGTTCTCTCATACCTCTCCGACAAATCAATGATCAGTTTATCTAATTTCTGCCGTCAAGTGGGAGCCCTTGCAAGATTTGTAAAAAAATATACATCAATGTGGAAATAAACCCTGCAGAATTGTAATTTTGATCTTACACGTGCTCTGGAGAATAACATGTTCCCGCATTTGTCCTGAATTGCTCCAAAAGGGGAAGGACTATATTTTCATCTGATGCCGGGGGTGGGTCCTCCAACATTTCTTAATATACAACGTAGTTAGTCTAAGTCAGTTGTGAATTTTGTTTATTTTGTTGGGAGTATATGTATCTTTTCACTGTTGTCTTGATAAAGAAAGAAAAATATGCACATTTTTATCTTGTTCTCGTGTCACGCCAGGAGCTACTGTTTATGAAGAGTGTTGAAGTAATTTTCACTGCGAGGGAAAGTACAGAAAATGGTAGGAGTGAGGTTTTTTTTACGTGGTAGTATTAAAGATCCTATATTTCAACCATTCGATTCTCGGGCCACATAATGGCTCGTCGGTCTGTCATTAAGTCGTGTTTTGTGTAAACAATTGTATTTGTTTTTGGTCCTACATATGTGTGTGTGTGTGTATGTGTGTGTATGTGTGTGTGTGTGCGCGTTTTGTGTTTGTGTGTGTGTGTTCGTGAGTGCGGAAACTTTAAGATGGAAGTATAAGGAGTGGCGTTATAGGAACCATTTACAAGGCGACCTGGATGCTCATTTTTTTTTTCTGCCTGTGCTCATTAAGCCGAAGCACGTTTCCTTAATGGAAGAGATGATGTTTATAAAATGGAGGAGATCTCTGATGAACCAAGGAAAGAAAAGAAAAACGCATTTCTTTTTTTGTTGTAAATGTGGTCATGAATGACGTACAAACATCACATAATAATTAAAAGTGATATTCTTTTCAGTTGAAGACAATGGTAACATTATGTATAATGTAAAGCGTTATATACCTCTCGAAAGAATAATACTGGTGGCAGTTCAAATGCGTATTTAATGAGCATTGATGACGTATGAGCCTCAGAGATCTCCGAAACCTGCTCTCAGTATCTTCACAAAATATATGAAAATATGAAAAACATTTGAAAATAACTCAAGGTAAAATCATTATGTCCTATTCCTATGACTTAGCAAATATAAATGTTAACGTGGTAATGTAGCTATATAATTTAGTGACAAGGAAACTTCTTTATGTATATTAACCAAGTAAGCTTCCAGATGGCCATCATCGATATACTATAACATATGATAATGTAATCAGGAACGATATATACGTAACAACATTTCAAATGTCACAATTTTATAACTTTACTTTTATTAATCCAATTTTGCCCAAAAAATAGAAGACTCTTTGTTTCGTTTGCTCCCTTTATCTGTTGTAGTAGAGTTAATTTACTGAATGGAGTGGGGCACTCTCTATCTAGACACTGAAGTTATCGAAGGTGTCTTGAGAAGAAAGTAAAGAATGGACCCAAGAGACTGTCAGAAGAGAAGGAACTTTACTTTTCAATAAAGCACCCGCTAACATGAAATCCCCATATACTTAATCGTTCCCGTATGAAACTTAAGTGGTGATTTTGAGACACAACTTACTTTCAGTGTACTCTCATTGTGCGACATTGTGCGAATCGTCGGAGTGGGCAAATTGTTCATAGATCTCCCTCGGTTTTCTATATTTAGGACATGGCTATACATAACAGTTATTTGACTTAAAGGATTCATACTCTTTAATTCTAAGGATCTATTACAAACTTTGAAAATAAAGATCAGAGTCAAACTTTTTAGTTTAAGAGAAAAGCCAAATGATTTTTTAAAGCAGACGTTTAACACTTTAAGTAAGCTGCAATTGCCATTGATCTCTGTAGGAGGAATCTGGATATCTCATAGGTCAACCGCTTTGAAGCCACCGCGCAGCCATCTTACCACGTACATGACCCATATATACATTTTTGTACGGAGGTGATAATCTCTGCCGAAAAAAGAGTGCAAGTCCCCATAGAGTGCTTGTTAAGATGGCGGCGCGGCGGCTTCACTTGTTCGTACAGTGTGAATGGGCCAATGAGGTATCCAGATACCTCTTATAGAGATTAGTGGTCTATTACCCATTTTGATTCATCTTTATAATAGTGGTAACTAGATGACGTGATGACTTTAAGGTGGAAATCAATCTTTCGGAGCAGGCTTATCCATGCACAAAATGCCTAATTCATTTCCTATTCCACAGATTATATAAATCCTTGTTGCTATTTTAAAAAAGGAAAAAATATAAAATCATTTTCTAGAACAGTATTTTTGAAGAAGCTTGGAAAGCTTTATTTCACCTTTTTTTTTAAAATAGATCTGAACTGTCTTCGTATAGTGCTTGATATCCTCATACTTCCAGCAACCTCAGTGGTGGGAAACGTTTAAGACCAAACAGTTTTGATTCTTTGGTAGCACGACATTGCGCTTAAACGTGAGATTTCATGTCAGTTCATAATCATATCCAATTTTAAATGAATTCAATTTATAACTCGTTTATGTATAGTACGAAATAACTGAAAATGCTGTACATTTCATACGTAATTCATTGATACTGGTCCATGTCAATAAAACGGGATACTCCTTCGTGCAATACACACACACGCAAAAAAAAGAGAGAATAATGATAAAGTACAATTGAATCGTGCATTTGTGCAATACGCACACACACAAAAAAGAGACTAAGGATAAAGTACTAATTGAAAAGTGCATCGAATGCGATTCGTCTGGAAATTATCTTCCCTTGTTTCTAAGAGCTAATCTGGGACAATGGACTTTTCTTTGGGATGTTTGTTTCACATCTGGTCAACCAAATGGTCGGATTGTCGTTTATACAGAAATACATACCTGATAGAAATCATGCAATCATTACATAGGGCTTGTAATGGTGCTCAACGTTTTATGCCATGTTTACGTGAAGACGATACATTCCGGATGGGAAAGGATGAGCATAACTCTGAGGCTACCAAAACGTTTATGGCATCATATCGTATCTCCATTCCCTTATTATAAACGACCACAAACAACTATAGCGTGGGTTGCGTTGTCAGTTTATGTTGGATCGTAAAGTGTTTTCTTCATGCGAGCACTCCCACTCTTTCTTGAATTCTTCCTTGTCTTTTTTTTCTCTCTTACTCTTTATCTATCTAGCTTTCTATCTATTTATATATCTATCTATATATCTCAGGCTTTCCATCTCCCTTCTATACTCTGTAGTTTGCAAGTGTTTGTTGTTGTTTTTTGCCAATGTATGATTTGAGTTTTGTGTTTACAGCTCAGAGTATAACTATTCGAAAAAAATAACGGTTCACGTAATTTCAATGGAAACAGCATTTCTCACGTCCTGGCTGGTTTAACATCCCTGAGGAAGGTGGTGAATGAAAAGAGTATGCAATTTAATTACGAATATTACATGTTCATCTTTACTTACAATAAAACCGACGCACATGCAGGCCTGGTGGATATAACTAACGATAAATTCCCGCGATACTAATTTCTCAGAAGTGCACTTGTTATTCATTTTGTTATGTCTAAAGATGAGTTTGAATCGATCCTCCCGTTATCTGCCCCGTGAGAAAGACAATAGACATTTTGAGGGGGGGGGATGCCAAAAATACTGCAATGCAATCCTCCAGCCAATAATGACTTGAATCCAACATGGCACGAGAATGGAGTGATAATGAAGAATGCTCAAGTTGATTCTTCATTCAATTAAGAGCATGCAGGAAAAACAGTGCATATCTTTCCTCAGAAACTTTCAATTCCCACGGCACCCAACGACAAGCCATCAAGAACGCGGGCGAGAAAGTGCAGCAAAATAAGATTATCTCATGTTGAAAGTTGTCCATCAAGCCAGTAATATTTTGTATTCATGTTTGTGCTCTGTGTGATGCTGTAGAGAGAACAAAATTAGGGGTAGTGATTATGTGCATAATGATATGTGCAGAATAATGTGCATATATGATGGGTTGCATTTTTTAATACGCATTGACTTCATGTGCATTCTGAACCTTCCCCGTAGTTCGCTCGACGCAGCGAAGGTGCGCCCTTAAGGGTGCATTCCAGACAATTTTCAGAATATTTCACATCATGTAGCAGTGGCGGATCCAGAGGGGGGGGGGGGGGGGGGGGGGGGGGGGGCGCAACCGGCGCACACCCCCCCCCCATTTATTTTTCGTTAAAAACAAAAGACAAAAAAAAAATACAAATGAAATGAAACCCGGAAGTGGCACCAGAAATATTAGTCACGCCCCCCTTTACAGAATTCCTGGATCCGCCCCTGATGTAGTATATAAATCGACAGCTCCGGCCATGTATAGATTTGTGGAATTTATTGTGGTCCTTGAGCAGAGAAACCAATAGCCTACTCTGAAAAATCTTAAACAAATTACACTGAACAGTGTTGATGACATAGGAGCCTCACATATTTCAGAAATGTAGCAGTGTAATTCCATTATAATACCGTGTAGAATCTGTGCATGCCTTCTTTTGTTCTGCCTCTTTGAGCCCCAACTCGTGCATTCTTACGGTGAGGCTACCATGTCATCATCCTTGTTCGTTGCAATTTGTTATAGATTTTGAAAACATTCTAATTACTCATCTCAATGACTATAAATTCTAACACTCTGTACTCAGTATAACTAATTTATAGTTGTTCAAATGTAAAAGTCTGAAAATCATCCGGAGATCTCCTTTAAAGGAGCAAGATACTCGTATGGTAATAAGTACAGCGGTAAGAAACCATTGCCTTGTAAAGATTTGATGATACTATAATGAGGACAAAATTGATGCTGCTCGTGGCAATAACTGAATAAAGACGACGACTTCGCCGATGATGATGATAATAATGATGACGTAGTCATATAGCTTAGACTTGAATAAATTATAATATAAAATAGCCAAACAATGATTAACGAAATAAGATATAGTTTTATACTCATAGAGCTTACTCTTTATCGTAAGCTCTATATTTTTTTTTCCACCGGACCCTGCCATTTTCATTACAGTAGCAATGACAGGTTCCAATTTGTGCCCATGGGACAATGAATGAACGCTATACATGCAGGGTGGGATAGAAACGCAGGAGCCTTTAGAAATAGCGTTGTATGTGCTGTTGGCATTTGTTCTCCAACTGACAAAAGAGTAGACGCAAATGTGAATGTGACATCATTTGTGTGTGTGTGTGTGTGTGTGTGTGTGTGTGTGTGTGTGTGTGTGTGTGTGTGTGTGTGTGTTATTCCCCTATTGCTCGCACACTGGCAGTTGTGACCTTGCAACCCCAAACAGACAAAACTAAACTTTGTGAAAATGTCACACATCCTTAATTGAAGCAACATAAGCCTAAACAAAGAGTAACATTAACAATGCAAAGTCAAATCAAATTTAAAACATCCGTATGATGAAGCTTAAAAGGTGATGTGTCTGACGTATAGAAAGGCAGAAATAGAATGAAAAAGAATCATGGGCAAAACGTATTTGGTGTGTTAACCTATTCAGATCGTGGAAGAAATTCCCCCAGTTTTGTTTCTTCCTTCGATGGTCATGATGATATTTTCGTACTTTTCTCCATTGTGCGGGAAAGCTATAATGAAAAGGGACATCATCTCCCACACACCCCTAAACCCCACTCTTTCCCTCCCGGCCAAATAATAAAGTACTACAATAACAACAGAACAGCAAACATAAACTGTTAAGGAGGTGTCACTGTCAGTCGCAATCAGGTAAGAACCCTGTCATCCGGGTCCTCACCTCCTACGCTTTAATAGTGAATGCGTTCTTTATCATCATATTTTATGCTGCGATGATGGAGCACGACGTGATGCTCAGGGACTAAACAGTGGTCTCTCCAGATGTCATCACCTTTGATTTGTGGAGTACGCCCTCTTCACGCTTGTACATCCCTCATCATCTGTCGTTTTCAATGTTTATTCATTTCCCGGCATCCTCCTCCTCTAGACATACTCTCTCCATCTCTCTCTCTCTCTCTCTCTCTCCCTCTCTCTCAGTGTCTTTCCTTTCCTTTCCTCTCATTTTCTCTCCCTTCCCCTTAAACTATCAAAGTAAGTCTTCATTTTTTTTCTCTCTCTCATTATCTTCTCTATGAGGCGAGTATTTTAGATTCATTTCGTATCATGCAGAACTTTCATAATTGTACCTGGCTATTCCAGCTTTCATATAGTTTCGTCATTAGTACTTTGTGTCCTATCTCTATTGCATAACAAATTTACTGTGGTATTTTTCTCCATGAACCTGCGTTTACAAGCTTTGCTTTTGCGGTTCCATCACATTTCACATGTTATCGAGAATTGTCTTATGTACATAATTATGTATGCTGACACATTTTCCATTCATGACCCGCTTTATATAATATTTTGTATCTTGTTTGTTTGTATTCTTTTTGTTTTACTTAGGATATGTATATTCATATGTCAAGTAAAACATGAAAATAAACATGCTGGAATTGTTCACTGTGTCTTGAGTGCAAGACCAGTGCAGTTTCAGTTATTCAATTCCATTCAATTCAATTCAATTCAATTCAATTCAGTGAATAAGAAGACCAGAAACACTGAATTTAAACATATTAGTTATGCACAATACACCAACAATCCACCCAGGAAAGAGAAAAATTTCAAACTAAGCTTTGATATTAAATACGAGTAATGGGAGCAGAAAGATGTGGAATTTGGTAGTGGTATACAGGTTGTCTTCATGCGTGCAATGAAGGCTGAGTAAACTTCATATTTCGTCCAAAGGTTTTTGTCCACATTATGGGCACAAAGGAGGCTCAGTCGCCATCATACGCGTAATGGCGAGCTTTAGATCTGCAACGCGAAGTTCATAAAAGACGAAACAGCCTCCCGGATTGGACACTTGAAGCAATTGAAGCTTATTAGCGTAGTCTATCGTCTATCAATTTAAAGAGGAAATCCGGTCCAAATATAAGTTAGTCTGATAAGAAAGAGTAAAATATTACGAGTTCAACGATATAATTTTGATCGAAATCGGGTGAATTTTATATGGAAGTTATGACATTTTGAAGTTTTGCTATTTGGGAGGGGGATTCTGGAACAGTCAATATGAATATGCAAATGGCAAAGTGAGCATATCATTCCCTCACAACTTACAATATAGTTTGTACATAAACTTGTGAAATTTCCAGTTTTTCATTCAAATGCAATTATGCCCGAGGCTCAAATCCTCGTACGTATATCTATCTAACTGATCACTATTTTGAAGTTATTCAACCGGGAATAGCATCATGTTTCAGACTTCAATGACAAAAACATTGAATATTCGTCATTTTTTGTACACGATCAATGGAAATTTGTGAGGGTATGACATGGTTAGCTCACTCATTTGCATATTCATATCCGCTGTACAAGAACTGTTTTGCAGAAATTAGCAAAAATTCACGATTTCATAACTTTATTATTTTTCATCCGATTTCTGTCAATTTTTTTAGACTTTACTCTTTTTTATCAGACCGACTTATACTTGGACTGGCTTTCCTCTTTAAAGCTCGCTACTGAATGCTAGCTGAGTTGTTATTTACACTGCCAGCAAAAACAAAACAAAACAAACAAACAAAAACCTCGATATTTACACATTCCAGATTTTCGTCGGAAGTTGCTGTGGGTGGCAACCGGTATATGAGCGAAAAAAACGGAATTGAAAAAGAAAAAAATCCCAGGTGAAGTTTCGTTTTATTCTCTTGAAACTCGGCAGTTTCATTCCGGTTTTTTGGTCACTTGAAATCCACCCTCTGCTCGGGAATTTTCCTTCTGCCCCGCCAGCCAACAGCACTGATCTCGAAGACTCTAGTTTCTCCTGCGCGTGCGCATTTCCTGAAAAAAATGGAATGTTTCTTGCTTTTCTGGCAGTGTAAATTGTATATCGATTGTATTGATATTGTATTTTTTTTTTATTTCGGTTTTGTTTCTTTTTCTTTTCTTTTTTTGAGGGGGGAGGGGCTTTTTTATTGAATCTTTCCCTTTCATCAACGAATACTACGTTGTCTGCACCTTACGGCACACTCATCATTCGCGCAACAAAGCCTGAGTTGTCTTTTCTTGCTGGTGAGTTGTTTTCGTCCTGTTGATTTTCTTTCTTTCTTTCTATTTCTGCGTCCGAACTCTTTACAATTACTTGTACTTTGACACCATGTCAAGAAGGACATTTTGATGAAAGTTAAGATGTCGACGCTGGGAGACTTGTAGATTGCGTCCCCTGTCTGGCCTGTCCGTGTGGCTACCCCGATTAGCATAATCAGCATGTCAAACTAGATTGCTCTGTATAAATTCTTTTCGGTTAAAAACATTGCCTACTTGATTACCTACTTCCTACTAAATTTCAGTATCAATGAATCTAAAATTTGACATTCAATTCATAACCATATGAGAACTAGTTCATCTGCTCAAAGAAATTCACTTTATGCAATATGTATTTATGATTCTGTAGATTTCTTTTCGATTAACACGTCTGCGTCATCCTGCGTGATTTTAGCACCAACGAATTTTGACATTCAATATTTATTCATAACCATTATGAGAACTAGTTCATTGGCTTAAAGAAACTTACTTAATCCATTATATACATATTTATACAGAGACAGATGGATAGATTCAATATACATGTTATCAATGTTTTAACATGCATTGAACAGAACTATTTTTTTATCATTTGGTTTCATATTCATTGCCGCTGATGTCCTCAAAGTTTTGTTAATAATTATGTTTGTTTTGTTTGTTTGTTTTTTGTTAGTGGTTTTGAGTTACTGGTTTTTCCCCTCGGGGGAAGGAGAAGCCTCTTACATGCATCTGATCCTTAATTCCTTGTAGATTATCATAATATCTTGATGTTGTTAATTTACGACGATCCATGCGTGCATTTCTTTGTTTTGTTTTGTTGATAAGTAAACTTGAAGTTACTCTTACCAGAGAATTGTACTTCTTATATTCCACCAGAGAGACTTCCAATTTATATAATCCCCCTTTTTTCTGGTAAGACAATTAAAACTTTGACCTGACTGCATGGCATTAAGGCTATTGCCGGTTTAAAGGTGGCACGGTGATAATCTTAATGACCGCATTTTTTTTTTTGTGGCAATCATTGACGCTTTTGAAAGATCGATTAGTTTGTATATATAGGATTACATAGATATTTCTTGCAGTTGACTACTACTAAATGGCAACAGTTACGTTGCTTAATCTCTCACTTGTATTTGTGAGGAGTTGTTGTTGTGATTGTTTTTGTTAATCCAATCAAATGGACAAAGTGAAAGCTTGTCAATATTGAGGAATCGGCGCATTATTGTCTGAAGCTTCCTTTCTTGGGCTCATGCGAATTCTAAAGGCAAGCGCTTGCCTTTACTGCAACCTCAACTCCAGTGTCATCTTTCATTCATCCTTTGAGTCATTCTTCCCACCTTCAGACATTCATTGATGATCGATCGGTCACTCTTAAGCATGAACCCAGCACGTCCCAAGATGTCAAAACACGAGACACAAAACATGTCGGTGGAAATATGAACGGGCCCTGTTTATAAAATGCTGCCCCCAGCTGACAACTATCGCAAGAGGGAGGCAATCTAGCGAAACTTGCTGAAGAGTCCTCGAAGGGGGTGCATTCCCTGACTTAAAGGAGACCTCCAGACGATTTTCACATTTCTAAATTTGAACAACTGTAAATAAGTGTTACTGAGTACAGAGTTTCAGAATTTATAGTGATTGGGGTGAGGAATAAGAATGTTTTCAAAATCTAAAACAAATTGCAATGAACAAGGGTGATGACATGGCAGCCTCACCATAAGAATGCATGAGTTGGGGCTCAAGGAAGAAGAACAAAAGAAGAAGACATAGATTTCACACTGGTGAACTTGTTAAGCAAGTGGTATTATGATGAGATTACACTGCTACATTTCTGAAATATGTGAGGCTCCTATGTCATCAGCACTGTTCAGCGTTCGGAGTGTTCAGAGTATTAGTTTCTCTGCTCAAAGACCACAATAAATTCCACAAATCTATACATGAAACTGCGATTTATGTAGGCCTACTGCATGATGTGAAATTATGAAAATCGTCTGGAATGCCTCCTCCTTAAAGGTCACACGAGCTCTTAAAATTTCACACTTTTTAATGAGGCAACCTCGTAAGTCTTTACATGTAATAACAATTAGTCAAATCGGAGGCGATTGTATCTCCAAAAGTGTACATTCCCGTTTCCGTCATCATTATTCATTTTGAGAACATGGCATAACATGTTTCATGTTTTATTACACGAACTTGACAAAGACAGGGTTCAACGCGGTTAGTGAAACTGAAGTCTGCAAGGAGAAATTAAATGTCAGGATTCAGTTTTTGTATTGCAAGTTTAATTTTCATGATTATCTATGTTTAGAAGCCGGATGATTAATTTCTTTCCGTTTTATTTTATTTTTTATTTATTTATTTATTTTTTTAATTTTTTTTTAATATATATATATTTTTTTTTTTTTTTTTTTTTGGGGGGGGGGTTAAATCCATTCCCAATAGAAATCTGAGATAGAGGCATGACAATCATAAAGATATTGAAAAACAATAGCCCCCCCCCCAAAAAAAAAAAAAATACCACACACATATTACACTCATAAGGCGTAGGTAAATAAAAACGGACTTAACCACATTTTGCCAACAAAAAAGTACATTTTATACATAATTATTATAGATAAATCCCTATCTAGGTTGATGCAATTTAGCAAGGGGAAATTCCAGTAAAAGGAGAAATAATTCAATCGGTTTAGTAAAAAAAAAATGTTGCGGCATTGCACGTCTTCTCTTTATTTAGCAAATATAGATTCATAATTTTTCGAGTTAAAAAAGCGTAAAGAAAATTATATTCACGTATTTCAAAAGGCTATATTTATGTAAATATTGTATAGATAAAATCTCAACCTTTAATTTTGCAAAATACTTAATATAGTGCATTCTAATCGAACTCGTATTTCTTTTGATATTCACCTGAACAACTCCATACTACTCCTATAGCGTAAAGAGCAATAAGACACAATGGTACTGATATATGCAATCTGTTACCCGAATATATTTAAAGGAGAAATCCGCCCCGAAAATAGATAAACTTCAAAAGAAAAAATATATATATTCTCTACAGAACAATACAAAAATGGTAAAAATCGGATGAGAAATAAGGAAGATATGTCATTTTGAAATTTCACATTTTTTCTATTCAGAAAACAATTCTTGATCAGTCCTTATGAATATTCAAATGAGCAAGTTGACGATGTCATGCACTCACGATTACTTGTTCGTTTCATGTACAGAAATGACAAAAATCTCATATTTCAGCGGTATAGATATAACTTATCACTTATCTTAACTTATAACTTATCTTCAAATCACCCAAAATAAAAATGAACAAATATTAGCTGTGATATAAATATCTTGGTATGAGAACATGCTTTTACATGTATTAGCTAAAAATAATTTTTTTTTTCAAATTTCATATATGGCATGTATGAGAAATTGTGATGGTATGACAGCATTAATTCACTCATTTGAATATTCGTAAGGACTGGTCAGGGAATGTTTACCACAAAAAAAAAAAATGGGAATTTCAAAATGTCATGTCTTCCTCACTTCTTATGCAATTTTTGTCATTTCTGTATCGTTCTTCAGGGAATATTTTTCTCTTTCTTTTGAAGTTTATTTATTTGGGGGCATCCCACGAGACCGACACCCACGAGTCATACGGTCCACGAGACCGACATCAATAATAGGTCCATGAGTCATACAGCCCACGAGTTATACGGCTCAGGAGTCATACAGCCCATGAGTTCGACACTACGCACAAAAGGCTCATGAGACCGACACTAAGCAAACATAGCCCACGAGACCGACACTAAGCAATAAAGGCTCATGAGACCGACACTAAGCAAAGAAAGCCCACGAGACCGACAGTATGCAAAAAAAGGCCCACGAGACCGACACTAAGCTAAAAAGGCTCACGAGACCGACACTAAGCAAAGAAAGCCCACGAGACCGACAGTACGCAAAGAAGGCCCACGAGACCGACAGGATAAACAGCGCCATCTACATGTCAATCACCTGTACAGGGTGTTCCATGAACGGAAAAATAACATACTGGCGGGTGTAATTTCGAAACGCTATCAATTGAAAGATGGTGACCATCTTCATTATTATGAACGTCATCAAATATGTATTTCTACATACTTCTGGGGAGGGGGGGGGGGGCAAGTGTGTCAGGGAGCGACATTGTTATCAAGTAGAAAAATTGAATTGTATTCTCCATGCCCCCGCCCCCCCCCCCAAAAAAAAAATAGAAGAATTAGTATTCTTCATCCCCCTCAAAAAAAAAAATGACAAAAAACACAAATGAATTTAAAAGAGGACAATAACGATGTATGGATTAATTTTAGAGCTTTGATAATGCCATCGTGCTATTCTAATAGGCTTTCCCAGTTTTTGGCTAGAAGATGAACAAGATATAAATTTTACCTCTTCTCTTTCCCGATGCATTAGTTACTTATTCTATTTTAGATATTCTACCCTCCTGCTTTGACGTTTTGCAGCAAGATCTATCTGTAATTTTCTCTGTACCTATAATGTAATTCTACTGATTAAAACGTTTTATATCGCAGGGATTCACCTCAATTTTGTGGCTTGTGTTATTCTCCTCCGAACAGTACATTTTATCGTGAAATACAATAGCTGTTTTCATGGATGCATCTGTTTTTTTTTTCTGAATCCCTAACGCTACCTTTATAGACGATTATGTTATTTTTTATTTTTTATTGATACTAAATCAACACCCTCGCAGGTTTATTGTGGAAAGATCTGTTACACACTTTTACTGTACTTTGTTCATTTTTTTTCTCACAAACACACACCCGTGCAAACACAATTAAAGATCCTGATCATTTCGGGGAGGGGGGGGGTGCAACTGATGGGGTAACACCCTGCCGGAGATGGCAACTCTTCTTTTCCATCTCTCATATCTTCCTATGCTATTATCAGGACACCCTATACAATTTCATGGTCTATAGGTGGCGCTGTTCATCCTGTCGGTCTCGTGGGCCTTCTTTGCTTAGTGTCGGTCTCGTGAACCTCTTTTGCGTAACGTCGGTCTCGTGAGCCTTGTATGCGTAGCGTCGGTCTCGTGGACCTTTAAAGTGTAGTGTCGGTCTCGAGGGCTTTGTTTCCTTATTGTCGGTCTCATGAGCCTTTTGTGCGTAGTGTCGGTCTCGTGAGCCGTATAACTCCTGGGCTTATTTTACTTGATGTCGAACTCGTGGGCTTTATTCACTCAGTGTCGAACTCGTGGGCTGTATAACTGGTGGGCTGTATGACTTGTGAGCTGTATGACTCGTGGGCTGTATGACTTGTGAGCTGTATAACTTGTGGGCTGTATGACTCGTGGGTGTCGGTCTCGTGACGTGCACCCATTTATTTTGGGGGTGAATTTCCTCTTTGAAAGGTGCCCGATCTCTATTGTCTTAAAGGCATTAATAAACAGGCACTTATTGCTGACTGATACCCCCCCCCCCCTACATACACACCCACACACACGCATACGCATGAGAGAACTTTTTCATCATCAAAATTGAATTTCAATGATGTGATGCATACCCTTTTTGTGAAAATAAAAAAAAAAACTAGCAAAAGTGTATTAAAACTATAATTATATTCAGGGAAAAATGTGAATAGCTAAATTATGGCATGTGCCAGGAACTTCTTGTACCTCGGTGCGTCTAAGTCTTCACTAAGTCTTCACTAAGTAGGCCTACTTAGGGCGGTGAGTTGGCTCAGTCGGTAGCGCGTCTGCCTCACGATTACGCGGCCCGGGTTCGAACCCGAGTCTGGACTGATAATGTTGTGTGTAAACATACCGTCCCCTCTAGCAAGAGGCAAAACACTCTGTCCCTCGGATAGGACATAAAATGGAGGTCCCGTGTATGAGAGAGTCACAGCTCATGCACGTAAAAGATCCCGCTTCATTCATTCATCGCAGAGAGCAGGGTGTCTAACCCGGTGAAGTGGTCCCACCCCACATCCAACTGGACCCCATGGAAGACCAGCTTAGTGTAGCTGAATATGGGCTATCCAGCCATCTTCACAGATGGAAATCAACAACAACAACAACAACAACAACAACAACTACAAAATCTATGATAGTGGACAGGGTGTAGGAGCTAGGGGGCATCAAATTGCAAAGTTAACAACATCGGGCATTACGTACCGTTCTAAAATTAATGTGAAATGAAAGTTTCCAACACGTACAATTATCACAGTATGACCAATCAGGTATTTATGATACTGAAATAAGACAGTATAGGATGTTGCACGAAAAATCGCTAATTAAATTTACTCAGTCTAAGTCAATCACTTACCTTCAAACACACCTTTAGAAGCGCACCATGATGAAAATAGAGTTACATAAATTCTTTTAAAACAACCTAATTATGATTATAAAAGAACAAATTCACAGGCAGAAGCTTGCCTATCTGTCTCTTCCATATGATTTTTTTCTTGTATGTTATTTTGAATTAATAGTGTTGTGATTATACTGCTATATTGCAGAGAATCGGAAAATTATAGCCGTTGGCTAAACAAGTTTCTTCGATCGCTGTATTGAAATAAAAGCAAAATGAAATGAAATGAAAAGAAAAAATATTTTCACGAGTAAACGAATAATTAATTCCTAGTGCTTTTTCTGCCAGCGAGAAAAGAAAAACAATCTATTTTTCGATCTATTTTTGTCCCTATGTCTCATACCCGAATCAATATCAGTGAAATTCACATAGCAGAGGAAAATACAAAATATGATACGTCAATTTTAATCTAATATGAATCCATGTATATTTGCGGCAGTTTGGCTGTGTTCGAACGTGTTTTCGCTGACGTCTTTTTACATTTCAGTACTTAGTGTTCGCGGCTATATACTCTCCAGAAATCTATAGGCCCTATAGAAGGAACATAACTTTTTATCGATTCGTGTCAAAAGACACCATGCGGACACGCTCGTGATCAATCACCCCATCGGATGCGACAGACTCTAACGTACATCCCTCTGAAAGGAACTACATTGTATGCGATGCAAAAGCATGCTGACTTGTATCGAATTATAGTACCCTGATCGTCACTTATTATGTGGCTTAAAGAATATCTAAACATAATAGAATAAAGCATATCACACCTTCTAATTGATAATGTGTAGGGTATCATGAATCAACTCAAGTCTAAGGGGATTTCATTATATAGCTCCTTTAAACCATCCCGACGGCGCAGGTCATCGTAACACAGTAGACTGCCTAGATGATGACAAAGTCGTTCTCACCAGTTTAATGAAAATTATGGAATCACCATCTCATTAAAGGCATACCATTTGCAGATGAAACAAAAACCCAGCATTAGTGCTTTAAAATAGTTCCAAAATGTGAGTTAGGGACAGAAACAACCACTGTAAAAATTTAAATACGTATAATTGATGTTAAGTATTGATAAATACAAAAAAAAATGTGAACAATAGTTATAATAAGAATGATTCCAGACTAAACCGTCTACAGAAAAATACTGGTATCTCCTTATATTTTAGGCTTTATTGCGAAAATTTTATGTGGTAGGATGTTTTGTGATAGAACAGACCTACACATATGCATCAAATGATATATTATGAACATTTTTAAAATCACTGCTCCCAAAGGTAAACTGGACCTTTGAGCTAAAATGTGTTGCTCTGCATCCCATGCGACACCATTGCATGAACACTATGCAGGTACGCACTCTACGCCTGGAAACGATCGGTCTTGTACGGCCGTGATCTGGCAGAACTACGTATCTCGATTTTTTGAAATGCATGTTTTTTGTTTTTTGTTTTGTTTTGTTTTATTTTGTTTTGTTGTTGTTGTTGTTTTTTTGTGGCTTATTGAGTTTTTCATATCATCATGCTTAATATGTTAAAATATGATGTTTTAACTCTTTGTAAGTTTTTAGATTAAAATTCTCAAATATCAAGGTTTTGGTGAAAAAATTACGTCATTGAGCTGGCAAAACTACGTAACTCGAGATACGTAGCAGGTAACTGCTATAGTTACGAAGTTTTGCCTGATCGTACTCTTTCATTTACAATTTAGGCAGCTTCAACGGCTGGAAGAACTACGTAGGCCTATCTCAAGTTTCGATCCGTGCGCGCGTGTCGTATTTGTACACAATCTATGGGATTCTCATGATCAGGCAGAACTACGTACATATATCTTTTAAAAGCTCTAAGATTTCTCTAAATATGCGGCAATGAGCATGTATTTTGAGTTAGATAAAACGTAAGAGTTCAATTTTTGTTATAGAACACAATCCCAAATTATGTAAATCACTCTATTTAAACGTGAATATCGCTTCAAACGAGATATGTAGTTTTGTCAGATCACGACCGTGTAAAAACTATGGGGTACGTACCTTCGCGTTTTCACATGCCGGAAAGCGTGCGTTAAAACGGACAAAGTGTATAGCTTTCTCCAGAGGGTAAAAAAATGTCAATTTTCATCTTTAATGACATTAGTCTTTTTTTCCATTTGTGCCGTTGGCATGGTCTATTTTGAGAAAAATGATAGATAACCCAACTTTTCAGATCAACAGATACAAACAACATCAAATAAAGTCAAAAACACCATAGATACCTATCGCAATTAGACTTAAAAGAATACAAAATGCGTGTTGTCAATCGTCTCGGCATAACACACAGATATATGTTTTCTACATTACAGTAAAGGTATTCTCATAAATGTCTGTTATTTTGATCCCCTTTGGACCTTTCGGAGTGGACCTTTCGGAGTGGAGTATCATCAGTCAATCAAACAATCAATCAATTTCATTTTCCACTCATCACGTCGAACACCCTCGTTAGCCAAAGGCTGGTTTCCACAGGGTCCACGGGTAAAAAGATACAAGAATAGTACGTTCATATAGCATACAAAAGTCATGATGATTAAAAAGATATGGATATGGCTCACAAAAATAAAACACTTAAAAATATGTCTTCGAACAACAAATCTCAGTGATCTCGTTATCGTACCCATCTAAAAGAGTGATACACGGGCTTAACACCAATGCAGTGTCCCCACGGACGGCCTTACATTATAGAGCCCGGCGCGGCGTCTCGTGGCTGTGTATCGCGTCACTTGATGACTGATTTTGACGGATTCTCGCACCCTGCAACGTGCGCTGATACGCGTACCGGAACTACAGTCGTTTGCCGCCCGTGAATTTGTTCGAAAAACACCATCAATCATTCAAAACAATTCGAAAATAACGCGTTTTATCGCAGTCAGCTGATGGATAAGAGATCAATGGAGAGTCGTGGGGATCATCTGCGTTGCCCCACGAAAACAGGTTTAGTAACTTTATATTGCGTTAACAAAGTCTGGGAGTAAGGACCATCAAGCATTAAGAATTCTGAGGCGCATACAAATGCTTTCTTAAGTTATTTTTCTCACTCTTTGAGCATTCATATTTTTCTTCTGCATAATTATGCATTAAACATGAAAAAAAAATAAGCAGAAGACGTTGCCACGTGTATTCGTAACAGTAAAGAGCTTTTGAGTCATGCTTTCGAGTGTGGCAGTCGGACCCTTGCATTTGCATAGCATTTCCCCTCACAACTTGATCAGACAACAAAAGCTAAACGTGAAAGTCTGTATTCCTATATTCCTATATTAGTCCCTCCCCCCCCCCCTCAAAAAAAAAATAAATACATATATTACATGGGTTAGTCAAATACCGGTTAGTGATTGGCTAAACACAGTCACGTGATGGAGGTACATTCGTTATGTTCGCCCACAGGCGAACATTCTTGTAATGTTCTCCCATGGGAAAACATTTTCACGTAACAAATGACAGAAGGCTAACGCGCGCACACAGTGAATTTGGCTCTGCGCGAGCGAGGGATCGAGTGCGTTGTGCTGGTATGATGGTGGTTCGGTTGTTGACCTTGACGTATAACGTATTGACGTATTTGACTAAACCCATATAATATAACAGATGATGACTTTTGTTGTCGGGACTATGTACCAAACGTTCCACCCTCAGGGTTTGAAATGCTATTTCGGGAGGCTAGAAGTCCATCGACTTCGTCTCGGGACTTATAACCTCCCTCAATAGCATTTCAAACCCTTCGGGTGGAACATTCGGTATGTTCCCTCTCCCGCCAGTCATGATACATCATCTATATAATGCATATATAGGGTATGATATTCTGTTGATATGGAATAAAGACAGATACGTGCCTACCAAAAACATGAATGCAAACACACACACACACACAAACACACAAGAATCGTGGACCACCCTTTTCAAACCAGCTTTTAACTTGTTTAATGGCCAAGTTGATATTGCAACTGTATCACTATGTTGAGATTCCGGGTTCGAGTCTCTCAAAAACAGCAGTAGTGTCCTCAGGCAAAAACGACGCCTTAAGTATTTCATTGCCTAGTTCTTCAGAAAGGGGCTTCAATTTGTCACTTGCTTATTAGTCATTTACTTTCTCCTTTGACAGCCATGTAAAATAAATCACTCTCAAACTCAAACTATCTCAGTGTCTATATTCAATAAGTATTTGATGATATTTGTACCCCCATTAAACAAGCCTATGCTGACGTGCCAATGACTGTTTTGCCACTTGATGGGTCACGTTTGATGCCCTCCGATTTAAAGAATTTCTGGAGTTACCGGAAAGCAAGTTTATCAATAATTCATTCCACCCGTTCATTATCGATCTACCATGTACATATTAGTGATCAGCATCAATACGTGTGTGATACTCTATACCGTACATCCCAAATATTTTGAATCAATGAAAGGAGCAGTCGGTGCCAGATCAAATATCGGTGATGACGAATATAATGGCTTCTGCATCGGCGGTTCTTCTCCGAGAGCATTATCGCCCTATTTGCGGTAATCCAAAATGGATATGGAAGCACACTTATCCCCGGAAGTTGATGCTGAATCGTATTTGAATGATCTTGAATTGCAATACCGTCCTCTCGTTCGTTCATATGGGCATTTCCCTCATGGAATCAAAAGGTATGACTAATAGCGAACTTTCGTTGTCATGACTGCGAGCTGAAGTTTTTATCTTTCCGAAAGTATGAGTGAAAAGAGCTCAATCTTAAAGAGGAGAGTAAAGTGTCTTTTCGTTCAGCAGAGGCCAAGGGAAGACGGATTCCTGATAACGGCAATGACGCTTATATGGGATGTCTTTTTGGCCATGACACTTGTTACGTTGCGCAAAGAGTCATAATGGTGTTCTGTTTTCACACCTCCTCCCGCCTTGCATCCATCCTCTCTTTTCCACGTATGCATTTGTTGTCTGAATCATGAAAGTAGTTCTGCCCATCGGGTAATCTGAATTACACGCCAAGTAAATCAGAGCTCACAGCAAAATCTTTTGCTTAGTATTAGGTGTGTTCAGAAAGTCGAATGGTATACAACTTTTAACTTCAATTGCTGCATACTTTTTGCAGTGTGTCTATCGTAAATGAATGGAAAATGCATTGCTCATTGTATTTGATATTAGTGTAGGACTTCTAACTTAGTAATGTTATAACTATGTAATTTTTTTCACTTTGTTTTCATGTCTGCGCACGAAAATAATGCGGCTGCAAACAAATTTATTTGATTTGGATTGCCGCTGTTGTATTTTGTTGTTGTTGTTGTTGTTGTTGTTGTCGTTGTTGTTGTTGTTTTTGTTTTGTTGAAATCTTATCATTTATAGATCAAAGGCAATGCGACCGAAATGATAAAATAATTGTTTGTTGTTGGTGCACGCTTGAGTTAATTTTATCCTTTTACTCATTTTCTTTTTTTCTTTTTTCTTTTTTGGCTTCGCACTTTACGTAGGTGGTAGTTGTTTAGCCATAAAGTAGTAGTGTCGCACAGACCTGTATGTATAGATATTTCCTTGAAATTGCTTTTTCCATTACCAGCGGGAATAATCTGGATTTGAGGCACGGGGCTGTAGTTTTACAATAAATGGTATGACGATTTAAGTTGTCTTCTCATCACGCCCACCTTCCGGATGGGAAGGTCATCTTTAAGCGAACGTTATCCTGATGCGCGCCACTTTCGGGGAGAGTCACGTGTTCCCTAGTGGTGCTTAGAACAAGACCGCCGCCGCTATAAGACGGACTTTATGATTTACATCAAAATAATCATATACAGTAATGCGTGATTGAAGATGGCAGCTATAATCATTCTTGTCTTCTGTTGTTTCGTTTGTTTGTTTTTATCATTAAGTATTTACTCATGCGTACACTCATCTGTCAAAAACCATGAACAGTGGCGTATCTAGGGAAAACGGCGCCCGGGGCAAGCGCGAAAATTGCGCCCCTAATTTCTGAAAAAGTGTTCAACCCCAACCCCATCCCGGTATAGGGACTTAAAACAAAGTCCACATGATGTGTTTTTTCAAGCACTTTAAAGGGGTCTTTTGAGGGTGATTTAAATGTAATGAATTTTGATAAATTTTGGCGAGCGAGCGTAGCGAGCGATCCAAAAATTTTGGTATTTTAGCTTACAAAACATGGAATTCTTGTCATTTTTTTGCTAATCAAATCTTACAATTCCAATCAAGATATAGTGACGGCCTTATAGATAACGATTTATACCAACAAACTGCATGAGGAATTTCAAAAGTACTCTAAATTAGTACGCGCGAGTAAGCCGAAATTTGAAATTTGTATATTTCCACGTCATCATCACGTTTTGTTCTTATCTCTTTTTTTCTTTTTCATTTTTGATAAAATTTGACGGGGGAGCGAAGCGAGAGAGCCGAAAATTTTTCTATTTCAGCTTACAAAACATGGAATTCTTGTCATTTTTTGCTTATTAAATCCTACAATTCTAATCAAGATATAGTGACGACCTTATAGATAACGATTTATACCAACAAACTTAGGACTTATAATACTAGTACTCTAAATTAGTACGAGCGAGTGAGCCGAAATTTGCATATTTCCGCGTCATCATTACGTTTTGTTCTTATCTTTTTTTATTTGTTTTTTTTTGCTCCCCCCCCCCCATATGTTCGAAACCGTTGGCGTCCTCTCTTGATCCAATTGGCGATCGCTTCAGAACGAATGAAATTGCAGCCGCTGCTCCGTGTACCATTTTCCTGCTTAATATGAAATGACATGTGTGAACACAATAGACATTGTCATTTTGTGCGCGTCATCGTCACGTTTTGTTCTTATCTTCTTCTTTTCTTTTCTTTTTTTTTTTGATAAATTTTGGCGAGCGAGCGCAGCGAGCGAGCCGAAAATTTTGGTATTTCAGCTTACAAAACATGGAATTCTTGTCATTTTTTTGCTTATTTAATCTTACAATGCTAATCAAGATAATAGTGACGGCCTTATAGATAAACATTTATACCAACAAACTGTGGACTTGAAAAAGATACTCTAAATTGTACGAGCGAGTGAGCCGAAATTTGCACATTTCCTCGTCATCATTACGTTTTGTTCTAATCTTGCTTGATTTTTTTGCGTCCTCTTCCCCCCCCCCCCGTATGTTCGAAACCGTTGGCGCATTCTTTTGATCAATTCAATTCAATCATAGTTTATTTCCAATCATCGAAAATAAAAAAAAACATAGTACAAAGTATACATGTGTTGAAATAAGGTTCAAACGTTTGCAAAAGATTCATGTAATATATATACGAGACAAATTATAGAACAACATATAACATGTACAATATTTAGGAAAAACACTGTATAAATTCTTCGTGGGCGAGCGGAAAATAAATTCGATTATGGAAAATAGTGATCCACTAAAAAGCAAAGCTTGTCGGACGTGGATCGCTAGATAAATAATGAGTAAATTATATACTATTCTATAATAATATACATGTAATTATTTTGAGATACATGTGTACACCGGTTGGGAAAAAAATATAGAATACCAGTGCTAGTGCCCAGACACTGCTCACTGAACCACGTGTACCGGGAAAATATGACAAGGACAACACGTTCGTACACACATTCGATTACCCACACGTATATACACTGTAAGACGCGAGACAGTACCGAGAGGAGAGAAGACGGTAACAATACAAGTCTACGAAGAACAAAAGACAGGAGAGGAAGAGGAGAGAAGAAAGAAGAGAAGTCTGCACACAGAACACGCCAAGTGCTGCGACATCAGGACAGGTGAAGGCTCAAGCATGAATCAAAACAATTAAAATTATCTATGATTATAAGTAGAAAGTAAATATTTTCTGAGTTTGTATTTGAATGTAACAAATTTGGGGCAATCTTTTAAACTATTATCTAAATCATTCCAAAGTCTGGGTCCGG
Source organism: Diadema antillarum (assembly GCF_040938485.1). Classification (NCBI taxonomy): domain Eukaryota; kingdom Metazoa; phylum Echinodermata; class Echinoidea; order Diadematoida; family Diadematidae; genus Diadema; species Diadema antillarum. The sequence continues at coordinate 3,463,015 of NW_027270982.1, forward strand.
TATAAAGAAATGTATTTTGGGCATGTGCGGTTCTCATTAATGGAAGATGAAATTCGTCGGATCGTCGCGTGGGATAGTTATGAACATGACTGTTTCGATGAAATAAATCATGGAATATTTAGGTAAAAAGTTACTGTTGTAATTAAACATGAACTGGCCAAGTTGAAACACATACAAATCATTTACTTTTAATATTTTATGGTCAGAAAACAAAGCATCTGTATGTTCTCGGGTATGTAAATTAAAAACAATTCTAAGCGCTTTCTTTTGCAATAAAAGAAGTTTATCAAGTAACATCTGATATGTATTACCCCAAGCAAGAATCCCGTAATTTAAATAAGGTAATATCAAACTAGAATAAATAGTTAATAATGCAGATGAAGGAAGATAATATTTTAATCTATTCATTACGCCAATGTTACGTGATATAATTTTACATATGTTATCAATATGATTCCTCCATGAAAGCTTGTTATCAACGCAAACACCAAGAAATTTAAAGGAAGAAACTTCTTCTAAGGGAGTAGTATCAAATGTTATTTTGCCTGGGAGGCTATCTAAAGAATTACTAAAAAGCATAACTTTTGTTTTTTGAATATTCAATGACAATTTATTTGCGTATATCCATTGTATAACCTTTTTCAGTTCCTCATTGACTGTTCTTATTAAAATGTTTGGGTCAGGGTGAGAAAAAAAAAGGTTAGAGTCATCCGCGAATAATATGAATGAAAGTTTCTCCGAGGATCTATGAAAATCATTAATATAAATAATGAATAACAATGGGCCTAATAAACTCCCTTGTGGAACACCACATGCAATTGTTTTACTTTGAGAGTCAAAGCCGTTGACATGTACAAATTGGGATCTTTCTGATAGGTAACTCGTGAACCACTCCAAGGCCTTTCCACGTATTCCATAATGAGACAGTTTGGCGAGAAGTATTCCGTGGTTAATCGTGTCAAAGGCCTTGGAGAAGTCCAAGAAGATACCTATTGTGTGTGAAAGTGTGTCGAGTGCGTGTGTGACTTTGTCGATGAGGGCAAGTAGTGCGTGTGTTGTGCTGTGATTTTCCCTGAATCCAAATTGAAAGTTTGAGAATATGTCGCAGGTTTTAAGAAAACGTACTGTCCTGATATAAACTATTCTTTCAAGAATCTTAGAAATAGAAGATAATAAAGATATGGGTCTATAGTTATTGACATCATCCTTCTCCCCTTTCTTGTAAATCCAATCGGCGATCGCTTCAGAACGAAAGAAATTGCAGCCTCTGCTCCGTGAAACGTTTTGCTTGCTAAATATAAAATGACATGTGTGAACACAATAGACATGGTCATTTTGTCCTCGTCACATCACGTTTTGTTCTTACCTTCTTTATTTATATGAATTTTGGCGAGCGAACGCAGCGAGCGAGCCGAAAATTTTTGTATTTCAGCTGACAGAACATGGAATTCTTGTGTGAACACAATAAACATTGTCATTTTGTCCGAGTCATCATCATGTTTTGTTTTTATGTTGTTTGATTTGGTTTTCTGCCCGCCCCCCACCATTCTCCCTCCCCCCCCCCCCCCCCCCTTTCCGGGCGAGTTTTTCTTCTTCTTCTTCTTCTTCTTCTTCTTCTTCTTCTTCTTCTTTTTTCTCCTTTTTCGTTTTTTTTCTTTTTCTTCTTTTTTTTTCGTTTTTTGCGCCCCCAAGGAGTGGCGCCCGGGGCACGTGCCCCCCTTGCCCCCCCCCCCCCCCCTAGATACGCCACTGACCATGAAACAGACACCCGCGGGGAAAAGAAAAGAGGGATATCAGCTCTTGAGTCTTGAGTCGCACAAAAAAAAAAAATACGTCTAAACCATTTTGCGGTGTGGTACTTCCGCTTCAATATCAAGCCGTTAATTTTGTCATTTTTATTTTTGTTATAGAAAGCAAGAGTCTGTCGAACCAAAGGGCTTGAGATGCACTAAGAAACAATGCGTGTAAATGCTTCCTGTTCATATTAACTTTTACTAGTGGAAAAATGAGCAAAGAAAATGGGCTTTCTATAGCTCAGTTGGTAGAGCACCGGGCTAGCATCCGGAGGTCTCGGGTTCTAATCCCGATGGAATTCCATTTTATTGGCTCATATTTCCATTATTAGCTTTTATGATAAACATCAGTGTATCATTGCATTGTAGTTATTGTGGTGATGTCCCTAATGTTTTAGGAATAACACGTCACACGCTTTTCAGTGATTTTTTTTTTGTCAGTCTGCCTCTCCCTCTCTCTCTCCCTGTCTTTCTATCTCAGCTCCCTCTCCCTCTTTCTCTCCCTCCCTCTCTTGCCCTCTCTTGCAAAGTTGTTCCCCCGTTTGTATTCTTTGCAGGAGCCGTATAGCAGGAGAGATGTCAGGAATATTTGGCTTGAAAGATCCGAATAGCCACAGTAGACCCGTGAGCTATTTACCTTTGTTTTAGAAAATATCACTCAGTGTGCGAAATGAAGCGCGCAACAGCACAGCCTCCCATGGAGCTCATGACGATTCCAAGTTAGCTAGCGAGCTTTGACTTTTATAGTCAATGCTTTGTTCTTTTCATTTCTATCCACAACATGGAGTGGGTGTGTCCGTCATATGGTCAAGTGAGCTGACCATAAGACCACCTCTTTGTCTTTAATAGCTAGGAGTTTAATGTGATGTATACGAAGTGCGATTCACTTCATGTTTGTGTTGGATTTGATAGGTTGAATATTATTCGCTAAAGAGAATTGTGCAAATTGTGGAAAAAATGGACATAATACAATACATACAGTGATATGTCGCGATCTCAGAGGCAACATAAATGTTATTTATGATGTCACCACCTCAAAATTTTCCAATGAGTTTGTCCACAAATCATGAATGTTGATGGACACTAAAATGTATGTTACCTTCCTCTTTTTGATATCTTGTTACAAAAAGATAATTAAATACTTCAGAGAAAATTAGTGTGCGAGGTCAATTCAAAAGTTGTCACAGATGTCATAAAATGAGTATAACGTCTTGCCACTTGATTATTAAAACGTGTATCAAATATGTATCGTTTGCTATCATTTTGGTATCGAAACACCAAGGATAGAGTACATTTATGAGACTCTGACCATTGTCGCGCATTGTTTAGTAATTAGAATAGTTTTGTCGCGTATAACATTGCACTATGTATACCAGACCCAATTCTTCTTATCTTCTTGGAGTTACGAAGGTTTATTAGGCCTTACGACCATCGTCTCGGTCCTATACTTTGCATACAGTTTCCTATAATTGTCATCTTCTTTTGATTTGGTCTTTTTGTAATGTTAATGCATCCTTAGTTTTTCTTCAAGTTGTTTGAATTATGGTCTGCCCCGCTGTCCTAATGAAAAGCATGTTAACAGCTGACAAAACTTTTTTTTTTACTTTACCGATATCAAAACCAATTCACCAAAGCTCAGCAAGTTCTTAATAATATGCGTGCATTACACAGATCAATACGAACAGACCATAATACCTCTGGTTAATATTCCGACATATAATACTGAATGCATGACATTTAAGATTAAAATCCACAAGGGGCACATTATATATTAAAGGGACAGTATAGAATTTGTTGAGGTGATGATTCAGCCTTTACCTTTTTGCAGGGTACTTAGAAACCACTTTATGAAATGTTAAAGAACATACAATTTTAAGAGGAATTCAAAGTTCTTTTGATAAAAATCGGTTTTGAAATGGCTGAGATATCAAAAAAAAAAACCAAAGTAAAGCAAAACAATCCTAATAATAAAAGGTGGGTCCTACCTCTTATTATAGGATTGCTTCGTCTTGTTCGCCTTCATGGACCACGGATTGACAATTCAAAAGTGAAACAGAGACTAATGCTACCATCGAGTTGTCATAAAGGATTACTCTTGTATCTCAACACAGTCATGGTGGCTTCTTGCATCACTCTCCAGAGATGGAAATCGTACGACTCACGGTGGAATGCAATATTTTGAAAGCGTCGTTGTGGTCTTGATCGGATTTGGGTCAACCGCAATTCCCAGGGTCCATTTATTTTTTCCCCTTTTTTCAGCGAGCATACCAGAGTTTTCGATCTATTCTTACTTTGTTATCCAAAAGAAAAAGAAGAAATAATGTAGTTAAATAAGGTTTGAATGGTTGATATAGTATTGGTTGAGATGATAATTTGGCTTTTGACTCCTTGCAAGAAACGTAGAAACCACTTTATGAAATGTTATACAATAACTAAGAGGAATTCAAAATTTATTTGATGAAAATCGGTTTCGAAATGGCTGACATGTCAAAAACACAAAGTGAATTAAGCGATCCTAGTAAAAGATGGGTCACACCTTTTATTAGAATCGCTTGATTTTTTGGACATCTCAGCCATTTCAAAGCTACTTTTCATCAAAATAAAACCTTGAATTTCTCTTAGAATCGTATGCTCTTTCATATTTCATAAGTGGTTTGTCATCATCATCCAAAAAAAAAATCATCAAAAAACATTAGAAACCTCAAACCCCATCTCCTTTTAAGGCTTTTAAGGCTCTTAACGTTGTCATACATACAGCTAAACTCACATCATGAAATACAGTTCAGTACATGCACGGAGATCGATAAGATTTCTTTCATATCTGTGTCTTTCCTTTCCACAACTTTTTGAAAGACTGCATTATTTTTGTTATCCATTAGCCATGTAAAGCATCCCGTAAATCCGAATATTTCCTGAAACCATCTCAGCCAGATAGCTCTGATCACGGGATGATGGTGTGATTACAGTTGCCCGAGTCCCTCCCACATCCCTCCTCCGGCTTCTCGATCACCTCCTCCTCCTCCAGCGGTCCCACTTGATGAGAGAGCAGTTTGAATGACATGACTCTGACAAACATCCAGGCATCAAGAGCCAATGTCAAGAAGACGTTTTTCGACAGTTCACCGTGAATCCCCCCTAAAAATATTTTCCCTCATGTCAATTGAAGCTTGAAGAGCTCTTTCTCCCTTACTCCTTCATCTATTCTTTCTGTCACGTTATGCCGTGGTTCTTTTCTTTCAGTCTTATTCCTGAGTTAAGTCAACCATATTCAAACAGCCGTGAACAAAAGTACATTCCAGCATTCTTTCTGTCTAAGTGTTGTCACTAAACAGGGGGCTTAAGGAGAAAGCTTGTGATAGCAAGCTGAGTATACTACCGAGAGGGGACTCTTTCAACGGGAGATTACGCCGCCTTGGTTCATGGGAATGCGATGTGAGTTACGATAAAGGCTATTGATTCCAAAAATGTCCACTAGGTCCGTTCCGTGGGGTTCTGGCTGTTTCCATTGCCGATCTCCTTTTTTAAAAAATTCTCAAGGACGCGGGACTGAAAGACGCTAGAAAACTGCAACTTGAAGATTGCATTTCTAGCGCTTTTATAGAGAGAAGTCCTTATTTCTGTGCGACTGATGTATCTGGGCAGGTGTTCCTGACCTTTAATTGGATCGCAGATTGTCCCACTGACGCATACCAGAGCATCTGTTTGCCAAGAGCTACTAGCGGTATTCCTTAATAACTCGACAAAATGACTCTACAAAAGCTGACGAAACAAAATGCCAAGATCAGCTCTCCGTACAATCTCTTTCACTTATTCCAATAGATACATCTAACAAGTCACAAATATCAGAACAAATCACATGATTCTGCAACTTTTAGAGGCAACTCAAATGTCACGAGAATAATCACGAAAATCAATGATATCGTTAAGTTTGCTCTAACCAAAGAGATTATTCTCTTTGGCTCTAACACACACACGCGCGCGCGCGCACAATGAAAACCGAACATACACTCAGCACCCGAGCACACATACAGATTATACAATACATTGCGTATTCGAATGCACGTGTGTAACGGAAAGCGAGAGCTCTACAACTGGTCATGTAGAATAATCCCGAAATTGTTATAAAACTCTCTCCTACCAAATAAAATCAACATGCGTATCATAATATGACCTATTGTTACTACTGATCCCTTGTACAGAATCGCTTCTGCGGAACTTGATATCATTAATGGCAATGAATGAAAATGTCAGTAATTTTCTTAATGCGGTTGGGTGCAGCATTGGCGGGGGTGGGATAGGAATTTCTTGTAAAAATTACTCCCGTCAGCAGAAATGCTTGGCATATAATATCTCGTCGTCTGTTAGGACGGACACATAGAAATCCTTCTGCAAATGAAATATGTTGGTACGATAAGTTTTCCGTGAATTTCATCTTAAATCTAAAATGGAATGAAAACATACCCGGGGCATTCTCACAATGATACAAGTGTATAAGGAGCGCGGAGTAGATTCCCCTGCAATCGACACGTACATATCACGAAACGATGTGTGAAGTACATGCTCCATTGACGAAAGATGGAAAAGTGCCAAGTGCCTACATGGCAACGGCATACGAAAATATAACTGTTAGCTTGTTACTTTTTAGTTTTTTGCCGAATGTTATTGAAGAAGCCAGCCAAAGAATGCGCGCTTAAGCTTCAGAGATGTGCACTTTGGAGTCCAAAGACAACTCAACATATCCACCACCCAGCCAGATTCTTCATAGTTGTAAGAGAGAGGGAATTTTTCTTGAGCAATTTAGATTCCACAATCACATAATTTCTTAAGAATTTGCTCCATTCACAAACATGCATGATAACCCTAGACAATCAAGAAGATCACGTTTTATTTGAGTGAACATAGTAACATTTTTCTTTTTATATGTATATATGTATATGTATATATATATATATATATATATATATATATATATATATATATATAATTTTGATACGGGGGTAACATCAAGCATTAATCAAAATATTATTTACGTCTTATCATTCGCAACTTGAATGTGTATCAGTTTTGTTTCTCAAATGGTTCCAATATTTGCCCAAATTTTGTCACATTGCTCAGGTGAATTCTATTTCTCTTAGTGATCATTTCTAGCATAATGCATATTTGATTATGCGAAAGGACATAACTGACTTCTCTTAACAATTAGACAACTGATATGTAATGATAGTTACGTTCGAGGATAACCTAACTTCGAGGACAAAGCTCTATGGGGCACTAAGTGTCGCACGGTAGATTTCGTTCCGATATCAGTCATTCCGTAGACGAAATGAATAATTTCATCGATGCAATGACGATTGCTTTTTAATAGGTTCGTCATATTACACATCATTTATAATTATTTCCTATACATTTGTGCAATTTATCTCAAAATGACTGTTGTGTTAAACATATTTTTTGTTTGGAAATCAAATGGAATGTAAAGCTTGAATATGAAATGTGGAATATGGAACAAGAATTTTAAAAAATCGTGACGAAATGACTGATTTCGTAATGAAATCGACCGTGCGACGCTTGGCGCCCCATAGAGCTTATTTTCGATGTTAGCTTATCCATGAGATTTGGATAGGATCACCGTCTGAACGTAACTAATTTCATCCATGGTTATATAAAGTGTTATAATATGATATGGATGAGCGCAGTTCATGATCGCAAAATGAGCAACCAACATTCTGGTATACAGACCAGAAAATTTGCACCTCATCCCGTGTCGAACTTGCAGCGAAAATTAAAACATACATCGTATAGTGTGTGATGCGTTGTAGAAGTGAGGATTATACTAAGAACACCCTATATTTTATGATGTTGACGGGTGTGGAACGTGAAAAAAAAAACGTATCAGCATATGCAACAGGTCCTGGCTATATAGATGGACACATGAAAAGAGTGTATATTGCGAATCGCATAAAATTAAAGGAACATCGCGATTATGCCAATCACAAACACACAGAGACTCATATACATGTACACGCATACAAACTCTCTCTTCCTTCAAGCACATACACACGCACGCGCACACACAATACGATCATTACCTATATATATGTATATATATATATATATATATATATATGTATATATATATATATGTATATATATATATATATATATATATATATGTATATATATATATATATATACATATATTCTGAACAGGTGTATAGTTACCCAAGTGTGTCAGATATAAAGAGGGCGAACGAGGCAATCGGGTCGTATCTATGATAGACTACATGTTCATGTTTTGTATTGTTATGATGATAGTGATGAGAGCTGCAATCACTATGTACATAATGCATGTATCTATAACGTACAACTGTACTCACATTATGCAAGTGTGTAAGCTTTGTATGATTGTATTTTGTATAATGTATTGTGTACCAGTGAAAATAAATTTCTGTTTCCATGATTGAACAGACATGATGATACTCACATCTTTTGATATGATCCTCGTTGAGGGATATATATGCCATTAACTCTCTTCTGAGCCTGACTGATGCCATCATTAAGTGAGATAAAGTGAGGTCTGTATGAATATATAATGATTATGATAGATTGGACAACTGTCTCCCAGTTACACGTTACAAATATCTCGTAAAGGAGGCAAAGAAGAAGAGGAACATACACGCACAACTTCACACACACACATATATTATACGTGTACGTATGTTCATATTTCGGTTGCACATATTTCATGTTTTTCCTGTTGTTATTGTACTTCAGGAGATTATAATCTGCTTCCCCAAGACCGAGCTTAACTTACATGTTTCCCTGCAATGTCTTTTGCTAATCATATTAGTAATAATATCATGGAAACATGCATGTTATACTCAGTCTAGGGAAAGGTGCATCCCAGTGTCTTTTTGTTAATCATATTAATATTTTAGCAATGATTGACAGATGATGATGTCACTGGCAGAATCTTGCAAATTAGGATGGGTCTTTTTTGGGCTTATATCGAAATAGTCTGAAGAAAAATAAAGGAAAAATTGATGCAAAATATCATTTCGCCCAAATAGAATATTCATTCATCCATATAAGCGATGTTGAGGGTATCATGAATCAACACAAGTCAATATGCATTATGTAAAGTCTTTAAGCTTTGACAGTCTGCAATATTCCTCGCCTTATAGGCCCGAATTCACGAAGGTGGTACAAATGAAACCATGGTTTAAACCATGGACAAAAACCATAGAGCGCCAAGTGTCGCATGGAATATTTCGTTACGAAATCAGTCATTTCGTCGATGAAATGATTATTTTGTAACGAAATCACAGCATTTTGCAGCTAAATGAACACGAAATGATCATTTCGTTAACGAAACGGTCATTTTGTCGACAAAATGACCAATTTCGTAACGAAATATTCCGTGCGACAGTTGGCGCTCTATGGTTTTTGTCCATGGTTTAAACCATGGTTTCATTTGTACCACCTTCGTGAATTCGGGCCTAAGAGTCAGAAATATGCCCAAGATATAGTGGAAATCGCGAAAATGGGGCAAAGACCGAGATGCTATGCCGTGTAGAAATATCCCAGGTGCGCACCTGAAACGAAGTCTGAAAACCCGAGATATGTGACTGGCACTGGGTGGGCCCTGGTATTTGTGCTTCTTTCTTTGTTTTCACCTTTTTCCTCGTATTATTCTTCAAGTATTCATATTGCGCGTGCCCTATTTACCCATGTTGATGCTAGGCGCTCCGGTAGGTCGCAGCTGCAAAAATCCATGTCGAAAATCAAAACTCAGCCCTTGAGTATAACTACCACTAGAAGATTGTGTCGTGTAAGAGAATATTATAGCGTCGTACAAGTGGTGATCGGAACTTGCGGAGAGCTCTATAGGCTCGAGATGGTGGTATTCCATTGAAACAGAATCCAAAGAATGTCAGCTTTTTCCCCCTCGGAGCCAAAAAAAAAATTCCTTCCAGCTGCCATGACGGACGTGAGCTCCACCCATTTGAAAGTACCGGGATAGCGGGAACGACCCCCTTTAGTGAGCTCTGGAGCAGGGCAGGATTTGACCGTGAACGACTGTTTAATGGTGTTTCTTGTTTGCACACTGTTTACTCATACGATATAATTTATATATATATGTATATATAGCTTACACTTACAATTTGAGGAATTACTTTACGGCAAACAGGGTAAACATATATTTATAACGTCGGTCCTGTTCAAATATGACTGTGAAACAAAGTATAAGCCTACATATTTGTAGCAACTTGCTGTTATACATTTATTTTGTGACACACATTATTTCATATCATAATCTTTTAAAAGGTTAGAGTTGATATAATTGCAATTGACAAGAGGAATGTGCAGGATACCTCAATCTTATACTTTTGATTGCTCTTGATGGAGGCCTCATAATGTTTTGATGAAATGGTAGCAAGCGTTCCATTGAAAAGTTTGTATCATAGAGCAGCTATACATCCATTGTTGACTGGACTTGTCTGGAAGAAAATTAATCATGATATTTATTCAGTCAACATGAGATGTATTGTAGGGGTTTTATGAAATACAAGGACTGTATAATAGATCATCCATTCTCAGTGATAAATCGTAATCTCTTCTCATTTTCCATTCTTCTATTTCATTTATACCGAAAGAGAGTGTAATTTGAGTTACGGTTCGTTATTCCGAAGGAATAAAAGGGAGATCTATATAAGGATGCTAGAAAATCATCCACGTAGCACATATCTGTCCTTCAGCATAAAGTTACTACAGCATATGTGTCTATGTATTAAGTCACTGTAGCGTACACCCCTGATTTCAAACAGCAATTTAAAAAGATCATTGCGCTCTGCTAAATTTGCAAAGTCATACCAGTTCTTGGCATTCTCTGTCATTATGACGTCATTACTTAATTGTACATCGCAAGATACATCTACTCCAATGTTGGTGTTCTCGAAAGGGAGCGAGATTGAGAGATTGGAAGTGCGTGCGGACGATAATTACTTGTAATCATTCTACTGTATTATGGCACTTATTTCCTGGGCTTATTTAAGGAAGTTCTGTGTAGCTTTTTGCATACGAAAGCTAACTGGCATTGGTCCAAGCGATTAGACACAGCAAGATTTAACTAAAGTTTGATTGTACCTTGTTATTGTATTCCATATCACGCACAAACGCAAATAATGATAATGATTTGATTTACCCCCGCAAAAGAGCCTGGGTAGGCGTACATTAAAGGTTGTATGAATTACTAAGTCATAACAATACTCGGATAGAAGACTGTTGGGAAGGAAAAAAATTGTGTAACACATTCCCCTCCTATGCCTACATACATATAAGCATTTAAACACAGACTTCTTGATTTGTTTATTTTGAGATTACCGGACTATATTCAAGCTTTTTATCCATATTATGATGAAGACAGTAAATACAAAATCGGCCTGAAGGGACGTGGTTGGTGATGTTCGTTATTCCGAAGGTTCGGCAATCCGAAAATGATATAACGTTCGCTATTCCGAAGGTTCAGAAATCCGAAAATGAAGTACGACTCGTTATTCCGAAGGTTCGTTATTCCGAAAATGACATCAGGTGCGTACTAACGATCCTTCGGAATTACGAACCTTATTTGGTTCTTGGATTAATGAACCTTCGGAATAACGAACCTTTTTTCCTTCATTTTCGGAATAACGAACATTCGGAATAACAAAGCTTATTTCATTTTTGGACTAACAAACCTGCGAAGTAACGAACTGTAACAGTCATGGGTGCAGGAGATGAACATACTAATACAGTAGACGGATTTCAAACATCAATATCAAACTGTTCCCTGAAAGATTTCGCAATCATCACAAAGTTTGCACAGGACTCAAAATTCTTCAATATACGGCAAAGTGCTTTCTTAACACCTAAGAGTTTCAAATTTTGAAATAATGTTATCAGATTCTGAAATCGGACGCTGAGGTAACTATGCTCCCAAACTTTCGAATTCTACCGGATACGAGTATCGAGTTGTTACATTCATTTTCATGGAAGTTACCATCCATTGCAAGTTAAAACACCCCTGTGTTTTTGCCAGATGATTCTTTATAAAAGGTCGAATGAAGCAAACATCTGATCCTCATTACTGGCACACACCATTCCTATCATCTCATGGTTCGTGCTCCTCCTCCTCTTCCTCTTTGTTCCCTGACTTCTTCGTGAAATATGAAAAGATGTCAATGTCATGGCGTGTTGGTGTTATTCTGCTGGCAAAATCCCCCTGAAAACAATTGCAGAGGCATTGTCAATGTTATCTTTGGTAGAAATGTTTTCCTCGTCGCAGGTGTGTTGGCTTTGCTCGCCGACGTCCCAATAGGTGGTCGACCATGAAAAATGTGGAAGGTTGCCAGAAGTGTTTAGCTTGACCGCAGGCTAGGGATGTTTTCTTTCTTCCTCTCTCTTGTCTTTCTTTCTCACTATCATTTCGTCATTTTTTTTTCACAAGAATCATGCATACGTCATATCATAGTCTGTCCGACAACCAATCAGCAATCAATGGACCTGCATCGTAATCGACGGTATAGATGCCTTCATTTCTACTTATATCAAAACGCATATTTCACGAACAAATTCATCACAATGCAAATTGCTGAAGGCATTCCAAATTTGAAGGGCCTAAATGAATTTAACAAACGTATGCGTAAGTAGCTCAGGATCCTGATGAGGAATCTAATCCAGTGCTCAGATTATGTTTTTTCTTCTATTAAGAATCATCATGTAATTAATGGGAAGAAATCTCGAGACAGCTGATCCACCTAATTCTGCCCATCCGTCTTAAAATCCGAGTAGGCGGGAAGACAGAACGAGACAGCGGAGCTCATTTCTGTAATGTTTACTTAATTCTCAAATGTATATCGATTTCATAAAACAGAAATCACTACTTCTGGGCTTCCAGATTTTAATAAGATTACTTCGCTAAGATCCGTAACCATACTTCATAATTAATGATTTGAGAAAAAGAACAAGAACAGGAAGAGAAATACCAAGTCTCTGTAAGCAATTTCACTTGATCTAATGTCTATCTTACTTTTAATTCTAATTATCATGCTGTTTTTATCAATGTAAAATCCTTACTTTATGGCCATCCGATGATCATATTCTAGGTTTTGGTAAGCCAAAATTATCTTTTTTTAATGTGATCAGTAACAACAAGCTAGTCCCTAGAGAAGGAAATTATGCATACTTCCAGAACTTCTTCTAGAACTTCTGTATAACATTATTGATATTACGATTCATATAGTACACTGCACATTTTGTTAGTGTTGTATCCATGACCTGTAATACGGTGCATCTGCATATGTGTTTGTGCGTGTGTGTGTGTGTGTGTGTGTGTGTAATTGCGGGTGAAATGTTGAATGACTCATCTCCATATCGTCTTTGAAGTAGCCTACTTCGTGATCATGGCGAGCTTATATGTTGGAAAGACGTCCAATGATTCCTGTATGAAAACACACCCCATCAAAATGATATGCGTATCCTGGTTTTATTGTAGATTCATTGCATTTTGGCATGTAGTCTCTAAAATCCCCAAAGCAACTAGTGAAATTTTCGGTTCGTAGATTTTAGCTCAACCTAAGAGTTCAGCATTTTCACTGAGTTATAAAGGTTGTTAACAACGTATACAACCTAAACAATGAATTGAAATACGAATTAGAAATACACCACACATGCCAGACTGATGTCTCAATTAGATTAAGGGCCCCGGACAAGCCCCCAAATAGTGACGCATGGGACTGTTGGATTGTTTTACCTGGCAAACGATTCATACGCATGTTCTCAATTATTCTGTAGGTTTCAAAATATTGTTTAAGCGATTTCATTCGATTTTTCCGATGCTGATATAAAGATTTTATAAATTGTACACTTATTTCATAATTATTTCAAAGAAGTGACGGAATGGAATAGCGATGAATGAGAAATTGTTCCGTAGACGTATGATTTCATTTCTTTCAGAACGATGTTATATGATCATTACAACTGCGTAACGCCGTCTGGTAGAGTTGTTTAAAATCATTATTATATGCTTTTATCATATGCTTTTATATTACTTTGAGATGAAGGTATCCCCCAGTAAAATTCACGAAAATAAAAATCATTTGATATCTTTAGAGCGTTGAGACAGTACGCACATGCTTTAAAAATGCAAAACGCCACCTTTGAGTTGTCAGCAGCCTGGTATATGTCACAAATACGTGATATTCGTCTCTTCTCAAAGCTAGACGCCACGGACAAAAGAGTTTGATCTGATAAAATCAGCCATTCTTTTCTTTCATATTCAAACAAACAGAAACAAAAAGAAATAATGTGTGAATCATTTTGACAAATGCATTCAGTATTTACTTGTCCAACTTTGTGAAGTTTTCCAATATCGTGATTATGTTAGGTTGTTGCTACATTCTTTTAGGAGCTGTTATTGCACTAACTTATTTTCATAATTTTGTTGATCTTCACTCTCGAACTAGAAAGCATGTGCTATGAACTACCAAAGTTGAACTAAAATCAGGTGGGGTAATTGCAAAATCACCTAATGATATGCTGTTTTTGCATTTCATAGTGATGACAAAACAGTTTTTAGTTAAATGATATTGCCCTTGTTCAAATAAGCAAAGGAATTCTCTTCAGCATCATATTCCCTCTCATTTATTGGCGTCTTGGTTGTATCATCGTGAGAAAACGTAAGAATGAGATTTTACTATGTTGTTTTGCTTGTTTCGTTAAAAGATGAGATGAAAGCACTGACATTCGTTTATTGGATGGTTAAACATCTATCAAATATTGGAAGTCGCATTATTGACTGATTTTACTCGAGGTGTATGTAAGGAACTAACTCACTTGCCTCAAGTAATGCAGCCGACAAACAATCCATCGTGTATCCTTTCACTTTAACTACCCTTCCCTCCCCCTCCTCTTCTCTACCAATAGATTTGTTCAGACGACAAGCCCTAACCTCGAGGTTAGGAAACCCCGAGGTTAAGCTCGCAGTTAGGGACCGTGTAGACGCACTCGTAGTTAGCTAACCTCGAGGTTAGCTCGATGTTAAGAACCACAAAATATCTCAGGGTTAGCGCTCTAACCACGAGCCGCGGGGGGGGGGGGGGGCACTCGTAGTTAAGCACCGTGTGGACACAAAAATCAACGAACTCAAAGGGGCAGGAGTTTAACCTCGAGGTTTCCTAACCTCGAGGTTAAGCTTAGTCGTATGGACGCACGTCGAAGTTAGGGGGCAAGAGCTTAACCTCGAAGTTTTGTAAGGTTAGGCTTGTCGTCTGAACGTAACTAATGGCGATTCGACTGTCTTATTCTCTTTCAGCTTTCTGAAAATTCCTTGGGAAAACTGCGACAAAAGGTGTCGATTCGATCATTCCTTACGTTCGTTGTCTCCCTCTGTCTGTTATTGTGCGATATTCTAATGACTTGATAATAAGACTTTGCACAGAAATTTGTATGAGATAAAGTTCTTCTTTAATCAAGGTATAAAAAGAGTAGAATAATTTTCCACAGCTCAAAGAAGTGTCATCGTACCTATGTAAGCGTCGATCATTTTTTCCCCACCACGAAGTTTGCTTGCATCAGGTAGGAGGGATTGCTTAGGTCTACGAAGGGCTGAAAGACGAGGAATACGTGTGAGATTGACTGACAGCCTACGGAGAAAGGTAAAACTTCGCACTCCGCATACCGCGCGCCGTTCCCGCGTCTTTTAGCGACAGACAGCATTACTCAGGCGTCCACATCCATGCCTTCAGTTCCCCAGGGCGTGGCGCATTCATGAGAACAGCCCACAAGTTCCTGTCGAGTTAATTGGTCGAGTATTTGTTTTGTTTTTGTTTGTTTGTTTTTTGGGGTTTTTTTTTTTGGTTTTTTGGTGGTGGTGGTGGTGGTAGGCTTTAATAGTAGTGTATGTTTGTTCTCAGTGTATTATGTATAGGTCATGCCGGAAGGTGTAGCCTACTCACAAGCTCTTTACATAGCTAAACGCTCCCCATTATCGATTATTTGCGAAAATATCACGCTTCATTTGTGATATTGCACGAGTTCGTCGTTGCATTCATTATTGCGATACTGCAGTATTTATTCCACATGAGCTGTCATTCTAAGCTTAAAGGGGATGGCTAGTATCTGATCAGTGGGAATCAGTGGGAATGCTGGGGGATGATTGCTCCA
The DNA here is from genome assembly GCF_040938485.1 of Diadema antillarum. Classification (NCBI taxonomy): domain Eukaryota; kingdom Metazoa; phylum Echinodermata; class Echinoidea; order Diadematoida; family Diadematidae; genus Diadema; species Diadema antillarum. The sequence continues at coordinate 3,479,010 of NW_027270982.1, forward strand.
ATCCTTGCGGGATTCATTTAAGAGTACATTACATATCTATTGTTGTGTGAAAATTATTTGCTGCAGAATGGTCTCATATTCAAGTAATGTGCAGTTTAATGTTTCCAGGTTAGCATGCCTGTACAGTGACGGGGAGATCGTTAGCGGTCATCCCCCAGCATTCCCACTGATTCCCACTGATCAGTTACTAGCCATCCCCTTTACGTCATTTCATTATTGGATGTGAAACCCAAATCATAAGGCTGTTGTGAGGACAACTTTGTTGACATTGAATCTTTAAAAAGTGCCGGCGAACGCATTGACTTTCTTGAATAGTGACGCCACATCCTTGGGCGACGCACTCCGATGTGTTCCTGCATTTGGGTTGTGGTCATTTCGAATTACGGCGGGCCAATTAAAGTCTCATTGATCCTCCTTCGATCGACTCTAAATGACAATCTTGTACGCGAGTCCGGCCGAAAGTCATCACAATTGCATCATAATTCCAGTGCGGAAATGGAAAGCAAGCCGCTGATCAGTCGAAATTACGACAGCTAATAATAAAAAAAAAGACTCCCAGTAGATTACTGCTGCACAAGGACGGTGATGTTCTTTTACTTAAAACAGAACATGATACTGTCATGGTTAATTGTCAATTGCACCATCAAAGTGCATACGCGAAGTCGGAAGAATTTCACGTAAAAAATAAAAGCCTATTCGACAAATGCGTTCATTGTGGGCTCCACGCAGCACAAGGATATTAGTGGTACATGCACGCGACAACATACCTTCGCATTTCTGAAAGGAAGGTAATTTCACCACTGAAACTTTGCTTCGAACCATGGTAGACTTGAAACAAGTCATAATGTGAGCTTGATGACACATTGTCATTATTGTCGAAAAGGTTTTTTGGGGGGAGGGGAGGGGGGCTTCATTTTGTTAATACACGTCAAAGGAAACAAAAACAAAAAACAAAACACGCCAGTAATTCAAAGTGCAACCAGGGAGGTTCTCACCTCCCTGGTGCAACTTGGGAACAATCTTGCACGGCGTTTAACACGGCATGAACTGTGTGAGGAGATGATACGGACATCCACCTTTAAAGCACTGTGAATCAGAAAGCTTTCGATTGTAAGTGGATACTAGTGGTCGGTAAGAGATACACGCTATCCATCGACCCTGTCCAGCTACGATATGTCTCACGGCATGGCGAGTATGCACACGCAACAGCCGATCTCTGCAAATGATGTACACCTTTGACTTTGACTGACAGCTTGGCATCCGACATCGGGCATACCACGGTCTCTGGTTGCCCATGCTGGTATGCTCCTACTGCCCTATGTCTTCTTGGTCCTTGAAGTTTACGGCAAAAAATAACCCGTGTCGTCACCGGCTACACAGCTCAGTACCGTAGAGGTCGCATCTCGTGAGAACCGCGAGTGTTGAAAATGTACCACACCCCTTGGGGGAATCTCAATACCCACTCCCCCTTCCCCATCCACACTCACACACACTCACCCACACACACTCCCATACCTCTTCACAGACAGGTCTCCTTGTGATTTGATTGATAATTCTCATCATAGTTCTAATCAGATGATGTGAGTGCTGCTCACACTCATGGCAGGATGTACGAATTTGACTGCAGCGGGCGCTTTAATACTTCTCTGACATTTTTGGGTTGGAGAAATCTCATGTAGTCTCTACATGCTTTGAGCCAAATTTATGTTGGACTGGAGAAACCATGACTTTGCATCTTATTTTCTCTTCTCAACCCCAACCCCCCCCCCTTCTTTTTCTCGTTTCAGTTAAATGTAGTAGTGCTTACTTTTCCGCTTAAACGACTCTTGAGATATCTAAAAGAAGACATCGCGCTCGTTACATTTCGTAGGTGGCGCAATTCGATTTAGCCAATTGGTTCACACCCGCATTTTATGCAGCACAGAACTAGGTGGGAACAAAGCTGAAACAAAAATGTTGATTATTGTTGACTTTCTTCCACGAGACGATACAGGAGCTATATCTTCAGATACTCTGATTTGAGAATCATGTATTAAGTAAATCACTTACAATTTGAGTAATATATCGTCTTTTTTTCCAGACCAATGAACAAAGTACTATATTATGAAAATTAAGTTCATTATCTTCTTTTTTCTACATTTTATGGATTTGGAAAAAATGACCGCAACTAGGAGGACTAAACTAAACTAAAAGTCAAAGGGATCGAAAGGCTTTCCTAAATACCATTTAATTGTTGAAAGTTGATGTTGTGGTATTTGGCGGAAAATATCATATTTGGTTGTGAAGCAATTTCTATAAAAGAAAATAGAGCTGGCGTCCATTTAAAATTTGGAACAAGAATGGCATTTATTTTTATTAAAAATAAGCGCCGCTCTTCCAAACATCAAATCTTCATTGGTCCAATAAAAATCGTGGTTCCACGAGCATATTTTTAATCTTCTTTTAAAAACTATCTAAATTTTTGTTTTTGTTTTGTTTTGTTTTTTGGGCGGTTTTGTTTTTGTTTTATTTGTTTTGCTTTTTTACAGTTGCATGACTGTCATTTTCATTTTTCGTGTGTAGAAGGATGGTATGTTTTTGGTAGAGAAATATAAGTGGTATTCAAAGAAACAGACAAGGATAAAGTTGTCAAGCACGTAAGGAAAAAAGGAGACTTTCAGCAAGAAGACCACTCGGTTTATAGGGAAATTGGAGAATGAACGAATGGCAGAGGTAACTGAGACTAAATTTATTTTTATCTTTGATGTTTACGACAGTCACAAACAATTCAATGAGGAGTGTTATTCGCGATAAAGTACCAGAAGACTCTCACATAAGTACAAATATAGACCCGCCACAAGACAGCCAGGGAAAAGTGTACATACACTTTTTGAGTTTTAATCAAGCAAATTGATGGCGGGCAGAGCCTCATAATAAATCACCCCATCGAAATGGGAAATGTCTTTCGCGCGTCCCAACCTCCCTCACATACACCAATCACTCCTTCCTATACAGACCAACTTCAATTAGACTTGATATCCGGGTTTCAATTACCCGAATACCGAGAAATCGCCTTTGAACCTTCCGAGCACTTCATCGCTGTTTTGCTTCCCTGTACGGTATTGACAGCTAGAATTTTTGAGTCTATACGGGCAAAACATGGATAAGAAATATAATGTTCTTTTGTTGTGAAGAGAAAGTACACCGTATGATACCTTTCAATCCGTCCTTTCATACAATCGATTAGCAAACGATATGGTTACGACTCGACTGCCATCTTTCCCCGCTGGTCGCCACTGGCCGGCCTATAACATTGTTTTTGTGCGGATGTGAATCGAGCAACCAGCAATGATGAGGATTATTGATTTGGCAGTTGGTACAGATCCTTACTGACGTCATGTCACAATTCCATGACGTCATAATGTCTTGTATTGCACGTGGAGGCATTATCATTTAGCTAATGAAATTATCGCGGCGCATAGTGATGACAAAAAAGGTCGCATTGGAGCGAACTCCATCAACTATTCCAATGCGAGATATTGCCGGCGTATCGATTAACTTGAGTGTGTGCAGACATGCCCAGTGGGTAGAGTAATGTTCCCAGAAAGAGACCTTTTCAAGATGCCTATTGCTGCTTTCTGAAACGAACATCAGGAAAACCAAAAGGCAAGTCTGCTATAGTGCCTTTGAAGATTAAAAACTGGTTTTGTCAGAATTTGTCGAAATCCAAGGAGACTGCGGAAGAACTCTGAGCATTCATGTTTTGTTCGGCCATCGATGAAAGACACTTTAACAGGATCACAACAAAAGGTGCGCTTGAAGACACTCCTGGTCCGCGAGATTCTAATTCTTATAACATATTTTGTATGCAACATATCCAACTGAAAAGAAAGTGAGACCAGGCCAAAACACGTTTCGTCATAAATGACGACGTTATCACCCCCCGGCAGCCACGTACGACAACTAAGTTTTAATTTAATCTCGTTTTCCCTTAAGAGTCACAACTGAAATCAGAGAAAGAAACATGATATTTTTTCTTTAAAATTTGTGTGCATTTTTTTCTGTGTTTGAGTGTGTGTGAGCGCACACTCGCACCTTCTCCTTTTTCTTTTTTACTATAGTTTGGTGAGTGTGTGGATGCGAATGGGGGTTGGTTAGATATGCCTGCATGTGGGGGCTGGTGGTGATTTGGGTGGTTTGGGAGGTTGTAATAGGGACATGGATAGTTCGGTCGGTATAATGCAGCAAGCACACGAATGCGATTACTGTTTTTGTTTTGCATTATAGTATCAGACACAAGGGGTAGGGTCGTACGTTGAAAAATAAGGATTCCGCTCGAACGAGAGAATTATGATTTATGAGATTTTGTTTGTAATTGTTTCATTGTGAATTCGATGCTGATATCGAAAGAAATTCAAATAAAAATGTCATTTAAAAAATGTGCATGGGTGAGTGTGTGTGTGTATGTGTGTGTGCGTGTGTGTGTGTGTGTGTGTGTGTGTGTGTGTGTGTGTGTGTGTGTGTGTGTGTGTGTGAAGTCGTTACTCTTGATCTATTCTAACGCAGAACGGAAGAGTTCGAACTATAGCTGAATTGTCCAATTTCAAGAACGGCCAAATCATTCTGCACCTTATTTTCCCTAAAGAGTGCAGATTGTGATCCCTGTATTTTGCAATTCTCATCAAATTAAATTACTTATTCAAGGGAGGCAGTCAGACATGTTTGATGAAATATCCTCAATCATTAATTCTTAATCCCCTGGGCAGCTTAGCTGACATTGATGTTCATTCCAAGAAACGAGTGATTTGTTGTGTGCATGCAATTATAATAATAATAATAATAAAAGTAATAAGTTCAAGTTCAAGTGCAAGTTCAAGTTCAAGTTGATTTATTTCATTTCCAACAAACAAATAATTAGAAATACAATGAAACACTCGTATACACAAATGTCAGGAAATCAGTAATAGTAATGATAATGAAAGTAATGAATATAATTACAATAAAACTACTATTACTACACGTACTGCTACTACTACTACTACTACTACTACTACTAATAATGATAATAATAATAACTAGAAATGTCGCTACGGCGACTGGTGTATGCCTCCGCAATAATGCATGGTTCTCCTAATAGGTCTATAGTACAATGTCTTGACAATGTGTGATGACAGTTTCACACAATTGGCAAAATATTAAAATGACAGGTTTGCCACAAATGTGCTGAATGTTCACTTTCCTAGAACTAGGTTCAATTGGATGAATGATTAAAACGTCAGAGTGCAGGTATTTGGGGGAACTGATGATTTTTACTTGACTTTTGACCCTTTTATAAGTTTATGCATTGAGTAATTTTCAAGGTATTGAGAAAAAGTATAATTTCAGTATCAAATGGTAAAATAGTATTATCTAAATCTGGCCTTTGACCTTTGACCTCACAGTTGCAAAGAGAATCACTGTTAGGTAGAACATGCATAAATATGTAAGTTTCATGATAATACCTTGAGTTACTTTTGAGATATGGAGGAAGAAGTGCAATTTAGCACTTTCACTTGACCTTTGACCTTTTGGCAAGAAACTTTCCACAGAATATATATTGGGTTATACATGCATACATCAAGTTAAAAAAAAATCCTTCAGGCATTGCATAAATATAAGGAAAGTAGTGATATTTTGAGGAGTTGACCTTGACCTTTGACCCCTGACCTTTGACCCATGACCCCAACTTCCCTAGATAATGACTGCCCATCGGTATATGCATATATACTAAGTTCCATGAAGATATCTTGAACCATTTGCGAGATACGGAGAAAAACATGAAATTTCAACCTTTTTACACAAAATAACCTTTGACCTTTGACCTTTGACCTTTGACCCCGTGACCCTAAAATCCAAACAAAGTATTATCCCCCAGGTTATACCCTCATACCAAGTTTGATGTAAAACCACCACACGGTTCTTGAGATATCGACAAAAACAAAACGGGACAGACGTACGTACGGACGTACGGACGGACGTACGTACGGACGGACGTACGTACGGACGGACGGACGGACGACCCGAAAACATAATGCCTCCGGCCACTTCGTTGGCGGAGGCATAAAAATAACATTTATTATATTATCATTATTACTATCATTATCATTATTATCATTATCATCATTATTATTATTACAGTAGTAGTAGTGATAATAACAATAATGAAAATATCTAATGCACTCCAGCACTTGGTAGTGGCTCATATGCAACTACTTAACTATTACTTAAAGTATTATCGTATGCTACTTGTATCAAAATAGATCGGTCATTCAAGAAAGTCTGTTGAGTGGGACATGATTTCGACAGACAGAAATAAAAACAATTCGTAAGAAATCATTCTTGAATGCATGATCTAGATACCTATATACGGCGCTCGACATTAGCAGTGGCTAGGGGATCGCCAGGGGCCACTAAAAATTGATGTCGGGGCCACAAATTTTCAATAGGCTATCTCTTCATGGCCCGATCGGGCAGCTAAGATTCATATGAATTTTTACATTTTCTTGTAGTTTTGACCACTGCCAGTGACTGCATTTAATTTTCGGGCCACCAGAATTCATTATGTTAGTGCTCCGAAAAAAGAAAAGAGAAAGTTAGTTTTAAGCCCTAATTATATAAATTATGTACCCTGTGATATGAACATAAAATATCATGTACACATAAAATGCTAAAGTTACTGGTCAGTGAGATTATCCCCCTTTCTGTTTTACTCCCCCCCCCCCTCTCTCTCTCTCTCTCTCTCTATTTTCCTCTCTCCCCTATCTTTCACTTTCTCAATCACTCACTTTATCTGTACAATACCTATTTCAGATATTTAAGGTATACGCGTCTATGTTTTTCGTGTCCTTTCTCTTTTTTTTTTTGGGGGGGGGGGCAAGGGTGGGGGAATACAAGATTGGTGCTGCTTGTTAAGTGCTCCATTCGATATTTTGTCATTCCTAATCACCAACTATTACTTGTTTTGATGGCACTGGCCAGGTTTTGGCACGTGCGAGATGAAATTTCAAGTCATCACTTCTTGCTGAAATGCGCGATTTGTGGAGTGTGTATCGCAGAGACCTGCCAATCCCCCCCCCCCCAAAAAAAAAATAAAATAAATAAATAAATAAATAAATAAATAGCTGCGTGACATAGCGTATTAAAGCCTTTTTTTGGATGTGTAACGTGCGGCTTTAAGAGTATACGTATATTGCGTGTAATAGAGCGGGGCACACCTCGCTAGTTCGTTAACTGCCTCCGCTGGCGGAAAATCTAATTTTCACGTCGAACGATTCCCCTGACGTAGTATATAATAATGTAATTCTCACGTGGCCAATCGTAGTAATTTTCATCTCCGATAACAAACGGCTCCGTCGGTAGTAGATATGACACCATAACTGTTCTTGTTTGAAGAATTCTACCTCACTGCTGACGTTTCACACAACTAGAAAAGAAAAAAAAAACACAAAATGGTTGATTCAGTTCAGGCCACCTTTGCTGCTTATGAATTATCAATACATATGACGCCATTGTGGCCATGGTGTTCCCCGTACGCATGTGTGGCGGTCACGTGACATTCTGCCAAGTAGCCTGATACGCTTCAGCGGTACTCACAAACTGTCATAGTCTGCGCAGTTCTCAATTCACCGATCAGTATCCATCTCTTCCAGACTCTTTTTCCATAGTTATGTTGTCGTTGTGTTTGTCGTTTTTGTCGTTTTGTTGTTTTTGTTGGTTGTTGGTTGTTGTTATTGTTGTTGTTGTTGTTGTTGTTGTTGTTGTTGTTGTTGTTGTTGTTGTTGTTGTTGTTCATTCCCAATAGAAAAGGAAGAAGATAATTATATATGTGGTTAGCAGCATCAAAGTCAAGCTCTGTAATGATAGCGGAGTCCTGTGTTATTGTTCCCCCATGTAATACTGCATAATAGCATCCATGAGGGCTCAGCCGTAATAATCATCTCAACAAATCCAGCCACATCGTTTTTAACACCTGTGCCAAGGGATTCAGCCATTCGTGCATTGACAGATCAGCCGAGCTGGACTCGAACTCGATATGTCCTGTTCAAGAGTCTAGAGCCCTCTCACCGCTGTACCAAAGTCCTTGCATTCACCAAGTTTATGAGAGAAAAATGCAAATCGGTGGTTGCTTTATATTTTCTTTCCTAGTTCATGCTTTATATACTTGTGTGAGGCTGGGCATGTAGAATTGGTACACCGAATCCCCTTTCTCACCGACCACTCTTGCAGACAATATTGCAGTTCGTGCTCAGAATACCGCAGCGCCATCTAGTGTCAAGTGGCAGCACAGGGTTTTCCGTGTATGAATATAACCGTCAATAATTATGTTACTTTTGTGGTTTATACGCGGCTCCAGTAATTCTGGCCTGCATTTTTAACAAGAAATTTGCGTTTGGAATCAAAATCTTATGTAAAGACGAATGTCGCGTCATTTATTTCTTCTAATGATTACCTTCAGTAGATTTCGAAGAAAATACATCGTTCTGTTCTGTTTTGGTTTAGTTTGGTCTGTTTGGTGTGTGTGTGTGTGTGTGTGTGTGTGTGTTTTGTTTTTGTTTTAGTTTAGTTTAGTTTAGTTTTGTTTTGTTTTGTTTTTTGTAGAGAATTTGAAAAGAAATTACGAACAAAAAAAAAAAACCCCCACAAATGATCGGTACGTCCCGGCAATGATTGCATACACGTGACCTGATTGTGTGGTGACCTGAAGAAGTTCCGTACGGAATATAACTTAAAGAAAACGAACCCTGTCTAGCTTCTATCAAATACAAAAGTGAACATTATAATGAAATGTCCTACCTTTACGTCTGTTGGTCCTTTCTTTGCATTCTTTGCTGTGTGTTGAAAAAAAAACCCTACTTCCTTATGTATGGTTTTATTAAATCTGTAAAGTGATATTTCGTTCGTTCATTCATTCATTCATTCATTCATTCATTCATTCATTCATTCATTCATTCATTCATCCATTCATGACTCAACAGTAATAAAGGGATTGGGACCAATAAGATCAGCTGGGTGCAGTATTCCCAGGGATGGGAATAAACAGGATAAGAGGCCCGCTTCGAGAGTTTATAGAATTACATGTATAACACACCCACTCGTTCTTCAATTCCTTACCGTTGTGATGTTTAATTAAACATTTGAAATGCCTGCTGCGAACGATCGCCGATGTAAATATAGAAATGATGCAGAAAGTGTCGTGCGTAGGATGTGTACATTGCATTAATACCCCCTTTCTCTTGGCGCGGTCACAACTCAGAATTACAAGCCACCATAAGAGTTTTCCGGTCATTATTACCACGCACTGGCCGTAAACAATACTCCCCGGTTTCCCGCCATTAAGAATTTAACGTGATTTTGCAGCCCTCGGGAGTTCACGAGCAGCACGTAATGAGCCATTCAGGTGCGTCCCTGTCTTCTGCAATTAGCAACAGCGAACAGCCCGAGCATCCTCAAGCTCAAAGCTTGTACAAATATCGCTAGTCCTCATTGCTCAAGGCACTTTTAGTCATTTCCGATTTAATCTGATATTTTGACGTGATGTCCCCGTAATGACAAACGGATACGAAGTCGATGATTACGTCATTTTATTTCTCTTGTCGTCACTTTCTGCGAAATGCAAACTTGGCTATATAAGTAAGCCTGGTGATATCCCCACATCCTTTATTTCTAATTCCACATCAGGCAAATAGAACAAAATTGAATGAGAGAGGGAAAAAAAGAAACATGATGGACGGCATGCTGTCAGGAAAAATATGTAACTTTACATTGGGTAAACTTCAGCTGAAGGCTGTAAAATAGGAAGAGCAACATTTTTAGAAGCACATTAGTGGAAATCTGATCCAAACGGACATAAATTATGAGTTATGAATTGTAAAAATTCCCTAATATTTACCCAACAGTATACTCGTAAAGTTGCTATGAATACGTAAATGAGGGAGCTGATAATGTCATGACCTCACAATATATTTTCCATTTGATTGTGCACAAAATACTGACAAAGTTCTATATTTATCTGCAATAAGAGTATATAACAATGTTATTTCTGGCTGAATAACTTTAAACTGTAGAATGTATAAACTATAATTAATAGGATTTCAGACTTGAGCATGAATGTGTTTGTACAAAAGAAAGCTGGAAATTTCAAGACTTTGTGTATAAACTACTAGCATATGGCAAATTTTGTGAGGCGATTATATCATCCACTTACTCATGCATAATTGGCTGTTCAAGAACTGCTTTATGAATATAAGCGAAATTTCACGATTTCATAACTTTACTAATCTTTACAGGATTTGATAAGATTTTCACTGTTGTGCTTAGCGAATTTTACTCTTTCTTTTCAGAATACAGTAACTTTTAATTTCTCTCTTGAGTGACCTTCTCCTGAAAGAGGGCGCCCTATCACTATTCAAAATCTCATTCGGGAGTAAGGTTTGGGGGCAACAGACAAAATTTATTTTCGTCTATGTATTCATCATTCATACGATCTCCAAACCAAAAGTACCAGGGTATCCCACAGGATAACAAGAAATACTAGGTGTTACAAAAAAAAAAAAATCCCTCTTTCTAATTTTGCACAGGGGTCAATTGGTGTGCAAGGGAGTGTGTGGTTAATACCCAGACAATGGTCCTGAACAATGGTCAGGGTTTGGATGCTCCATTACATATTCATAAGAAATGGCACTATCACAGCTGGTCTTTATTCATCCTGAAGAGTAGGTAGGTGTATATGCAATTCATCCACATGGAAACATGTGCTTACTTTTTTCATGTGCATGCACTTTACTCTTTACCATGAATTCAGACTAGCAGTGCCCAGGACAATCCATCATGAATTATTCGTAAAGAATTCATGTGTCTTAGAGTAAGAGACCAGAAGCCTAATCAGCAGAGCTCTTAAAAGGTGGTATCGTGGTATTCTTGTTTATTGTTCCGGTCATTGTAAGCACACACTCACATTCACATCATTGGTTCCCGTGTTAAGTTCAATTTTGTACAGAGGGTTCAGGTTTGACCAAAATCTGGAACCTAACTCTAAAATTACGGATCACGGAATCACGGATTTAATGAAACCGATTCATGCTCTCATATTCAAATCATCTCCAACTAAATAGTACACTATTCAGTTATTATCCATATCAATGACAGTGTTGTGTGATGTATCGTTTTCGAAATATCAAGGATCAAAAGTTGGAAATGATTTTCTTTAACACCTAGTATAACTAGGGAACAGAAGACATAAACAAAATATTACTTTAATTGTTGTGATTTGCTCCTTTGCTGATCGAATTATTCAAAGATGGAGTATCCGAGTCTAAAGAAAAAGAGGTTACTTCATTATTCCGAAGGTTCGTTATTCTGAAGGTTCGCTAGTCCGAAAATGGAAAAAAAGAGTTTTTTTTTATTCCGAAGGTTCATTGATACGAAAACGAAATAAGGTTCGTAATTCAGAAGGTTCGTTTAGGACTCGCCTTCTCGGATTAACCTTCAGAATAAGGAACCACATTTCATTTGCAGAATTACGAACCTTCGGATTGACGCCACAGAATTCATGTTCGGATTAACGAACATCTGTAGTATTAAGAATTGGTGTGTATCGAAATAGTGAACTTTCGGAATTCCTGAACATTTTCATTTTTTTATTAACGAACATCTATAGGGATACGGAAATTGTATGTTTCGGATTTACAAACCTTCGGAATAACGAACATCGTCCGAAAAAGAAGGGTTTGACAGATTTTGTGAATATTTTTTATCAATTTCTGTCCTACTGGGAACTAATGTTTCTACTGTTTCCCACGTTGGACATCTTTATACATTTTGACCTGTACACAGCTCGCTCTGGTCATGAACTTCTGGATATTGAAGTTGAAAGACAATGTGATTATGACATTCAGGCGACACTTTAAAATGTCCATCCATATTTTTCGCGCATATCTTAGTGTATATATATGTGTGTGTGTGTGTGTGTGTGTGTGTGTGTGTGTGTGTGTGTGTGTGTGTGTGTGTGTGTGTGTGTGTGTGTGTGTGTGTGTGTGTTTGTGTAAACTATATATAACACCGTTCACGGTATTGTCTCATCTGTTTGTTTGTTTCAATCACTTATGAACTTATTGCTTTGTAGAAATGGAGTTTACGCAAACAGTTTTGTTTCAAATCAAAAACAAAAAACCGAACGATCATATCTCAAAACCCGTGTTTTACAAGTCTGACGATCGACCTTTCTTTTTGGCGGTCACAGCTTGATGGAAAACGCATGCTGTGAATATAAAAACAACAGTAGAAAAAGGAAAAGACCCACACATCCAACAATCATATGATGTTAACGGTTCATGTAATGATTATTTTGTCTTATTTTGTTTGTCTTCTCTTTCTACTGTTATCAAAATTTTGGACGTAAATACCCACACCGTTTCAAGCGCCCGGGGCCAACACCAATTACGAAACTCTTTGACCTCATTTGCGAAATGTGGAATCCCCTTCTGCCACCCAGCATGACGCTTCCCTTCTTTATTCTTTTTCTTGACGGTTTTAACTCTGATGATTCTACACTAGTGTTCTGATTTTCTTCTTTTCGAGGACAGTGATGGAATTTATTGATTTTGTGCCTATTGCTCAACATTTCGTAGATAATTTATGTTACATTTTGTTTTGCTAATCACATGTTTGTCTCTCTTATCCGCTCTCACTCTCTGTATATATAATATGTATACACTCAACAAAAAACGAAAGTAAACACTTTTTAAGTTCATCTTTCTCACAGATTATTTGGCTGATATTAATGTTTTATATACAATGCTAAACTTAATTTAATTAGCTATCAACCTAGTAGGTCAATAAAGGGGGAAACTTTATGCATGAGTGAACACATTCGTTTTTCTCTTCCAAGGAACAAAAGTAAAAATTGCAAAAATTGACAAGTTTTTATTCAAGCGTATGTGCTCTTCCACATAACAATAAAACAAAAGACAGATCCAACACAATAAGACATGCAAATTCATTTGCAAAACTCAACCTATGATCTCTATAATGCCTCTCTAACCCTCCAAAGATAAAGGAAGGCAAAAAAATAAATAATAATGGAGGAAAATATAGAATCTTCTGTCAAATCCATATTTAAAAGACAAACGAGAAGAAGCAATGGTAACAAAGATGGCGAAATTTGAAATGTTATTCCAAATTAAGAAAATATTAAATAATATTTGGCCTTTGAATTTGTCTCATGATTTCTTAGATTCCTTAATCAAAAAAGGAAATAAGAAATTCTGTCCATTTTATCACCTTTACTGCTCACTGTCTGTGTCAGTCAAACTTTGAGTTGACAGAAAATTCTTATGTTCCCCCTTCAATTTCCCCATTATGCTTTTGTTTGAGAATATAAAGACAAACAAGGGATGTACGGAAATTATTGATATTATTTCATTCATGTCTCTAATTGCATTAAATTGGTCGTATCTTGAAGGGCATTTGCATATTAATTTCAGCATGTCAATCTCTGCAATTTTTACTTTTGTGCCTTATTGGAGGACAAAAACGAATGTGTTCACTCATACGTAAATTTCCCTTTGTATAAACCTACCATCTGATATTAGCCAATTAAATAATTTTTAATATAGTATATGGCACAATGATTTTTTATCAAAACCTTCTATGAAAAATATGAAATGGGAAAAGTGTTTACTTTCTTCTTTTTTTTTTGCTGAGTGTATATACATTATATATATATATATATATATATATATATATATATATATGTGTATATGTGTGTGTGTGTATCTGTGTTTGTATTAAGTGTGCGTATGCATGATAGATGTGTGTACTTCAAGGGATGGTATAGTTTAGGTTGAGATGGGGTATTCAGATGATTAATCTAAAATGATTAGAAACCACTTATGAAATATTGAGCACACAATTCTAAAAGGAATTTATAGTTTATTTGATGAAAATCGGTTTTGAAAAGGGTGAGATATCCAAAACAAGTAAAAGAAAGTGGTCGTAATTTAAAAAAAAAAATACTTTTTGGAAATCTCAGTCATTTCAAAACCAATTTTTATCAAATAAACTTTAAATTTCTCTTAAATTTTATGCTCTTTCATATTTCTTAAGTGGTTTCTAGTTATCTTTAAAAAAAAAAATGGAATCCTGAAGCCCCATCTCAACGAAAACTATACCACCTCTTTAAAGAGTGTACCAGAGTTAAGTTAGGATTGTAATTTTTTCGTATGCTTCAAATACCGACATAGAATGTAACAATCGACTGGATGTCATGACAACTAATTTTGACGTAGTAAATAATGACAACGGCAGCGAAATCAATGCGCTAACAAATCTACGCTTCTTCGGGAATCAGTCTAACGCCACCAAGCGGCAGATTTCATGAAAGCGACAGATTCTATGAATGCAGCAGTCGGAGAAGTTTGCATCTGTTTTTAATTCCACCTCCTCGCTTTTCTGTTCCTCCTCTTCCTCTTCATCCTCACATCCGTTCTTATACGTTGTTTCCTCGACCCATGACATCTGCCGTCCGGGAGAGGGGGTGACTGTTATCGATTTACTAAGGTTCACGATGGGCGAGAGTGTGATACATACTTACAAAGAAAAAAAACAACACACACACAACACACAACACACAACACACACACACACACACACACACACACACACACACACACACACACACACACACACACACACACACACACACACACACACACACACACACACACACACATACACACACACACACACACACCTACTCAAACTAATATTTATACGTTACCCGTGCAAACATAAAACATACACATACATACAAAGACACTAATGGCGCTAGGTACAACATCTCCACTCCACATGTACCCTATACGTATGTGCCGGGGCTTTTAGGAAAATTTTCATATATATTTTGTTGTCATTGTGAGTGGCGCTTCATTTCATTGGTGTGCCGCGCCTTTCCTTTTCCGTCTGTTTTCAAATTATTTCAAAAACAAAGAGAGTATCACGACAGAGTCACACGACATGCTGACTCTGCCCAACAATCTCTACCCAAACAGCTTTCTTTTCTTGATGACCATAGTCAATAATCTATGATAGTTATAGCGTTCATTTTAGCTAAAGATGGCCTCTTTATTTCACTTTGCGAACGTAACAATGCGCAATAATGATCCATGACATGTGACGTCACGAAAATTTTTATCAAAACGTCTGATGAACGACTACGAATTGGCATAGACGGTCAACAAACACCAGGGTCCCATTTCATGAAAGACGTTATGATAGCACCTTTTGCTGGAATGGGAGCTTCCCATAGCAACAGCCAATCAGGAAGCTGGGTTCTTGTCGTTACCATGACAATTGCCATTCCAGCTGGAGTTGCTATCTTATCAACTTTTTATGAACTGGTGCCTAGATGGTCGACAAAAAGATCACGTAACATAAACAATCGCATAGCTATCTAAGATATTTATTTGACACGTCTTGCTTCTTCTTTCTTTTGAAAAAAAAAATGTCATAATTTGAATCATCAATGTTTGGTAAAAGCTAACCAATTTTCAAAGTTCCTTTTTTTTCACGTTAGCGTCAAACATCCACCCTAGTGTAACAATAAATGACTACGTATGACACGAAATAAGTAACTTCGACAACCATCAAAACAATAAGGACACATTTTGCATTCAAGAGTGCATAAATATACATCTTTAGTTGTTCTTAAACCGATATGTCAACATTTTCATAACACAAAACGCCAACTACGCCCAATAGTCTCACTTTCTTTATCACAATGTAACACATCACCAGCGAGTCAGAGTGTAGACATAATACGAAAACCATAACATGCAACTTATATGTGGTAAACTATTGTCATTTCCTATTTTTTCATGTTATAGTAATCGTGATCCCCCATAAAAAATGAATATCTTAGTTTAAAACTTGAACATAAATTCAGAATTACAGAGAAAATGAATCCAGATCATGGTCTCTCAAATTGAAAACAAAAAAATCGAATATTCCAATAAGCACACACACATAAAAAAAAAAAAAAAAAAATTGGGCAAGCGTTGACAAAGTGAGAATGAAAAATAAAGAATGCAATATCTCACAGACATCAAGCAGTTTAGCATGTCATGCACATCCTCGTGGAAAGTAAACTCTATATTATGATGCTATACCGTGTGTAACATTTATCGCATTTCAGCAGGAGGTAACATTTTACTTGAAGACAATACTTTTTTGTCTTATTCACAACCGCGTTTGATATAAAAGACGCTTACACAGTGTGCGTTAGCTAGTAATCAACCCGTTACCTAAACACATCACTGTGATCGGTGACTAATTGAGTAAAAGGAAAAGAAACAACAACTTAGAAAATATAAATTATTCATTACATAGTGAACGCAATTCACAATGAATTATCAAAATATGCGTACATACAAACACGTTGTGTATAGAACACAATCATACAAACTGCGTGGGGTGGGGATGTAATTTTCGTAATTCTTCAGCGTGCGCTGGGATAAAAAGACTTACACATTAATATTACCTTATGATAGGTCTTTAGTTGGGTTGTTGGTTATCATTAGTTTTCATTTATTTCAATCCTAAGGAGATCAATGGGCCTGTCTCTTCACAAGCTTTCAACGAGGTTTATGTACAAATCTTCCTACATATCTACGGATAACATGTGAGAGAAATGAGGAGCTTACGACTCGGGAAATCAATCAAATGAATATTGAATGCATTAATAAATGAATAAATTATATCAGCTGGCTTTGTACTTAGATAAACTCAGCAGACTGATACGTAGAATTAAGTCTGAATAAATTATCACGGAAGAGATTGTCAACTAATTAAAAAACAAACAAACGAGAAAGCGAACAAATATCACGCATTTATGAGGGCGGTACACTCATTATACTGACAGTGAATATGATTTTTTTATTTAACAACACGCATTGGCTGCGTACAACATATTTGTGTGTGTGTCGCATTTTGCAGCATGAAATCCAGTGGTTTCTGATTAACCATTATGAAACCTGATGAAGGGATTATATTATTTCGAAGGTTCAGTATGATACATGATATAGGGGATCGGTTGAGTACTCTTCTTACAAGTATTGCATTTTACTTGATTTGTTTTTCCTCGTTCTTTTTTTCATCGACAAAGGATGTGACAGCTTTGAGGTGTATATTACAAATTCAATTGCAAGCAAGAGAGTTGAATAGATCAAGGAATTATGAAATTGTTTTTATTTTTCCGATGTTTTGTTACGCAGAACAAGTCTTTTTTTTTTTTCTTTTTCTTTTTTGCTGCAGGAAGTGGGCTTCGATCGTAGAATAGCTCTTAGAAGTATATCATATCTTTGTTATAACTTCGACCAACAAGTTACAAAGCATGCATGCTGTCAGACTAGCAAACCAGTGCTTAAAACTCAGATAAGAAAGTAGATTTTCCGTCACATACACTGTTTTGTAAAGCAAAGCTACACGAAGTTATAGAAGTCAGTCCGGTATAAAGTTGACCACTGTGTAAGGCTTACACTGAACAACACAGGCCAATGCATATCAGACGTTACTCTATATCTTTCGCTCATTCCAGGCGTTATAATTTAAAATTGGTCTGCAGGTTCAATTTGCCTTGAACTCGCCTCAATATATATGCTGTTTCCATCTTTAATCAAAAATGTTTAAACACACACACACACACACATACTAAGACTGAAATAAAAGACTAAAGGCAGGGATCGGGCATACAAATCATTCATTAAAGTATCTAGTTAAAACTTTTGAAAGCATTTTTACATTTCATCTTCTACCAGCGTTGTGTAGCCTAATTTGAAGCGGAAGAGAAAAATCTCGAAGCAGTCTGACCTAAACCGGCGTCATTTTAGGGACTCGGTTTCACTTTCTCATGTTTACTATTCGGTGATTATTTGGCAGCGGAATGTCATTAATTGTGTAACACTTAAGTACTGCACAGTCCAATAAGATTAAACAAAATACAGACTATACTCAATCCTTTAGAAAATAGGTCACATTTCATCACGTCTATAAACGAAACTTCCATTCCGATGTATCTTGAATCCTTGATGCATGTATCAACAAGAACATGATACAATGATATGCTAATTGAGCAAGTCTTCGAGAAAAAAATCAAAGAAAAAGTTGTAAGATGAAGGGAAAAGATACTAAAATAATACTACACACGAAAGACCATATTTCTTCCTTTCTTTTTGACGATTTTTATTTCTGCTGCTGGCTATTCTCACAGCTTCACTACGAAAATGACAAGGACTGACTCAATAGTCTCTCCTCAAGTCGCAGCCGCCTCGCCTCTTTCCCACGCATATGTACTCCTCTCGACAAGGGCAGAAGTGACCATTTCGCTGGCCCTTCCACATGTGAGGCATACTGTAGGCGTTGCACGCGTCCGAAAGTCCGCCGAGGGGTTTGCAAACTCGGAACGGTCCAAGCGAAGACCTGGCACAGCAGGAGGGGCGGTCTAGCCATTGGCAGTCATTATCGGTGTTACAAGTCTGGAAAGAAAGCACAACAGGTAGGCGTGGTTTATTAGTGATGCTGGGGCGTGGTTAGTGATGAGGAATGTAGGATGGGTGTTAATATAGGATTCCAACCATGTCCAAGTAAGACTTCATCGAAAAGAGTAATATTATATAGGCAGAATGGTGCAGGTTTGATCCTTGAAAATCGAACCTCAAATAAGAAAGTTGCGGAATTTTAGAGTTCCCGATGTTTTCAGAAATCATTGCTGTTACTTGAAACAACAGACTCAAATTGGCAGAAGTGATGGTGACATCACCTCACATTTCGCCCAATTTCGCACGAATTCTGAACTTAATTTCCTAGCTTGACATAAAATTAATAACAATAAGATTACGAATAAGAATAAGATATATTTACGTCAAAATTATTGCAATCTTGTCATTACATAGCAACAGCGACTTTTGCTAGAAAGAGTCTCCAGTTGCTATTAAAATTATGAAACAAACACTTGATTTTTAATGATATTCTTTGTTAAATTATTGATATCATTTTGTGTTCAAACCATTAAGAGAGTTGTGAGGCGATGACATAATTTGGATGTATTCGGCGAAGAAAAAAAACGAAATGTTAATAGAATTTTACTACTTTATTATTTCATCTCCTACTTGATTATATTTATACTCTGTTCATCTAATTTCAGGCTTTTTAATGAACATCGACTTGAACATCATGTAAAATTGCTCTTTAAAATTTACTTGTACACCGATGTAATTGATTGTGAATGTATGACTGGCAGAAGACGCACGCATTAGTTTCAAGACACACAGAAAATACATTGCACAATAACATGTTTCAGCATTAAAAACCATAACACCATAATAGGACACTAAAACAGATAGAGCATTGAAAAGGCTTCACATAACGTAACAGAATGATTGTAATAATATTTGAAATATATACCATGCACTGAGAGGTTTCATCTGAAATTAGGGATTTTGAGGTGACTGGCATAGCATTAATTTATTAGGGGTTGTGCCCCTGAAAATAGTTTTCAGCTGGTACTTCGAAAAGAGTGAATGGCATATTTGTTTTATATCCTACACGTGAAAAACTTAGACTGTAATTTTAGTAAATCTAGATTACAAGTGACAAACCGGTCGTTTGCACAGTTGCCGCTCACAGTGCACAGTACATTATAAACGGCAGTGCCACAGCGCTAGTGCAGCGCAAACGCTCGCCGCTGGCTCACAACCTCATTGCGATTGCGATTCTCTTTGTCAAAATATCGATAGCTAAATATCTCGTTATCGTAAAAATGACGTCAAAATATTGGTATAGCGAAAAATATACTGAGATCTGACGTCACTCAATACCCACTTTTTCTTCATGGTGAAATTATCTTAAGCCATGTGAATTCTCAGCCAAACCTAAAAGGAGAATTTTGAGATAAAAGATATAAAGCGACATATCAGCCTCAGCGAGATTTGTGGCGCTCCTAAAAACAGTAACATTTCACACTTGCTTTAGTTACCATGGTTTTAGAGTGAGGACATGAGCCATATTGCGTGGAGAGCAACTCGCATAGTTAACTTCTGAAGCGTAAACTGGCCTAGTTTCTATTCCTCTTGAATAGGGTATGACAACTGAGTCGTATCGAGGATAGTCAACTGCTA
The DNA here is from genome assembly GCF_040938485.1 of Diadema antillarum. NCBI lineage: Eukaryota > Metazoa > Echinodermata > Echinoidea > Diadematoida > Diadematidae > Diadema > Diadema antillarum. Next base: position 3,499,196 of record NW_027270982.1, read on the forward strand.
ACCTCCTCATGTCCTTAACCCTTCAGGTACGTTAACCGGATGCAACATTGTAGTGAGATGAGGCAACGAGTAAAACCAATCTTCTCCCATTTCATTCCTATCACCTTCATAATTCCAACTGATTTACATTTGCCCTTCATCGAAGTAAATAAACACTGGTTACTTAGTGTTTTAGTAGTAGCCATGACAAAAAAAAAAGATATCTTCAAATGAAGAACGATTATTTAACTGGACTGCACTTTCGTTGTGTATCTGGTGTTTACAAATATCTTGATTGGTTAATTGTAAGTCTGTCTTATCAAGTGGGAATATATAATCCCATAGGTAAATAAAAATGAAACAAGGAAAAGGGAGAGAAAGATGCCAGATTCCGGATGACACCTTGAAATGAAATACAGTTAAATGATGTGAGCCTGGAATCATTTTTTTTTTTCAAATGCATCCGCGGTTTGTCGTTATCACGAGTAGTTAAAGATGTTATAGGCAGCCACCGGGTTTCTTAATTTGACAACATGTTCTCTTATCATGGCCGTGACGCTATCATTAATGAGCGACACAACCTTTGCTGTGAGCGGTACTACACTGGATGGGCAATACGACATCGTTTGTGGGCGTTACCATACTTTGAGGGTTCGTCTTGCTCCCCTTAGGGGTGCGCAGGCCTATTTTTGGCACTTCTCTGAGTTGTAACTCGCGATCGAGGTCGAGATGAAACTCGGTATAAATTAACTTGTGACTTAGATCCAACCAATCTCTGTCGTTCTGCTTGGGATAGGGTGTAAGATAATCTTGACCTCGATAAGATCCCCAGCGCGTCCTTCGCAAGGAGAAGAAATAGAAAATTGGAAGGCACGGCAAAGGTGTCTGGAAACGTTTTTGACTGATCCACTGTCCATATTCTCATAATGACCATTGTCTTGGGCAAAAGAAAATCGAGAGGAGAAAAAAGAAGAAGTGAGATTTGAGTGTAATCCTATTCGACAAGACGAAGTGTATATTCCACCATTCTCTTCTTTGTAACTATAGTTACCTGCATTTCTCTCTTTCCCTATCTCAACATTTCTGCATTTCTTGACTTCCCTCTCTCCTATTCTAAATCTCGCTATTTCTCTCTAATCTCATCTTTCTCCTGTCCTCTCTTCCTCCATCCCTCTCTTTCTCTCTCTGCTTCTCCTTATGACTTCCCCTCCATAGCCCTCCTCCACAGCACAATTCACAACGGCCACTCGTCCGTCAAGTGAGCGGCACTCGAGAGCGAATCGCACACCCATGGAGATCGTTACACTCCACTCTGGGTCCCACCGCGCCTCAACTCCTCGGGGGAACGCTACCGACCCATTGCTTCTTCCGGTTGCATTTCTCACCTCAATACAATACAAAACACAAGATAAACCGACAAATGAACGTGGTTCCTTGCATGTTTACACACGCCATTTTCCTCGTTTGTTTGCATAAACATTTTTGCGCGAGCTTAGGCCAGCGGCAATAACTTTGCGTATCCGTGGAAGATGTGAACGTGCTGAGTTGAAATATCACCAAGGGAACGACGGGAACCAATTTGCACTTTCCATTTTTAATGAGGGCAGTGAATCGGTGATTTAGCATAGATGCAATTACCACGAAATGATTTCACTTAGTTTGTTTTATTTTTGTTTCCTCGACCGAATTTTAATGAGACTACACGTTACAATACTGCCAGAATATTGTCCCCAGTAAGGTTGACAAGTTGCACCGTTCTGCGCTTGCATAACACAGAAATGATGCACCCGGACTTTTCCAACCTCTTCGCACCATCGGAGTGCCATTAATGGTATGAATTTTAAAGGGCTCTCCGATGACAACCATTCGTACTGAGAAGCAGTACAAATACACACATTTGCAATGGAGATGCGCTATGACAAAAATGGTCGACAGTCTACTGCGGCCAACATCATTCACCTATTTCCGGAGTAGGACAAGCACTTTCGACACAAAAACATTTCATTAAATATTTACAAACTCTCAAGCAGTCGAGTGGCCAGGTGGGGAAGGTGTTGAATTTCCCTTACCAGCTCTCATCATTGCACAGACCGATGAAGCCGATAGCATGACACCTTAAAGGAATATAATGTATAATAGTCTCGCCTGGTGATACGTGGTGCATATGCTCTTCAGAGCATGTTGAGAAAGTAAGGCACCTGTTAATCTCAATGTTCAAAATTTGCTATAGATGTTTTGTTTTGCTTTGCTTTGTAATTTTTCTAGTCATACGATTCAAGTAGAAGCAGATGCACTTTCGAAAGGTTTGGTCTCATATACAATTTTATACATTTTCTTTTTTTTTCTTTCAAAATTAACAGTGTTACCTTATCTAGGGTTTTCTTATATGCATTTCCTTTGTTCGTATCCAAGCAGGAAAAAACATCTAACATTAAATGCCATGCTCGTATTCGATCGTCAATCAATACGGAAAACATTAACATTGAATGTTGTGTCTCTCTCCCTTTTAATCCCCCTCCCCATGTGGAGCATCTGTGGAATGTCTTTGGGGCACACAGTCCTAAGACTAATGCTAGGTTTCCATTCGACTGAGAATATCTTCAATAATGATGAAACCAAAAGAATTGAGATTGCCGTTTTCTGCCTTGAGTTTAAAGGTCTATTTTTCTCGATATGTACAGTTTAGATCAATCATGTATAATGTTTATAATTCGCAATGTGACTAAGGGCCAGGGCACACTACACGACTTTGCCACGAATCACTGGTCGTACGATCTATCAATCGGAAATGTGACGTCACCAGCCTTGCTAGATTCCAGTCGCGTGGTTGGGTCGCAATGTCAGTCGTGAATTTTGGGCATGTCAAATTTTCACGACCAGTCATGAAACTCGCAGTCATTCACGCTGCATGATATGTACTGACGCCAGTGTAGCTATATGGTCAGGGCACTGTTTCATAAAAATATGCAAGCATAAGACAGAAAATTAAACATCAATCAGTCAATCAGAAATGAGCATTAACAAAATTCCATTTGATTTTCTGACTTATGTTTAATCTCAGCTTTTATGGATTAGGGCCCTGCCCACTTAGTGCGTACAGCATCGAGTCGCGTGACTGAATAATACCTTTGACTCTTCGTTCTGTCCCTTGGCTGAGGACAAGAGGTAGGCCAAACTTGTTATTGTATAGGAATTATTTTTACATTTGTCATGACAATGTTTTGCCGTTTTTTTTTAACTGTCCCTTGCCAGTGGGCACCCCATCCTCACCCCCTCCATTCCCTCCCTCCCTCACACTGCTTTCCGAGAGAGGCTTGGCGCGATAGCTCAGCGGGCGAAACTGATTTGAGAACCTCGCTAATGGATACGACTAGTCCCACTCGTTCTCATCCAGTCCTTGTGCCAAATGAGATTGTGCTTCAAACGCCACAAGCGTTGGGAGACGCTCGCAGGGAGAGGATGCTATGTTCTATTTAAAAGTGTAACAGACGTAAGTGTAACAGACGTAAGCCCTGTATGCGTTCATTTCTACTTTGGCATAAGAAAAAATCCTGCAAAGTTACTCAGCTTGTCAACAAAATATTCATCACTAGAAACGTCTCAATGTCGCAACCGAAATATGACAAGTATAAGGCAGGCGCCTGGTCTTAGCAGTGAAATTATAATCCCACATTCCATTACACAACAAATCATCCAAGCAATGAACGATTCGTGGGTTGGAAAAAGAATACAATTTTCACTTAAATTGAAGCCGGCGATTTCTTTTTTTTTCCACTTAGACAAAACTATCGTGTACTTCAATGAAATTATTTTTTTCTCCATACTATCTTTTCTTTTATGAGAACGTTTGCATCCTTTCGTTGATGCATCTGAAAGGAAAACAAGGACAACAAAAACCTTATCTTACCATCTAAACCATGTGGATATTTCTTTATATATATATATATATATATATATATATATATATATATATATATATATATATATATATTTACACTGAACCATTTCTTGTCAGTATTGTGTAAAGGTAACATCAAATATTATGTTCCATCCCTACCTCCCCCCCCCCCCGACAATGTATACTGCCTTTGAGAGAATGATGTTGTCTTTAGATAATGTCTGGGATGATGCCCCGAGTAATGACTATGAGAGCTGCAGACGAAAATGGTTTCGCCTTTCTCTTTCCGCAACGCATATACTAGCACGACACACATGACGTCAGAGCACGTCTTCTATCCCTTATCGGACGGGCCACATCCGTCAGAAATGGAGGCACTTAAAATTCATGCACGTTTCCTTCAAGAAGCATTTCCCCAGATGTAACATTATGACCTTTTTACCTCAACTATTAAGCTGATTGAACAAAAATCCAAAAACACTCTAATAGTAAATCAATACCACTTCGCCCCAGGCCAGCCATTTGTATATCCAGCTTGTATTATGTAGACTTTATTTTCGTTGCCTAAGTAGCAAATACTTTGGCAGTTTCCTCAGTTCCTTGGCTCAGATTCTGATTTTCAGAAAGAAAGTATCCTAAAAAGATATGTAAACGATTCTTTTTTAATTAACTTAGTAAAATAGGCGTGCTTACAGCTGTCAAATTTAGATTATTATCGTTTCTGTCCCTGTCATCATTCAAATATTCGTCGACCAGGCAATCTGCATTTATTAAATAACGACATAGCGGGCAACTATGTGGAATTTACCTTTGCTCTTTGTAATTCTCTGTGCAGTAAATATCAGTCAAGTACTCTGCATACACAGAGATATTTATGACTTTCTTTGCATTTCCAGTGATGACTTCCGTCATCTATTTTTTTTTTTTGGGGGGGGGGGGGGGAGGAGGGGGCGAGGGGTTTCACTCAGGTACACATTTTCTTTTTGTAGTTGTACAGAGAAAGCTTAAGTGCTACAGAATTTAAGTATACATTTATCTATTCATTTACTTCTTTGATTTTTGTTTGTTTGTTTTTTTTTTGTTTTTCGAAAGCAAGTTCAAGAAATCGATTCTAATGTAATAATATCATTATTTTTAAAGGCAGATGAAATGTTCGTCAATAGTCGAACACTGCTACTGGTGACTAGAAGTTCGCCAGTTCTTTTTCACAACAAGATCCGTCCTGACTCCTGGTTGATTTTAATATTCAAGGAAATCATTTCGTGCATGTTGATGAAAAGCTACAGCCGGTCAAGGACGGGTTTCTCCAGAAAGAAACTCGATGCAACAGAAAGCACTAATATACAGCCGTGAGTGGGAGGGTGAAATATTCGGGGGAAAAGATAAGTCGACATTGAAGTAACATCAGAATACAGTTATGACCACTCGGATGGCGTCCATCTGCCATCCAAACGATAGCCGTATGGGTCATCGCTCTCGAAATACTTCCGATATTGTCTTCTGTTTTGAAGTGTCACTAATTTTACCCTCTCTTTGAAATGGATATCCTCTTCACGGCTCTGCTAAGTGTATGTCAGCGACATTATATTCTTGCTCCTTCGACTCAACAACAATTTCAAGTTGCATTCTTGGTATTTCTTATTCCTGGTTTTAAAAAAAAAGGAGAAGAAGTTATTTTTTAAAGTTTTCAGCAATTGTTTCAAGTTCAAACTGTTATCATTTTTCTCTATTTCTCTCTGGAATCGGTTCTTTTGAGACTCTGATACCGTCATATTAGGCCGCGTAAGCTCTTTAACAGTATAATCCAGCTCCAATGGAGAGGCGACTTCCACAGGATAAAAATGTCATACGCTGTACTTCAGATTTTTCATTACTATCCTACGCAAGCGACGTCATCTTCGGTCGAATAAAACGATCAAGATAATGTGGTGAAATCTGTGAGACACCGTGACAGACGACAACCAGTTATTCAAAGTTTCAAAATGTTTTCGTGATTATTCGCGCTTGACTTCTACCTTTTCAGTTATTTTGTACAGAGATACTGCCGAAGATTTTCCCCTGTAATTACAGAGCTGCATTGCCTTTATTTCGCTAGTTTCAATTAGACCCACTTTCAACTTCGACAAATTAACGATGTTCTTCACATGGGGCAGATCCTGATATCGAAATGATCTTGGATAATCATTGTGTGACACATTTTCTATGATGTAAAAAATACTATATTCTAGATGGTAATACACACTCATTTACATTCTAGCATGAAACCGACACGTTTCCTATGTGCACAATATATTATAATATACTAATTGGGTCAGTTTTAAGTCATTCACAATTTTACAGAATTCCTTGAAATGATTTCAAACGTCAATCTACAAAGAGGCCTTCGTCTAAAATGATGAAGATTAATAACCTCTTTGGCGGTAACCTATCCAACGTAGTTTGCATTCATGTCTGACGGAGGAATGTACAGAATGTAGATCATGATTTTTTTTTTCAATGATCTATCTATTTTCAAGATACTTAGGATTATAAAGAGCAAACTGGAACAATGCCGCCGTAATCGCATAGAGAAAGGTTAAATTAATTACTTCTATTTTTATGGTCGTTTGATGGCGGCTGTACGTGACATGTAAAGGAAATAATCACTAAGAAACCTTGCATGCCTTGCAATCAAATAAGAAATAAACCTGCAGGGAACATAGAATTATGATGAAAATCGTAAGGCTCGTGAGTCACACAACTCCGGATAAAGACGTCGGAACATTGGGCAGAGCAGAAGGCAAGGCAGCAGCTGAGTAATTGCTCGCTAAAGTCCAACTAATGTTGGCCACACAGCTCTGGCGCAACGGTGGCGAGTTGCAGGCATACGAGAGAAAGATCAGGCCTCGGGGCGATGCTCCTCTCGAGTGCGAGTAACTACTCAAGTGGTCGATATCAATTTTGAAAAACGAGAAAACCTACGTAGGTTGGCGTCGCTCTTTTTCTGTTATTAATTTTCATATTGAAGAGGGAGCGCGTTCTTTTTCGCCTTTGCTCTTACGATGCGCGAATCCAATCGCTCCCTTTGTTCATTCGCTTTCGTCTGTTCCACTCCCATATAATGTCTCACTTCTATCTTTCGTTCTCTGTCTTTCTCACGCCCCCCCCCCCCTCCCGCTCAACTCTGATTCTTCCCAACAGTGATCAAATGCTCTACTGCGTTCGCTTCAACTTTTCAACTTATTAATCTGCATGACGCCCACTTTTAGCTCTGACGGTCAAACCTGATGTTTGCAGGAAAGATATATCGTCAGAAGAAGGGTGAATATTGTCCACACTCATCAATTTTCGTTCTTTCTTTTTATTCCTAGCTATTTCGTCTGCTAAGCAATAAACACACATACACACACTCACACACACCAAGATCTAAATTGAAAATTGCGAAGAGAATTGAAGAATTGGGTGATGTTCGTTATGCCCAAAGGCTTGTTAATCCGAAAATGAAAAAACAAAAACAAAAACGTTTCGTTATTCCGAAGGTTCGTTATTCCCAAAACATACAAATTCCATACACCTAAATGTTTGTTAATCCGAAAAGGAAAAAAGGTTCGTTTATCCGAACATTTGTGGCGTTAAGGGTTCGATGTTCCAAAGTTTATGTAACTCGAAAATGAAAATAGTTTCGTTATTCCGTAGGTTCGTCAATCCGAAAATGACATAAGGTTCGTTAATCCGAAGGTTCGGTAGTCCGAAAATGACAAAAGGTTCGTTAACGAAAAACGGTGATTACTAATGAAACTTCTGAATTACGAACCTTATTTCGTTTTTTAATTAAAGAAGTTTCGGAATTACTAACGTACGTTTCATTGTTGGCTAAACGGACCTTCGGAATTACGAACCTTTGGAATAACGAACTGTAACTGAAGAATTATACACAAATATAAAGTGTGCAATCATTCGCGGATTAGTCATAACAAGAAATTGTTCACTTCAGAATTATGAAAGACTAAACGAGTGTAAACAGTAACATAGTCACAACACAGAGTGATTCCCGCCCAGTGCTTACGTCCTTGGACAAGATGTTTTACCCACCATGTCCCTCTCGACCCAGGTGTATAAATGGGTAGTCCCTACCTGGCAACGCTAGGGCCCTCTGGTAGAGCAGTGGCAACACTGATGAAGCTACCGTGGATAACTAAGGCATTATTATTAGTACAAGTGTACTTTCATCACTTCATTAGACGAAAATTCCAACGCACATGCTTCCTGGGCACCGTTTCATGAAAGTTGTAGGCCCTGACAAGTTGTCAGTTTCTGATGACTTCAGTAAAATCCTTGGTTCTGATTGGCTGAGAAGCTCTGGTGTCTGACTGTTACCATTATGATTGTCAGAAACTGACAACTTGTCAGGGCTGACAACTTTCATGAAACGGTGCCCTGAATTTACTTGACTGAGTTATGCTATATTGGTGACGAGATAAAAATAGTCATTCATTCAGAGTGGCCTTTCAAGTGACCAGTAGGTCTACTGGTCTTCCGGCTGGGAAGTCCCGGGCTGGACTCGAACTCGGAACTTCCCGTTTAACAGACAGATCCTTAGTCATCACACAGGAGTAATACCAATAAAGTATATAACAATTGTCACATGTCTCGCTGATTGGTACTGGTTACTTCTGGTAAAAAGGCATCAAAATTTGATATAGATGCTAACCCAGGATGTGAGGCTTTAGGTACAAAAACACAAGCGATAACTATCGGATATCAGTTCTTCGGTTTTCAGAAATAGAGATTGAAAGTCGTGAATATTCATCGAAAGTAATGTGCGTGTTTTTCGTGTCATATTGTTACTGATAAAATAAAGTAACAATTTCACGTTTAATCGAAGTTGGTTCCGACAACCCCCAATCCGACGCAAGCGTAAGGAGTAAATGGCTATTCCCCTCCCCCTCCCTTTTGGTGTTCGGCTTTGTGTGTGTGTGTGTGTGTGTGTGTGTGTGTGTGTGTGTGTGTGTGTGTGAAAGAGAGAGAGAGAGAGAGAGAGAGAGAGTGTGTGTGTGTGTGTGTGTGTGTGTGTGTGTGTGTGTGAATGTAATTTTGAATTTATTTTGATGATATAAATCTCATTCTTGGATTTTTAAATCTTAGCAAAGTTAAATTTTTGTTTTCAATCATTACATTCGGCTACTGAAATGACGCTATTAAGCGTTCCTAAAGAATATAGTGGAAGCCCGAAGTCTTAAAGGGAGCGTGTAGTTGAGTATTGATTGAGACCTAACTTCAGGTTTCTAATATTTTTTGGTGAGATAATGAGAAACCTCTCATGAAATATGAAAGAATATGAAATTCCAAGAGGGATTCAACTTTTGTTTAATGAAAATCGGTTTTAAGATGGCTGATATATCAAAAAAAGAGCATTCCTAATAAAAAGCGGGACCCACCTTTTTTCGCTTTATTTTACTTTGTTTTTGGATGTCTCAGCGATTCCAAAACCGATTTTCATCTAATAAACTTTGAATTCCTCTTAAAATGGTATGCTGTGTACTATTTCATAAGTGGTTTCTTGGTATCTCACAAAAAGTTAAAAGCCCAATTCTCATCTCCACCAATACTATATAATCCCTTTAACCTGGCTGATATCGGGACGTTTGCCAGTCACCTCGGGAAAACTGATCCAGTATCTAGTATATAAGGGGTTATTGTAAGGGGTTGTTATCATTTTCCCGCTTGGAAATGGTGGTGTAGGGCTCACACCCGTAAATACAATGGAATGTCCGAAACCCCTTCACAAATTCGTACCAAAGATACCAAAATAAATGAAGAAAAAAATTAATTAAAAATCAATGATGCAGTTTGGCAAAAAACTGAATAGCTGTAGATATTGAGTATGAATTCCTCTACAAATTGCATTTTGGTTAGAAGATGAAAGCTTTTCTGGTGGAATTTGAGGGGACTATATTTCATTGGGTACGTGCACGGAAAATGGGTGACTTTTTGAGTGACAAGAACTCGTAGTCTGGCTTTTCGTACCCCTGAACAGAATTTGAACTGAATTATCCACCCTGAGAATTTGATGGATGAAAGGGTACATCTAACTTATCCAGGTTAGTGAAGCTGAAACACCTCATTTCTCCCAGCTATTTAACAGAATTTTTTGAAATTTGATTTTTAACACACGTCCCTATGGGGAAATATTTATGGGTGTGAGCCCTATAGAGGATGCATGCAATGCACACAAGTCTATGGGAAGTATTCATCCCATACAAACTCTGCTGGTTTATGTTGATGTATTGTGTCAGATCTCTTCCTCCCTCCCCCCTTCCCCTTCCTACCCCCCCCCCCCCTTCTCTTCTACCCCCCCCCCCCCCTGACTCTGTTTGGCTATAATTTGTTTTCTTATTATGTTGATTGTGTTGTTGTGGTATAGATAGATCTTTGTACATAGCAGTCATCAGTATCACACAACTTTGAATGACTGTGTTATTTTAATGTATTTCTTTGTTTGGCTACCACTGGAACAGGTCAAAATTCATAAAGTTAGTCTGTTTGACAAAACAAAGTCTTTTCAAGTATTTTGTAGGCAATAATGTGATGATGACACCCCCATAATCAAAGATTACTGCCTGCATCTAGGTATTCATCTTATGAAGAACTGATCAACACTACATTTTTATTTTTTTAAAAAACCTCAAAGGGTGTGAGTTTCAAAAGTGTCCCTTTGAGAAGCTTTATAACCCTAGAATGTGTAATTTCCCATATGATGTAGGTGCAAATATCATCAAAAACACATTTATGATGTTTAAAAGTCAAATGAGAAATATGACCTTCACTATAGAGGATGCATGCAATGCACACAAGTCTATGGGAAGTATTCATCCCATACAAACTCTGCTGGTTTATGTTGATGTATTGTGTCAGATCTCTTCCTCCCTCCCCCCTTCCCCTTCCTACCCCCCCCCCCTTCTCTTCTACCCCCCCCCCCCCCCCGACTCTGTTTGGCTATAATTTGTTTTCTTATTATGTTGATTGTGTTGTTGTGGTATAGATAGATCTTTGTACATAGCAGTCATCAGTATCACACAACTTTGAATGACTGTGTTATTTTAATGTATTTCTTTGTTTTGCTACCACTGGAACAGGTCAAAATTCATAAAGTTAGTCTGTTTGACAAAACAAAGTCTTTTCAAGTATTTTGTAGGCAATAATGTGATGATGACACCCCCATAATCAAAGATTACTGCCTGCATCTAGGTATTCATCTTATGAAGAACTGATCAACACTACATTTTTATTTTTTTAAAAAACCTCAAAGGGTGTGAGTTTCAAAAGTGTCCCTTTGAGAAGCTTTATAACCCTAGAATGTGTAATTTCCCATATGATGTAGGTGCAAATATCATCAAAAACACATTTATGATGTTTAAAAGTCAAATGAGAAATATGACCTTCACTATAGGGCTCACACCCGTAAATACAATGGAATGTCCGAAACCCCTTCACAAATTCGTACCAAAGATACCAAAATAAATGAAGAAAAAAATTAATTAAAAATCAATGATGCAGTTTGGCAAAAAACTGAATAGCTGTAGATATTGAGTATGAATTCCTCTACAAATTGCATTTTGGTTAGAAGATGAAAGCTTTTCTGGTGGAATTTGAGGGGACTATATTTCATTGGGTACGTGCACGAAAAATGGGTGACTTTTTGAGTGACAAGAACTCGTAGTCTGGCTTTTCGTACCCCTGAACAGAATTTGAACTGAATTATCCACCCTGAGAATTTGATGGATGAAAGGGTACATCTAACTTATCCAGGTTAGTGAAGCTGAAACACCTCATTTCTCCCAGCTATTTAACAGAATTTTTTGAAATTTGATTTTTAACACACGTCCCTATGGGGAAATATTTATGGGTGTGAGCCCTATAGAGGATGCATGCAATGCACACAAGTCTATGGGAAGTATTCATCCCATACAAACTCTGCTGGTTTATGTTGATGTATTGTGTCAGATCTCTTCCTCCCTCCCCCCTTCCCCTTCCTACCCCCCCCCCCCCTTCTCTTCTACCCCCCCCCCCCCCTGACTCTGTTTGGCTATAATTTGTTTTCTTATTATGTTGATTGTGTTGTTGTGGTATAGATAGATCTTTGTACATAGCAGTCATCAGTATCACACAACTTTGAATGACTGTGTTATTTTAATGTATTTCTTTGTTTTGCTACCACTGGAACAGGTCAAAATTCATAAAGTTAGTCTGTTTGACAAAACAAAGTCTTTTCAAGTATTTTGTAGGCAATAATGTGATGATGACACCCCCATAATCAAAGATTACTGCCTGCATCTAGGTATTCATCTTATGAAGAACTGATCAACACTACATTTTTATTTTTTTAAAAAACCTCAAAGGGTGTGAGTTTCAAAAGTGTCCCTTTGAGAAGCTTTATAACCCTAGAATGTGTAATTTCCCATATGATGTAGGTGCAAATATCATCAAAAACACATTTATGATGTTTAAAAGTCAAATGAGAAATATGACCTTCACTATAGAGGATGCATGCAATGCACACAAGTCTATGGGAAGTATTCATCCCATACAAACTCTGCTGGTTTATGTTGATGTATTGTGTCAGATCTCTTCCTCCCTCCCCCCTTCCCCTTCCTACCCCCCCCCCCTTCTCTTCTACCCCCCCCCCCCCCGACTCTGTTTGGCTATAATTTGTTTTCTTATTATGTTGATTGTGTTGTTGTGGTATAGATAGATCTTTGTACATAGCAGTCATCAGTATCACACAACTTTGAATGACTGTGTTATTTTAATGTATTTCTTTGTTTGGCTACCACTGGAACAGGTCAAAATTCATAAAGTTAGTCTGTTTGACAAAACAAAGTCTTTTCAAGTATTTTGTAGGCAATAATGTGATGATGACACCCCCATAATCAAAGATTACTGCCTGCATCTAGGTATTCATCTTATGAAGAACTGATCAACACTACATTTTTATTTTTTTAAAAAACCTCAAAGGGTGTGAGTTTCAAAAGTGTCCCTTTGAGAAGCTTTATAACCCTAGAATGTGTAATTTCCCATATGATGTAGGTGCAAATATCATCAAAAACACATTTATGATGTTTAAAAGTCAAATGAGAAATATGACCTTCACTATAGGGCTCACACCCGTAAATACAATGGAATGTCCGAAACCCCTTCACAAATTCGTACCAAAGATACCAAAATAAATGAAGAAAAAAATTAATTAAAAATCAATGATGCAGTTTGGCAAAAAACTGAATAGCTGTAGATATTGAGTATGAATTCCTCTACAAATTGCATTTTGGTTAGAAGATGAAAGCTTTTCTGGTGGAATTTGAGGGGACTATATTTCATTGGGTACGTGCACGGAAAATGGGTGACTTTTTGAGTGACAAGAACTCGTAGTCTGGCTTTTCGTACCCCTGAACAGAATTTGAACTGAATTATCCACCCTGAGAATTTGATGGATGAAAGGGTACATCTAACTTATCCAGGTTAGTGAAGCTGAAACACCTCATTTCTCCCAGCTATTTAACAGAATTTTTTGAAATTTGATTTTTAACACACGTCCCTATGGGGAAATATTTATGGGTGTGAGCCCTGTATGACACCGACCACTGCGACAGGGTTGCACCCTCCTCTTTTGCGAGGGGCGAAGTGGTGGTGATGGTGCACTGGTGCCGGTCCGATGGTAGTGGTGGTGGTGGAGGGATCGTGTGATTTTTGACTCTCTCACCCGGCGGACCGAGGGTTTGCGTCCTCAGTGAGGGACACGATGCTTTTCATTAAGGGGGTCTTTCTGTGCTCCCTTTTTCAAAGGAAAACACCCTACCGATTGTGCTACGTCAGCCACGCATGATAGATGCACAGAGAGAAAAACTAAAAAAATTAGAAAACATGGATTGTGCGTTTTCATAAGAACACGAATTAAAATGTATAGGACTAATTGCATATGCTTATAACAGCTGGAGTGTCATTATTGCACAATGATAATTGGATTTGAAGGGAACATATTCGGAATAAGAAAGCTTTGATGTATTTTTTGTCGCAGTGACTTTTTTTTATAGTGAAATTGACAATAATATTATCATAAAGAAAATAGTTAAAACAGGGACTTTGGTAAAACGTATTTCAGAGTAACAAAGCTTTCATTTAAGTTTATTGTCCTTTTTATTGGAGTCAAATTAATTTCATCGACAAAATGATTGTAAGAAAATATTTAAAACAGAAACTTTTGAGAAACGTCGGAAGAGAGTGTCGAACAGTTAAAATTCGTGTGGTAGAACACTAAAACAAAAATCTTGTTGTACCATTACGCAATCCTCACAGCCATGTGAAAAATAGGGGGGTGTTCCATAGGTAATTTAATCAAGACTGACAAGGCACATGATGAAGTATACTTGACAGGATTTGAATTAGATCCAAACACCTATGAAACAGCTTGAGGTTTATGGACAGATTATTGAAATTAAACAGGTTTACGTCTTGTTATTGCAAAAATTGAAGAAATGAAATCCCCGAAAGGCACATAATTCAACGAATATCTCACTTGTTTGGTTATTCATTGATTTTCAATCAGATATCGGGTGTGATTTATGTTTCTATCACAACGTACACCCTATATACAATATCTCCGCAAGAATCTCGGTTCATTTTGCCAGTTGGATTTCATATTCAATTCTGAAATACCAGTGTTTTGATAGCAATTGCAGCGGGTGTCTTAAGTTCAATGTCCTTAGTCTAATACTATAGTATATCAAAATGAATGCATCAGTATAACAAAAGATTATAAAATAATAGTTAGAATTTATGTACGTAGCCTCCCTCTGTGCTGACTACAAAATGTGTGTCCTTCACTGAGTTTGCCTTTGTATCAGGGCTGAATAGCATGGATGAAGGTTTAGTATTAAGACGACAGCATCAGTTGTCTTTTTTTTTAAACTACAGTTCCATGTCGAGCGGATCACATCTTCATCTTTCCAAGGTGGAGTGGAGATTTCCAAGACGGATTATGATGAAATTGGTTCTGACACCTCCGCGTCGATTAGCATCTGAACGATGAATGCAATTTAAGAAATTATGCACATCCTGTATGCATAATTCATTTCTTTAAAAAAAAATGAAAATAGCAACATAACGACAAATACTAGTCAAGGCAGATTTTGTTTGTTCTGAAATCAATCAATACGTTGTTGTTTTTTGAGAGATGAAAATAAAGTGTATTTTCAAGTTTACATTGACTCAGGTAAGGTATTTTTGATTTATTGTCTTAAGGCTAGAGTGACAGAGAACAAGAAACGTGCGAAGAAATCTGAAACCGGCATGACAGGTAGAGATTATTAAAAAAAAAAAGAATACATCAAAACTTTTTAAAAGCCTATCTTTATAAAAACTTGTTTCTTAGAAAATTACTCGCTTCCAAGGTCGGTAAAACAGGAATATATGTTCTTGGTTAGATATTCGTGAATTTCTGTCCGCTGGAAAATACATCTCTAATGTATTTAGCTAAATTATCTCCCTGTACACCGGTCATCAATCAGTGCAGGGTGTAAGTATGTGAATATATATGCAAGGTTATAATGTACAAACACACCATCTGGATGAGAATCTTTTTTTTTTGGGGGGGGGGGGGTTGTGGAGGGGTCTGCAATGATTAATGAGTATGACGCTACATTACTATTTTCTGTTGTTGGTCACCATGCAATGAAACGAGTTTCAGTTACCAATTCAATTCCATTCCCGAGACGCCTCCAAAGCCCCCCAAGCACACACACACTTTTCACATGCATAAATCCACAGTATTGTGCTGTGTGTCTCTCTTTCTATCCCCCTCTCTCTTCAAACTTAACTGAAAGTGTTTTAACGGTTTATGCCATCTCAGCGAAGTATATTCTCTCGACAGGACGGAGTCAAGAATGAATTCGATCATGTTAAAGGGTGTGTACAGTTCTGGTCGAGGTGAAGATTTAGCTTTTTGTGAGATATTCAGAAACCACTCTATGAGATGTCAAAGAGCATGCAATTCTAAGGGGTATCAAAAGTTTATTCGATGAAAATCGGTTTTGAAATGGCTGAGATATCCAAAAACAAGGTGAAACAAAAAGATACTAATAAAGTTGGGGCATGTCGCCTTTTATTATTAGCACTTTTTTGGATATCTCAGCCATCTGAAAACCAATTTTCATCAAATAAACGCTGAATCCTTCTTAAAATTACATGCTCTTTCATATTTCATAAGATGGTTTTCATTATCTCACTTAGGAATGTTCAAAACATGAATCCCTACCTCAACCAGTACTGTACAGTCCCGTTAATGTAGCTTTCTGTCTTATTGTGGAATAAAATAAGCAGTCGTCCGTTCACGAAATCAGAGGGACGCCAAGGCCATGAATGATGGACCTGGTATCGAGAAATACTAAGCGGTATATGACACTGAGAGAAAGGAAAAGACGTGGTTTGATAGAAATACAAAGGAGTCATTTGGCTCAACACCTATGAACATTCTTGGTCTAATGAATGACGAAAATTCTTGGTCTAATACATGACGAACATTCTTGGTTTAGTGAATGACGAACATTCTTGGTTTAGTGAATGACGAACATTCTTGGTCTAATGAATGACGAACATTCTTGATCTAATGAATGACAAACACTCTTGATCTAATGAATGACGAACATTCTTGGTCCAATAAATGACGAACATTCTTGGTCTAATGAATAACGAACATTCTTGATCTAATGAATGACGAACATTCTCGATCTAATGAATGACAAACATTCTTGATCTATTGAATGACGAGCATTCTTGATCTATTGAATGACAAACATTCTTGGTCTAATGAATGACGAGCATTCTTGGTTTAGTGAATGACAAACATTCTTGGTCTAGTCGTGTGAATTACGAACATTCTTGGTCTAATGAATGACGAACATTCTTGGTCGAAGGCATGATGAACATTCTTGGTTTAATGAATGATGAATTTTCTCGGTTTGATGAATGACAAACATTCTTGGTCTAGTGAATGACGAGCATTCCTGGTCTAATAAATGGCATTTGTCTCAAAATATACTTTGACAGAAATTGCGCAAAGTTTTTAGCTTTTTGTTTATTTGGTTATTTGGTTTGTTTTGTTTTGTTTTGTTTTGTTTTGTTTTTTTTTTTTTTTTTGCTCTTTGAATCAATTTATGACAGGCATACTTTTAATCAAGCAAAATCAAAATGGATTTAAACATCTGTTGGACTAAGCGGATTTGCTTGTCTTAAGCTTGAATACTCACTAGGTACTTCGGAAACCTCTTATCTCTGTCTACAGCGATATCTGACGAGTGGCGTTTGAGAAGGTCGACCATCTCCCGGTCGCTGGAGTCCTGGCCAGGTGATAGGGTTAATCTTTGCAGATTTAGGCTGGCAACAGTCTGTAACAAGAGGAGCATCGACAGCGCGACAAATCCTGACTGCCCATATGACAGCATTTTGCGGTACACGTTGCGGCGGTTGCCGGTGCGTGTGGCAGCCACAAATTGCGGGAATGACCTGCACTTGGAGCGTTTAACGCCCTCTCCTTAGGAGTCGCAGCTACAATACAACTGAGTCTTGCAGTTCCACGTTGAGGAAGTTTCTTGCCGTTGTATTTGAAAAAAAAAATGTCCTGTTGACCACGGGAAGAGCAAAGAACAGTTGCGAAACGATTCCAGCTAAACAGCAAAGCAGCTGCGAATGAGAGGTAGCAAGCTTTGGAGAAACAAACAAAACCTGGAGTTGCGTTTATTCAAGTTTTAGCGGAGCGATGTTTAAGCCGCCGTAATATATTGTGTCAGATCTGCAGTAGGCAAAACGTATACGAAGACAAGACTTGAACGCCGAATTCGTTTATGTTTCTCTGACAAAAACATGTGCGTAAGACATTGGTGGCGAAATAGATTTCAAAGAGACTTATGACAAATGAGCGGAGTCTGGCGCGCATATTTATGAGCGGCTGAAGTGGCAACAGTAGGAGTGACTTGACTTCTGCGTCGCCTGACTGGACAACTCACATCTTCTGTGGGCGATTAGTTGCGCCCATAGATGACGTCACAATCCTCTTCCTTTTCCACTACTACCATTGGGAGGAGAATTGAAATGGAGAACGGTCTGAAGTTTGTAAAGCTGTTCATTCTGTAATATATGCGGTCTGATAATTGCCTGTACCACATGATTTTATAGAGTACTTTTTTTTTGCACGCAGATAGAAGAGATAAGAGTAAGGGGAAGTTTTCAAGGTAACCTAGACCAACTCTATAGGCACAAAGTCTATTCTTACACAGGCAATTAGCGTAATGTCGGTAGTGAAACATTCGTAAAATGTTGGTTCCCTTTTCTCTTGTAGGGTCGAGCAGCTTCAGACCATCAGTCTACTTATGATATCCATCTATCTATCTATCTATCTATCTATATATCTATCTATCTATCTATCTATCTATATATCTATATATATCTAATCTATCTACCTATCTATCTATCTACCTATCTATCTATCTATCTATCTATCTACCTACCTATCTATCTATCTATCTATCTATCTATCTACCTATCTATCTATTTATCTATCTATCTATCTTGTATATTGACTGCCTGTTGATATCGAAGTTTTTGTGATCTTTTAATATTCATTGGTTTTTTATGATTTGTCGATCGGGTGTTTGTTTCTGCTATGCTTTTAAACATGCTTATCCTTTTCAATATGATTGGGAATACGATGGAACATGTAAAAATTACGTTGTTGTATGTCATTAGGCTTGCACGTATCAGCCTTCCTTAAGGCACGTGTATATAGTGATCATGAATTTGTGTGACACTCTGTGTGTGTGTTTGTGTGTGTCTGTGTCTGTGTCTGTGTCTGCCAATCTGTCAGTCTGTCTGTCTGTCTGCCTGTATGGGCGGGCTCTTGCCATAATGTTAAGACATTATGTGTTATCTAATTTGCCAGTTATCTGGTATCTATTATTGAATAAGACTTATTCAGTAACTTCATCAAATGGATGATTTTTTTATGTATATGGATTCGATTTGCCCTTTACTGCTATTTTGCTGTATACATTGTATGTGCTATATCATATTGACGTTGCAAACGTTGATATTCTTGATATTGCCGACATACATACAGATAAGAAAGAATCTTAATGATCAAACTGGAAGACAACATTTAATATCAATTAATTCATTTATCTTGACGTGATACTTCGAACTGTGCGTTAAAAAGAACGAGGGAGAAAGTTGCAAATTGATCTCACTTAGGTCAATATAAACATAAATGGCTACAAAAAAAACACGTTAGCATAAGTGTTATTGTATATATGTTTATATACACGTTCGATATAACATTATTTCTTTAAAACTAAAAAAAAAACACTATACACTATACACTCGAACTATACAAAATACTGTTTGAGTATTCATTTGCCACTTCATCGGTCAATTAACAGCCAATTATCCTAACTACTCAACGCACATGCAATTACATAAACAATGGTTTCATATTGGTATGCAATCCTGTGCGAGTTAAGCAAAGACAAATACACACAATTTTCAATTTGATATCTATTGATTTCCTTCTCAAGTCATACATTATATAAACAATAGGTTCGGAATATAGAGTAAAACATCAAATACTGTTGGAGACAAAATCAACATCATTTCGCGGTATTTATTGCCATTAATCTCTCCCTCATTTCTGTCTCATCGACAGTGATGATAAATCAATTACAGTCAAACCAACTAAACAATACTAATGAAACAATGCATTTCATCATACGCATTACGTTCCATTTGAATATTATTTTAGACATAAATTAAACCATATTATTTCACCTTAATATCTAAACATAGAACTCAAATATACCACTTGTAAGAGGATACCACGTATAAAAAAGTTTTATACAACCGAAGAATTAAACTTTTGTGTAAAATCTCTCAGCCCCCCCCCCCCAACAAAGCAAATTTCTATCTGTCATGTCCTAAATAATCAAACGAAACAATATTCAGCATTATAAAATGGGTTCAAGAATGTAGCCAATAGGAAGCGCTGAAATGAGTCACGTGTGCTTCCTTTATTCTAGTCCCATTGCACTGCGTGTTAAATCCTATTGCCGATCGTCTGTGCGCGCGGCGGCTCCTTTGATGAATTGCATGCATACGCGCTGTCAATCCTGTAAACAACTTCTAGTTCGGGCTGCCGGCCGGCCGGCCTTCCTTCCTTGTGCATAACATGTGTGGCGTACGTATACTCTACACTTTGTACAGTACAGTAGACCAAGCGTTGTGGGACCGGACGCGTACATGGAGTCACTTTGAAGGGCAAATCCAACGATTTAGCAGGTTAATTCTCACACCGTTTTCAGAGTATGTTGTCTATTAGGCCTATATGAGGAGTCTATATCAAGTCTTTCAGGTAAAGGGTGCATATTCTATGTAAAATAAGTAAGTTTTCATGCGGGAAACTTAAGTGTCCGGAAACCCAACCCCGCATTATACTTAGGGTGCGTTTATAAGATTTTGCGGGCCTAGAATCACTGTTTTGAAACACTGTTTTGAAACACTGTTTCAAATCACACTTTCGTCAGGAGAGCGTTTATAAGATTTTTTCTCCGAGCGTGTTGGGGCTCTCGCTCAGACTGTGCCATTGCGCAACTCACTCCGCGCAGTTTTTCCTCGGCAAGAGGTCAAACAGGGTGCGCGCAAGGCATTGTGACGTCACATAAACAGTGTTTGCGATCGCGGTTGCGTTTATAAGATTTTTGAAACACTGATTCTACAGAAACACTGTTTGTATAAACGCACTATTTTGTGCGTTTACAAACAGTGTTTCAAATCACGGAGAGAGTTTATAAGAATTTTTTTCGAGCTAGAATCACTGTTTGGCCAGAAACAGTGTTTCAAAACACTGTTTCTGGCCAAAAGAAAAATCTTATAAACGCACCCTTAGACGTCTATTTCGGGATTTCCGAGTGCGACGTGCGTAAATGTTTGGGACGAACATCTTCGGACGTCTTGACCACAAAGGTACGTGAAAAACGCTGAAAAATGCTGTTAGTTTTCGAATTTTCGACCCATTTTATAAAACAAATGATGCACAGGATTATTTCGTGGCGTTAGTGGAGGCGTAGCTCACTCTCGGGTATTTACAATGTAGTGCAACATGCACTCGGCTTCGCCTCGTGCATGTTTCACAATTGTAAATACCCTCGAGTGCACTATACGCCTGCACTAACGCACTCTATCCTGTGCATCATTTGTATATGATCTTCTTCTCCTCCAAATCAAATCCCAGTCACATCAAACCCGCCTCGATTCAACCAAAAATGCACAAACGTAAAATACCCATACACATCACACACCGACAAAAACACAACTATACTAACATACATACAATCACACAAACAAACAAAAATACCCACATGCACACACACAAATACACACATTCTCGTTAACACACACAATACGCACACACATGCACATGAAGAATACGCGTGACGGCGTGTTGAAAATTTGGTGCATTCAAAATTTTGCGAGTGCCCACATCTTCATGAGGTTTCCTCTTTTGAGCTGTTATCACGAAGACTATTTTTCGAGATTTAAATCATTGTAATCAATGTATATAAAGTCTGAGCAGTTTCTACCTATCAGGGGGAATAGGAGGAAGAAGGTTAAAATGGTGATTATTGACCGAAAGGCAAAATATTCACCATGAACAATATAATGGCAATGGGAGAATTCATTACGTCATATCCAAGTAACTGTGACTGACATTCTTTCAATGAATCTAGTGAAACTTCAATTTTCCATCATGTTGTCATGTCTTTTATCTGACTAAAAATAAAGCTATATGACTAAACTGAGTTTCATTTTACTCTTTTGACATTGTAGTGAGCAGGGAGAGCAGGGTTTAATACACAGATAGCAAACCATCCTCTGCCAAGTTAGGGGTTTTCCCCTTTCATTCACATTCTCGTCTTAACTTCAGCTTTCAATTATTGTTCAATAGAAATGTAGATAATGCGCTGCAGTCGCCTTCAAATACCCGTTGTTATCAATATTATGCGGTAAGAACTTGTAAAGGCCCTGTCACAGCTTTAAATCTTCTTAATTCCTCCTTTTTCGGAACTCCTATACACTCAATTCCTCCGATTTCACTATCTTTCCTGGAAATCAATTAGATTGTGCAACTTGAAGCCATAGAGCTGTGCTGAGATAATCAATTTCAGAACGCACACACTTGAAAAGTTAAAAGCCCTGTCACACCTTTCCGGGTAAGCTACGCGGACTTGTTGCGAGTAGGGATTTTCCAGCACGCAGGAGAATTTTCTTCGGACGAACAAGGATGATGGCGAGCTCCGTACTTGCGTCTTACTGATAGAGGCGTGCTATTTACCTGCTACTTGCGTGTATTCCGTGTGATCTGCGTGAGAGCTTCGAAACCGATCCGTTTTCTGTTACGAGCGACATACGGGGACTGCGAAGTACCTGCGTAGGAGTTGCCTGCGAGGTGCTGCCGCTAAGGGCCTCCGACTGGTGTTCTGCGTGTACCTCTGCGGGCAAACCCCCGCGACTCACCCGGAACGAGTTTTGAGCATGCTCAAGGCCTTGTCACACCGTGTCTGGAGAAGCCTTTAACTGACGGGGGAACTTTTTTTTTACCTCCCAGCAGATGGCCCGCACCTGACAGTACCTATAGCGCGTATCTCGCCCGTAGTTACCCGGAGGTGCGCACGCTAGTCTGATTTACCCGCAGCCAAGTTTTGAGCATGACCAAAACTTTTTCCGGGTGAGTCGCGGGGATTCCCCGCTGAGGTACACGCAGAACACAGAGCGAGACATAATATCGTGCATGGGTATAACATCTTGTCCAAGGACGTATGCACCTCCGTTTCAAATTTGATCTAGAGTCTTATCCAGTAAACCACAGAGCCCAGTCAACTGACTGCAGGTACACATTTTCGTCTCTGTAAAAAAAAAAAAGAAAAAAAAGATGAATAAATGAAAAATAAAACTGTACAATGAATTACATGCGATGTAATCGGTAAGAGTCTCTGTAGGATGCTATTGAAAACTGTGATTGAATGTTCCTCCTAAAAGAACCTAGAATGAAAGTCCATCTTCAAGATGACGTATAACAATATGAGTAAATGGAATAAACAACACAGTTTCATTCAAACATGTACATGTGAACATGAAACAGGGATTGTGTATATTATAGGGGCATATATATATATATATATATATACAAAGATGACAAAGTAGGGAAGTAATGCAATTCATAATTGTCATTGTCGACCCTGAGGAAGACGTATGTATACGTCGAAGAGTTGGTCTGAATAAATAGCACTATTGGACTGAAATGCAATACTACCCTACTTCGTCATCTTTTCTGTACTGGTACTAACATGCGGACTATACAAACATCATATATATATATATATATATATATATATATATATATATATATATATATATATTAGATATATATCTGGTATAAACTATCGGTGTTGAAATACTAGAATTACAAACAGCACGTACTCTAACACAGATCTGCTATCACACATAACTATTTGGTAGTGATACTCTCGTTCCTCCCCCCCCCCCCTCTCTCTCTCTTCTCTCTGTCAGAGACAAAATTGGCCATTAAAGGGGAAAGCTAGTAACTGATCAGTGGGAATCAGTGGAAATGCTGAGAGATGATTGGTCCAATCCTTATGTGATTCATTCAAGAGTTCATTGTATATCTATTGTTGTGTGAAAATGATTTGCTTCAGAACGGTCTCATATTCAAGTAATGTGCAGATTAATGCTCCGTCACTGACCAGGGACGCTAACCTGGAAGCATTAAACTGCACATTACTTGAATATGAGACCATTCTGAAGCAAATCATTTTCACACAACAATAGATATACAATGAACTCTTGAATCAATCCCATAAGGATTGGAACAATCATCTCCCAGCATTTCCACTGATTCCCACTGATCAATTACTAGCCTTCCCCTTTAAGGGAACACACCCCCTCCCATGTCAATAAGTTAAACCTTTCAAGTGTTCTTGTGTAAATGCCCTTGTTTCAGTATACATCGCTTGCATCTGTTAGGGCTTTGTTATGCGTTGAGCTCCAGATCTATTTTTGTCTTTGCTGGGGTTCGTTTCGGGTGAAGAAAAAAATACTGGAAGAATTTAAGAGCACGTTGAAGTCGATTGCAAACAAAAATAAGTATAATCATTTGATGCAACAAAACGACTCACACTGTACTACCAGGGTTGGGATGTTTTTCTGTGAAGTCTTATCTTTGATATTATTTTGTCTATAATCTGTATATATAGGGGGACTACATTAATTTAACAAGCAGTGCTCCTAAGTAGTCCCTTCCACATTTGTACATGGTGTAATTCTATCTCAGAATATCACGATATTTTGTATATACATGTAACTCTGTATTGTGTTGATATAATGTCCACTATGTGTTATACCCTGTATATTTTGTCATAGAATGTCCACTATGTGGAATATGAATAAATTTCATTTCATTTCATTTCAAATTTCATTTCATTTAATTTCATTTCATTTTCAATATCAATATATCTGGCCTCACTAATTCATTACAAGATTAAAAATACAACTGATGACGAACTACACCATTCATTAGCTGTGGGCGGATAGACAAGTTGACATTGAATATACCGCTTTTTATTATTTATTTATCTCATTTGTGTTTACTCATTAGCTATAACTGTATATATGTTTCGAGATTTTGCAGTCGGAATCAGGATCAACAAAATGTTGGAAATACTCTTCCCAAGTTTTGTTCCGTTGGGCTTGGAAAGTAAGCCGTCGGGCAAATAGGACGAGAGTCAATAGGTCCTATTATATTGTCTCTCCTTGTTATTGGTTTTTTTTTTTTGAGAGGAAGGAGGAAAGCTTGTTGCTGAAAGCGCATCATTGCAAAAGCAAAACAAAACAAAACACAAAACACAAAACACAAAACACAAAACACACACACACAACCAAAGCCAGACAAGAAAGACTGTAAGATTAAAACGTTTGTTGGTTCTGGTAAAGAGGGCAGCAAACATTTACCAAATACTGTAGAGATTTAAAGCACTGAATGTTCCTCTCTCGTTTGTATTTGTATCATGCTAACATTTGTAGGTGTGTGTATGTGTGTATTTAGGTGCGTCCGGGTGTGGTGTGTTTAATGTAGAATCTCTCCATGATCAAATTCTCTCTCCCTCGAGATGTCTCCAATTTCTTTTGGTCTTATGTGTGTGTGGTTTTTTTTTTTCTAATGCAAAAAAAATCACTTTTTATTCACGAAGAAGTAAATGTAGCTCAACCTGATAGGGCGTGTCTGCGCAAGAGCGCTTGCGAATAATGCACAATATTCTGAAATCATTATCTCAGCATGTTACAGAGCAAACAAATACTTTGTGTCACACACGAAAAAAAAAAAAGAAGAGCAATCATCCCTTATGTAAAGTTTCAGGAATGATGACTTTTAATCTCTGGCCTCAGCATACCCTCGGAAACACGTCTAGATAGCCTTGGAATCCAAATGTACGTGCCACTAACAAATCATAATTACATGTTTATACCATTTAGTCATGGACGTGATTTTCGCTTCCAAGCTTCCAAGCTAAATTCCTATGAACTGTAAACATCCCACGCAGGAGGCTTATATACTATCTGTGAGGAAGCTTTCTTTACAACTGTCGGGGGAGGGGGAACCCACACAAATCTTTCACAAAGCCTAATGAAAATGACAATTTGATACATGTATTACAGCTTCATAAGAATATGTTCACAAAACTTTGTAGAAAACTTTATTTAAAAAAAAACTAAATGAAATTGATTTGCTGAAGCCGTTATGACTACTGAAATGCCTCGAGAGACTTTCTGAAATATTTGACATCGCCTTGAAACAATTTTTAAATCGTTTCATAAAAAGTTTCTTCGATTTTGCATTGAAGTGATCTCAAATCGCAATGGTTTAAACCGAGTGTCAAAGTGTACCGTTAAAATGATTCTCATGAAAATTGTTAATGAAAACATTTTCCTTTGTGAAATATATCCAATCCGCCATTGTCTTTGCATTATTCCACATTGTGAAAATGAGCAAAAAGATATATAACTATATAAATAAACTTTCTAGTGTATATCAATGATATATCTTTCAGAGCAATGCTGAATTCTCACATCACTAACGGTGGCCCGGTGGCCCGGGGCCACCAAAAATGAAAGTTGGGCCACCAAATTTCAAAAAAGGGCAAATTTGGTGGCCCGCCTCGGGCCACCAAAATGTCTTTTTAAAGTATGTCAATAAATTCGTAACTTTTTGCGCCTGAAATGCATAAATGCATGCAGCGAGTTAATGTTTTTTATTGGGGGTTTTTTCGGGCCACCAAATTTTTCTCTCGGGCCACCCAAAATTGAAATTGATGATTTTGGTGGCCCTATCGGGCCACCAAAAAAATAAGTTAGTGTGGAGCCCTGTCAAAGGTAAAGTTCATATTTGAAGGGGAGATACTCATAGTGGCTAAAGCTTATTATGGTAAATGTGGATGTGAAAATCCAGCATCTCAGAACCCGGTCAGCTCCTTTCTTATAGTATATTCAGAGAGCAAACAAAAAAATACTAATTTGTAAGACACATTTACTTAAACCATGAAACATGCGTTGTATGCATTGTATATTTGGGGATCAATTACCAATTGTGACTGAGCTTGACGTTAAACACTTTTTAAAGGAGTCATGTGGTGCAAATGCTTGTTGGCTTGGTACCCTCAACATCACCTGTGTGGTGAAACGAAGCGATGGCGGTACCGAAATCTTATAGATTTCATAACTTTTGAATTGCTTACCCGATTTTCCTCAAACTTTCACTAATGTGTTCTACTAATATTGCTACTTTCACTCAATCCACATCTATATTTGGGCTTTAATTTCCTTTAAAATTTCTCGTCTCCTAACAACGAGAATGTTATGGTACCAATATGATCGTAATTTCAGTCAAACCATTTTATGTCAGGTACTTGTAATGTCTGATGTGGTTTTCGTAAACGACATAGCATAATCGTCAAAGTCTATTGAATTTCAATTCCCATGAAATAGATAAAACCAATTAGTATCTACACATGCATAAACAACTTCTTCATTTTCTTTCTGGACTTGTTTTTTTTTTTTTTTAATTGATCATTGATGACCTCCATTTAGAAAGAAAAAAATTGATGAATGCTTGATGTCAGATATTGAAAAGCAAAATGAAATGAAATGAAATATCTTACAGCTACATTCCGCACTGCGGGCATAATTCATACCTGTACATGTGTATGTATGTATATATGTAATAGAACAGAACTCTAGAAATGTGCATGTATCATGCTGTCAACACCAACAGTTTATTTAAGGAACACACAAATTTTCGCGCGAGTACTTTATTATGACCTGTTATTGTTTTCAAAATCATAATCACTTAACAAAGGGCAGGGAGCCCGAAAATTTGTGTGTTCTTCAAATAAACTGTTGCAGTTGATAGAATGATTCATGCCTATTTCTGGAGTTCTGTTCTATTATTGATAATAATATTTGACCAGCATGTACACTACGAATTATACTTAACATGATTTAAATATATATGTACATAATACATAATACCCTGGAAGAAATCAAGTTAGCAGCGGACGTATACTTGCTCTCTACTTTTCTCTTTAATCAAAAGCCTTTGATCTATACCAACAGAACATAATTATTACAATAATTGTCTAGAAGGCACGATATGCCCTGATATATCAGGTGCAATATCATGTAATGCAATGTAATATATTTTTAATGAGATGATAATAATGATAGTACATTTTGTCAGAAGTAGTTCCCTTGCACAAATCAATCAAATACTTCAATGCGGAAATGCAATCTGACACTTATTGACAGAAATGCGTTGTTGTTTCATCCAAGAAGTAGATTAAATTCCTGCATCATACTTCCGAGGTACAATAATCATACTTTACCATTTTTCTATACATGAAATATACATGTTGATTGCAGTGGTATATACTGCTATGTAAGTCAACATATAATACATTCGGATATCAACCATAAAATATAATTAAACAACTTCTGAATTATGTCTACTTTCGGATCAAGTATATTTGTGGTAATAATGATAATTGCGTGAAATTACCCGGTTTAGGGGGTATATATATATATATATATATACATATATCTTTTTTTTACTTGCAAGAATGTATCATATATATATGATACATCCTTGCAAGTAAAAAAAACAAAATTATTCCTATATACCCCCCCCCCTATACACTACGTGTATGCGGAGGTATAATAAATAGATAAATAGATGAAGCCCCTTTAGTGATTGAAAGTTGGACTCACCGCTGAACATGACCTTACGTCAATCTTCAACTTTCCAATCTTTGTGGATCCCAGAGAACTGCATTCTCTTGGTATGTGTCTATCTCTTGCTGATCAAAATGGCTTTCTCCATCGTCTTATGGGACCTCAGTCCACCTTCTATTCGGAACTGTTCGATGGGAACAGACGACATTTAACCTTCACTCCCCGTCTTTCAGTCGATCACTTGATGTCCACGTGCATTTTGCGTGCTTTGAGTATGTTTGCGTAGATGTAAGTTGTGTGTGACGACTTCTTTTCTAGGGACCTAACCCCAAATGCATCTGTAGTTCTGAGTTCCCAATACATTATTTTAACTTCAAATATGAATACGACACTCTCTAGACGAATTAAAGTTGATCCTATGACTTTAATTATGTAAAGTTCATTCTGTGCTCATGCTACTTTCACGTTCTTTTTTTTTTAACTTTCGTTTAATCTGAAGACTGTAGATGTATATGCTTATACGAAAACAATCTATGGAGAAGTTGATAAATGTTCAATGATATGAATAATAATGAATTCTTATTCTGTGATTTATGAGACATGATTGGATAAGATGGCGGTCATCTCATCAAGATGGCGGTCAGTTTTGCGCCCACTTCTCTCCCTCTCTCTCTATCTCTCTCTCTGTGACCCATTGCCTGCGATCCGCTACGCACGCCACGATTGATCATTTAGCTGGTGGTGGAATTTTTGTTTATGTCTATCACAATTTTCGACACCACTGAATTCGTGGTCTGATCAGTATCGTGGAGTAATTGTGATGATCGTATCAGATCTTGAGATCAGTCGTGGAAATCACGATGATTGTAGAAAAGTTTGTCTACGATCAACGCGATTGCCACGACTGACCTCAAGATCTGATACGATCTGATACGATCACCACAATTACTCCACGATTGAGACCACGATTTCGATCGCGGCGCACACAGTAATAATAGACATTAACAAAAATTCCACAATCAGTTACTTATGACCAATCACGGCGTATGCAGAGGATCGCACGCCAATGGGAACCCAGTATTGCTGCACAAGGGTGGAGACATTATGGGTCATCGTACTCTTGTGATTTGGGCATACGCTATTTTAAAGAGTGCTCATATGCAAGCCGCACTAATATTTTCTTGAATAATC
Source organism: Diadema antillarum (assembly GCF_040938485.1). Classification (NCBI taxonomy): domain Eukaryota; kingdom Metazoa; phylum Echinodermata; class Echinoidea; order Diadematoida; family Diadematidae; genus Diadema; species Diadema antillarum. Next base: position 3,528,636 of record NW_027270982.1, read on the forward strand.
ATCACTATAAAAATTATACTAATCAGAAGTGAACAAGATGTTCCGTTAGTCATTAATAAGTGTACTGCATGCCTTCTGTCACTTAAGGCCGTGTCACACCTTTCCGGGCAAGTTTATGCGTGCGACTTGCGAAGAACAATTTTTGCTACCCGGAGGTCCCCGCGGATGAGCCGCACATGACAGTACATAGCACGTATCTCACCCGTAATTACCCGTAGTTGCGCACGCAGGTCCTATTTACCCGCAGCAAAAAGAAAAAAAAAAAAAGCCCTGTCACACCTTTCCGGGCAAGCTACGCTGCCTTGTTGCGTATGGGGATTTTCCAGCGTGCACGCAGGACAATTTTTGCGGACGGGTAAGGATTTGGGCGAGTTCCGCGTGCGTCCTACATGCTGGATCCGTTCTACGTACATATATGATATCTTTTCATTTTTGAAGCGCCATGAGCACTGAAAAGTGGACCTGTGCGCTATACAAGTAGCCACTATTATTATTATTATTACGTGCATTCCATGTGACCTGCGTGTCAGGCGCATGGGGGCGAGTGAGGGCTGACAACCGCGGTGAAGGAATCCCTCTGAAGAAATTTGATATGGCAGAACTCCCACAGAATGCCATTATCTTGCATAGATGCATAGATTCATAGATCCACAGGCAACCTACGTACTTCAAGCGGGTCAACTGCTTGTGACTTGCGGCAGCTACGGGCATCCTACTGGTGTTCTGCGCGGGCCTCTGCAAGCAATCCAAGCGACTCATCCGGAAAAGTTTTGGTCATGCTCAAAACTTTACTGCAGGTAAATCGGACTTGCCTGCGCAACTCCGGGCAACTACGGGTGAGATACGTGCCAGGTACTTTCAGGTGCGGGCCAACTATGGAGAGCTCCGGGTAGCAAATTTGTTTCCCTGTAAGTCAAGCCGCAAAACTTCCGAAGATACGGCAGGTCTATGACAAGGCCTTGGGCAGGCTCAAAACTTTTTCCGGGTGAGTCGCGGGGATTTGTCCGCAGAGGTACACGCAGAACACCAGTAGGAGACCCTTGCCAGCAGCACGTCGCAGGTAACTCCAACCCAGGTACTTCGCAGTACCCGTAAGTCGCTCGTAACAGAAAACGGATCGGTTTCAAAGCTCTTACGCAGGTCACATGGAATAAACGCAAGTAGAAGGTAAGTAGCACGCGTCTAGCAGGTATGACACAAGTGCGAAATTCGCAAACATTCTTGTCCGCCCGTAGAAAATTCTCCTGCGTGCTGGAAAATCCCCGGAAAGGTGTGACACGGCCTGCACAAGTGCTAAACTCCATTGCCGTTTGCAAAAGAATTATCTCCTTTGTAAAAGAACAGTTGATAGACATATATATATATATATATATATATATATATATATATACATAAACATACAATTATTATCAATAGTAGGAAAAGAGAACTCCAGAAATGTATCACGCTGTCAATACCAGCAGCTTATTTGCAGAGCACACAAATTTTTGGGCACTCCGCATTGTCAATTACAATCTTCAAATCATTTGATAAACATTGTTATAAAATGGGTTCAAGAATGTAGCCAATTGGAAGCGCTGAAATGAGTCACGTGTGCGTGTATTAATTTCTCACTAACGTTACATGCACGGCCTGACATCACAATGTTTACACTAGCAGTGCGCACTCAATCAGTTGTTACAAGTGCGTCGCGCGCTACTATACGCGCTGGCAATCCTGTAAACAACTTCTAGTTCGGGCTGCCGGCCGGCCTTTCTTGTGTGCATGCATAACATGTGTGGCGTACGTATACTCTTATACGTACAGTACTTTATATGTGCGGGATTTCCGAGTGCGACGTGCGTACGCGTAAATGTTTGGGACGAACATCTTCGGACATCGATTCTTGAGCGAGTGCTACATGTAGCTGACTGGTATTGACCCACAAAGGTACGTGAAAAATGCTGTTAGCTTTCGACCCATTTTATAAAACAAATGATGCACAGGATTATTTCGTGGCGTTCGCCTCGTGCATGTTTCACAATTGTAAATACCCTCGAGTGCGCTGCACCTCCACTAACGCACTCTATCCTGTGCATCATTTGTATAATAAAGTGCAGGGTGCCCGAAAACTTGTGTGCTCTGTTAATTAGCTATTGGTATTGATATGACAAATTTCTCTGTTCTCCTAATGATATTATTTGTCCAACGCGTGGACTAAGAATTATTTAATTGTACACAATTCTACATTTACATATACCTATACATGCATACATATGCATACATATACATACACACACACATACACATACACATACACATATACATATACAGATATACATATACATATACATATACATATAGCCATAATAAAGTCACAACAGAGGAATGCAGGGAATGCATTAATAGCCAATCTTGATTTAATGAATAGGCCTAATCATTAATTGGATTATTCATTAAATCAAGATTGGCTATTAATGCATTCCCTGCATTCCTCTGTTGTGACTTTATTATTGCTATTTCTAGTACTGCCAATACGCGGAACAACTACAATGTTTGGAACAAGACTACATATACATAGATATACATATACATATACATATACATATACATATACATATACATACACATATATAAAAGTAGATACTGTTGCGACACGGATTGTCGCCCCTACACGGATTGTCGCCTCCTGCTCGGGGCGACAATCCGTGACGGGCGTTGGCGGCACGGATTGTCGCCCCCGTCACGGATTGTCGTCTTGCGACAATCCGTGACGAGGGCTGGCGGCATGGATTGTCGCCCGCCCTCGAAGCACATTTTGCTGGGTAATATCGTTCTGGACATAGTCAATGAAATACTAACACATAACTTACATGGCTTCATCCATGCAAACATGCCATGTAAAAAGTCATGGTGAGGTTCCAAGGAAGTGTGTATGTGCGCGTGCACATGATAATTTAGTGTCCGTTTGTGTGTGTGTGTGTGTGTGTGTGTGTGTGTGTGTGTGTGTTGTGTTGTGGGAATTGTGTCGCTTGAATGTTTCGTTCCTATTATCTCCTGCGTGCTAATGCAACAGTCACACAGTGCTTTACGATGGGTTACGTACGCCGCGGATAGATGCGGATGAGTGGACGCAGGGGGACGCAGCGTGGACGCAGGCATCCGCAGGGACGTATGTAGACGTAACTGTCCGTAACTCGTCTGTAAAGAAACGTAAAATGAAGGCGGCAAACCTGCGAAATTTTGAAATGTTCAGATTTCGCAGAGGGACTCCACGGACGCAGACTTACGTAAGGTAACCGTAACCAAACGTAACTACCTGTAACTGAACGTAACTCTCCATAGCTTGAACGCAGACCATCCGCAAAACATTTTACCTCCCTTCCGTTTGCTTTCGTTTACGTCCACCGTATGTATTCGAAATCAACCGCAAGTTAACGTATCACAACGCTTTAGTCCGCTTACGGATATTTGCGGAGAGTTACGGATGTTGTACACGATTACGTCCTTCGACGTTTTCTGTTTTCCACTCGCATGGGAGCACAGAGACGCGTGGGAAGCCACACAACTCGTGTTGCCAAGCTGCAGCGCATTTACCTGAAGGAATGCTACAACACACTCAGAGCGGTGGAGAGGGAGAACCGCAAAGTCAAGTTACTAAATTTCTCCCACATATGGTCATATTAGGTGACACCCATATACGCACGACATCGCTTGACCATTGGTGCTGAACATTTTTTCCTTGTACTATTTGAATGTATATTTTTCGAAACTCGGAAAGCAATTTTGGGGATGGGGATGAGGTGACAGTATTTTTTTTTTCTCACTTTTCTGGCCGGGAAGGTGTGGGACAGCGATAAACGATATAAAATGAGAACGAATTTAGTTTTTCCCCATAGTCTTACCCACTTTACGCTCCATGGATATTACATTTTTTTTTAATATTGTATTTGGGTGTGGGAGGGGTGTCCGAATGTCCTAATGATTTTTTTTTTCTGGAAATGTAATGGGCTTTGCTTTATTATAACAATCTCCTTAACATAACCTAGAAAGTCATGAATATCGCTGCACAATGACAGCGTAACCACAGTTTGTCTATTCCATGACTGTAATATTTTCTTACTCTGTTTAACTTATCGATCTAGATAGTATTCTATTTGTGGTATAATTATAGTCTTTACATTTATGATGTTTATCCATATTTGAGCTGCACAAATAAAATTCAAATTTCAAGTTCAAAATTTCATATATCTTTCATTACTGTAAAGCAAATTAAAGAAATGCGAAAACTTTACAATGTAAGACAGTCCAATATGGGATAAATTTGCTGTCATAATACATTGACTTGGCAGGGATCGTCATATTGTACATAATTATTTATAACAATCTGTAACTATCCGAAAATATCCGCAACCCTCCGTAAATAGTCGCAACTCTCCGCAAGTGTTCCGAACTATTCGGAAGTTTATGCAAGTTGAAAGAACAAAATTACGTGCCAATTCGTAAGAATATCCGCAAGTGGACGCAAGTATCCGCATTTGGTCGTATCTCTCCGTATCGCCCGCATATTTTCCCGTATGTTTAGTAAAAATGCTCTGGTGACAGCAAGAGATCCCCGGGTGTCCGCAGGAAAAAAAAAATATTTGGACGTAACGCCGGACGCAGAGCATTATGTGACTGGGGCCTTACGTAGACACACGAACGCTCACACACAACACACATACGTAGGGCCTACGTAGCCCATGAACACCAAACCCCTCAGATACTCATGCAGGCACAAAACTGCGCCCACAAACACGCACCATCACATACCCTTTGATAACGCCACTATATACCACATACACACGTAAGCATACAGGCACACGAATACACACAGACAAACAAACCACTACCACTATATTACCACCACACATGCACAGTTTCTACATATTGTATTTTTATACTCCAAACACACACACACACACACACAACAATACGGAAACCCATACACAAGTCACTTATTGTACGCACCTACAAATCATACACATCACATATCATGCAGCTCACAACAAATACACACACACACACACACACACACACACACACACACACATACGCATAACTTACCAGTCATACCCATCCCACCTAAGCTTAACACCGGAGGAACCACCCCGCGCCCGGGGCGACAATCCTTGACGGGGTGACAATCCGTGTCGCAACAATTTTTTTTTTTTGCCATCATGGATTGTCGCCTTCGAGGTCAAAAACTGGGAACTGCACAAGCGTCACGGATTGTCGCCAAACGACAATCCGTGACGGGGGCGACAATCCGTGTCGCAACAAGATACATTAATATCTGTTATTGGAATTTCCAATCCAGATGTTTTGCAGACATACTACCTCATTTTATCTATCTTTCTCTTTTTTTTTTCTTTTTTTTTTTTGGGGGGGGGGGGGTAAATGTAAGCCTAATCATGTCACACTACAGTTGTAAAAACCCTCAAATTTCGTAATGTGTAAATGCACGGAGTACAGTAGTGTAGCACTGCGCACTATTGCGTAGACATGGCGTACAGTAGCGTAATGTTGAGTAGGACTTGCATATAAACTACGGCACTACGGCTTTTGAGTTCTCTTGTGCTCTACGCCGAAAGTACCCCACCGTACCCCCTTTGCGTTGCCGGCGTGGGCACAGCGTAGAATAGCGTAACAGCAGCGTATACCGGTCGGTATACGCAACACTATGCAAGGTACTCTACGCAAGTCCGGTGTTGAAGCATTCCCAACCAATCTGCCACTTTCTGGCGCACTTCGAGTGTAGACTTATAACGCGTCTTCCTCGATGAGGAACGTACTATGCAATGATGGCTCGTACTCTAGGTCTACTTACGATGTAGAAGCACAATGCCTACAGTTCATGAGACCGCAACATATAGATTTTCTTGGACTTTAGCTCGGGGCTGATTTTGTCAAAACTGTAATGACCGGCTTTCAGATTCTTTTTTAGTGACAAGTCACACGAACTTGATTAGAAAGGCAAAATGCCAATGTAAAGCTGACAGTTTGGATCTTGTAAAAATCTAAATCAGGAAATCGATGTTCATGGACTTTGTGAGGCCTTTTCGATCACACTTATAATAGCCATCATTTTTTCTAAACATCTTTCCTCTGTGACCCCCCCCCCCCCGCCTAATTCCTTCCCTATTTTCTCCATCGCTCCATCTCTCTCTCTCTCTCTCTCTCTCTCTCTCTCTCTCTCTCTCTCTCATCTCATCGGTTCTCCTCTCTTTTACTCCAAGCTGGGTCGTAAGACCCACTAGTCACTGAGCATCGAGCATTTCCGACGTTGAGAAATCGACCCGCTTCTTGAGCAGATTTGGAGTATGTCCTCGTCGTGCGGATCACCGGTACTCAGGCAACCGAACGTTCGAGTCGGCCAGATCCGATAACGCCAATTGATACCGTCCTCGCACTATTTTTCTTTACGATGTTAATTGTTTTTCTATGACGTGGTGGAACCTAAAAACGGCTATGTAAGAGGCGATGCAAGGTTTGCAATATCAACTGAACACCCAAATAGGTATGATGTGTGTGCGCTGGCGGGCGTTTGCAGAGGACATAATCAGTGCGTGTGGCATTGTATAAAATAATTGAGTTTCGTGTATTATTGGTTGACACTGCAAGCGGGTTGTGTAGAAATAATAAGGATACAACTGCGATGTTACAAGGAACGTAGCTATATACAAATCTTATTTTCCTGCTGTTTAAGTTTAGTGACACAGCTATAAACTTTTGCTCTCAGAAAAAAAAACACAATTTAAACATCAGTAATTGTTCCCTTTGTGTCTGTATAGCTACCTAACTCTCATCATAAATGGCCTATTTGTGTGTTTGCGTTGTGTCTATTACATATCTATTTTTCTGTTTTTGTAATTCCTATCACCTAAAATTGTCTACGAATGTGCAGCGCCTACTAGCAACATGTTTAACCTGCAGGGTGATACACGAGACGAAAAACTTATTTTCTATTTGTGCAAAATTAATCGTTCCCCTTCGCACGACTTTCGTCGCACTGACTTACAAAGATGATGCAAATTGTACATGGATAGTCTTCCTAATCAAATTTGACGTGATAACCTGGTTTGTTATACCACTTTGGAAATTAGTATCTTCTCCATTTAGTGACTTACATTAGGATAGAACGATTCTCGCAGATAATTGTTCTGTCGCCATTCTGCATGCGGTATATTTCGCAGGCAGGTATACCTTCTGGCTTCAACAAAAACAGAGGTATAGGGACATCCACACGCAATAGTTGACAACAAATTGTACTTCTTTCTTACTGGATCACTATGAAGTAGTCTGCAAATTTGGTTAAAAATCTGGTCGTCCGTTCATAAGTTAATGGGAGATATGAAACTTATCTTATGTCTTTTATGACCCCTATGACCGTTGAGCCTCGTGATCCCAAAGTTTGTTTCTTTCTTACCTCATTATGCTCATACTCTGCAAATTTTGTGAAAATCCGTTTATTCGTTCTCGATTTACCTCGTAACACACAAAGAGACAAAAAGACAAACAGACAGACAATCGAAAACAGACAAGAACATAAAACATCATCTCCGTCGGCCGCAGGTTTCACCTTTTTCTGACGGAGGTAAGAAGAAGTAAAATCATTCAATGTTACAACAGTAGTTCTCACGAAATAACGCAACGCTGACCATAGCAATAATCATTCAGTCTGATTAACCTCAAGAAACTAAAAAGAATGGAGAGGCGGATCTAGCTTTTGGCAAGGGGTTGACCCAATTACGATGTGTCATGACGAGCAGAAAAAAAAAGGCATAAACATATTTTTTTCGCTGAGACAGAGGAACAGACTGTGTGGGTCTGCACATGTATGTCACAGAAGAGGAATAAACACAAAATACAAAAAAATCAAGCATTAGAAAATGAGCACGGGATGAGAATTTCCGTGCCAGGCTTGCGGCGCCGCAACCAATTAAATCGCGGAGATTTTCGCGCTCTCCCGAGTCCCCGAGATACCAGGCTGCTGCACAACAATTTTGTTTCTTCAGATACTTTATCACCAGGGCAACATTTGGTCAGTCATCATTCGCGATGGCTTGTGTACGAAAAAATAGGCAATGTGACTCCCCATTGGTCGGGAGAATGTTTCAAGCTGCATGTGTGTTTCATTGAATTTAGGAAACAGTCTGCAGGGTTCCATAACTTGGAGGCACGTGCAGAGAATCCTTTGGATTTCACAAAGTCGTATCATACACATATATAATTAAAAGGAAAACAATTGAATGAATGTATTGGGCATATATTAATCCATTTCATGGAAGGATGTCTATATCCAAACTTGATAAACCATATTCATTTTATATGGTCAGTCACCTCAGGAAGAGGGAGTTTATACGGCAAGAATGGAGTCCACATAATTATGTATCTATACGATGATAATTATTCACGCCAACTGATTCACGTTACACATCTTTAAACTTTGGACGCGCAAGCTGGTACCTTATGAATTGAGCTTTTTTATTTCGTACATTGATTATCCTTCATATCACCGAACGGGAATACAGTCGTAGTTATCATTGACACTGGAACCAGATACTGCATTAGGTGAGCACAAATATGGGACGTTTATTCTATAACAAGACCTAGCTGCTATAATTGCACAAGTATGAAATTAACATGATAGTGTTTCTTTTTATTCATTTCATGCACAGGAACAAAGAATGTAAGTTTCTTCTGTAATTTCCAATAATAATGTCTGATGGCTCAAAATCATCAAGTCAGATTCATATTCTTGGTGATCTTCATTTTCAAATCTTTTATGCTTTTTCTTTAATGCTTTATTGTTCGTTGATTGCTGTATACTTCAAATGTAAGTATACGTATCGAATCACCAAAATTTGTTCAAAAATGATGTTATCAGCACGTATATACAAAGACCAATCAGATACCCCTGCACGCCAAATCAGCTTCAATTGAGGTAGCAAATCTTCTTCTTCTTCTTCTTCTTCTTCTTCTTCTTCTTCTTCTTCTTCTTCTTCTTCTTCTTCTTTAATGCTTAGTTGTCAGGTGGAAGCAACTTTTTTTTTCTTTGAAGTCAATACTTATTGTCATGACGAAAACGAGTTCCACGCATGTGAGTACATACACGGTCTGGTGGAGAAAATGTTAAGTTGCCAGTTACGTTTGTAGAGTCTTGATCAGCTTGAACGTATGTGTGCGTTAGTGACCTTCCTAGAAGCACATGGACGTAAATGTGAGCTTATGTCTTGGTTAATATCACGCTTTTGTTTGGTTTCGTTTTGTTTTTCCAGGAAGTACTTGGCCTCCAAAATAGAGAATCACAATCATGTTTGATAACACTTTTATGTAAGTGGAGACCTGCTTTATAATATTCAAACGCATGTCCAATTTCAATCATCATGTTGTACATCAAATTGTTGAAAAACAAACAAACAATGAAAACAAAATTTGAAATGAGTTGAATTAGATAATAATGTATCAATATGTTTACTATAGTCTATATTCGAAAGGCGTTTTCCTATTTCTCTCTCTCTCTCTCTCTCTCGCTCTCGTTGACAAACGTGAACAATAATATGTTTATAATTATATGATGTGGAAATACATTTTGGTTGATTGACTCGTGGGAGTCGAACTCGTGACGTGTACCCCATGGGGTTGAGGGTATACATTACTCCGCGGACTTCTGAAAGAAATAAAGCCAAGTGCTCTCATTACACTAGGAATATGAAAATAAGATTCATTCTTCTTATGCATTTCCCTTATATTGTTGTCCATGTATGACATCACGAATTATTGTAGTCTTCATATCCAGCGATGGCTGAACTGAAACTTGAGAAATTTATAATTTTTGAACGGATCGTCCAGTTTTCCTAAACTCCAGTGATGCGTTCTATCGACATTTTCTACATTCATCCAATCCTCAGTATGTCTGGGTTCCATTCCCCTTTAAATACTAATCTCTCAGGAGCTTTATTCATCCTTATCTCTCCGTATAGTCTTTCAAGAGCTGAGATCAGAAAACCACACTTTGATACAATAATACAACACATATACTTGCAATATTAGGTAAATGCGTGTGTATGTGTGTGCGTGATGGAGTGCACAATATTCATGTGTGTGTGTGTGTGTGTGTGTGTGTGTGTGTGTGTGTGTGTGTGTAATACTGTGCACAGGTATATTTATTATACATAATAAGAAATAATCAGCACAGAAGCGCATTATCTTATAGTGGCGCTCATGTATACGCTTAAGTGTGTGCGTTTTCATCTCTCATAATGTTATTTTGTTGTCTGTATAATAGTCAAACTTATCAAATCGTTATTGTGAAAACAAATATGCAGGAAAAAGAAACTGGAGGCTGTCCCAGCCCTTGTTTCCCGCCTCGCAAGGGACCCCTGGTACAAGGAGATAGCCAACAAAAATACCATTCTTCAGGCGCCATCTAAGATTTATTTTGGAGATGGAGAGCTTGGTTACATAAATTCGTCACCATGGGCGATCTTCTGCCACCAGTACCATCCCTATCACCATCATCACCCCAACTGTATGCGCTCACTCACACATCTTCGTCACCTCCTCCTTCCACTTCCCACGCAATCCTCTCTATTATGTCGTCACATCCTTATCTCCCCTATAGAGGAGCAACTTTCCTCAGGAAAAAGTAGCAGACACATAATTTGGAGGATTAATTTGTCGTTACAGCAACACAGAAAATGTAGTTATTCTGATGTCACATGACGTATGATAATCACAAGATGATTATATGACTCGCCTTGATGGTGAGTATACATTGTTCCAAAGCACTAAGTGCCATATAAGTGGTCGCATGACTGTTAAGACTGAATTATAGAAACAAACGTTTAGGAAAGGGCCTGAAATGCCAGGACAGATTTGACTTACGCAATTTTGAGTTGTTTTTGTAAAACAAATGACGACATATTACTTTATACAATCGGTGAAAAGCTCCACCCCCACTTCCAAAAGAAAGATGCATGTACCATTATCCTCAAGTAAGATTCTTAGAAAATGCTCCTCAAAAACACGCGTACAAACATCACAGATTCTTGTAGGCGCGCCGGCGTTCGATAGGTAATAAAGTCACAAATGCGATAGAAAGATCTCGCTTCCATGTAATTCTACGGGAGGCATGTCACTAAATCCGTCCTTAAATTCATTATCTTCCCTACCGTAAAGAAAGGCGATACACAGCAGAGCACGCCCAGCCGTGAAGTCAGATAGACCGAGAGCCACTGAGCGTGGATATCGGTGTTAAAGTGATCTTGTGTATCCCTCCCCCCCCCCCCCCCCCATCTCCCTCTGCAGCTCTCTCTCTATCACTTCAGATTGGCCTTTTTTATGGTCCTGGGAGCTTAAACATAATATATTACGGTTTGACCAAGTACTCGAGCAGGGTTACTGAACTTGTAGGCCCATTAAAATGAGATCTTATGTCAAGAGTGAAATTGAGGATCAGACAGAACAATGAATTTGGCTTAACTTTGGAAAGGTGACCGTAACATGATCGAAATATGTGACTTATTCATGTACATGTGTAATGTGTATGCTTTATTTCGCTTGCACGCATGTTTCTACCAGTGTGAACAGCTAAATAAAACTTGTGACTGATGCAGGTTTGCGCTAAGATAGGGAAAAGAAATAAATAAACTATTTTCCGTGGACGAAGTACGTGCACATCCTCAGCCTCGTACTTAATACACACGCATGCCATATATTCCTGTGCTATATTCGTGAAGCAGACGGAATGGAGGAGTTAATGATACAAGCATTTTGACAAGCTTAAAAATATTCTCGAAATATCTTGCCTGATGAATTCATTGTAAGTAGTTTTGTAATATTCTAAAACCCTGAAATATACTAGTACTCAAAGAATGTGTATGTATGTATGTATGTATGTATATATACTAGTATATATATGTGTGTGCGTGCGTGTGTGTGTGTGTGTGTGTATGTGTGTGTGTGTGTATAAATAAACATTATATATACGTTTAATATACAACGTAAATATTATTGCATGCGCTTGTTTGAATGCTCCTTTTATGAACGTGTTTGCCCATGTGTGAATTTGAATACAATGTACTTGGAAAGAGCTTGCGACAGGTGGAGACAAAGTTGAATAACCATTGCCGAAAATGTATGAGCATTAAATGATTTAGAATGTGCAAATGAGAAATCGGCTGCCGAATTTGTCATTTTGAACGAAGTAAAACAATTTTGAATGACGGTATTCAGTGCCTGGGCAAATTTGACGAAAATAAATGCTTATAATATGAAATTGAATGACATAAGAATGAAATTGACCGGGGAAACCTATACTTAATCCTGCCATAGTATCTGCTTTGATGTTAAGATATAGGCAAGTCTGCCAGAGAAAAGTTTTTTTAACACAGTAAGTTAACTCAAGGTATCGCGGTGAATGTTGCGTTAAAAAAATTTTCAAAATGCAGCATGCACTCTTACAGACTTTGACATTCCAAAAGAAGGTCACGATCACAAACTGTCGTTTCTTCAGCTGCCACATACCACATACGAGTTTGGACCTAGAATCAGATCATCTCATTTTTTTCTTCTTCTTCAGCCAGAACACCATCAACTGTAGTTTTCCCAACTTAATATCCTTGGCTTTATCAGGGTAGCGTGTCGATGCACAAGAGAGTTTTATAATCACAATCTCATGACCAAATACATCTCCCCTCCATACGTACCTCTCTGCTGAAAAAAAAAAGAGAGAAGAAAATAATTATAAAAAAAGAAAATAAAGACAAGAAATAAAATATTTAAGAAATTTTGTTTTCCATATAGAGAGGTCGCTTGAAATGAAACGAAATACCACATAAAGCAAGAATCATCTCTCTACTAAATCAATTTGAGTAAAGAGATATGTCTTATTCATTAGATTCATATAATTTGCAAATTACCTTGTGAAATGTAAACGTATATGTGAAATGTAAACTATATCTTATATAAGTGTGTGTGTGTGTGTGTGTGTGTGTGTGTGTGTGTGTGTGTATTAGCATGTAAATCTGAATGAATTACTTTGTTATCATCCACGGCCCAACTTTGTATACGGCAATCAACATTCCTGTTGAGCCCTCTTTTGTATTAATTTTGTTCTCTGTATATCATGGTTGTATAGTTGTCAAAATGCCAATGTCCTTTTGTTCTGTAAACCCTTCAACCCTTCACTGTGTGCTGTTTCATGACAGTGTTGATAGATATGAAAAAAAAAAATGATTCGAACTTGATTGATGTGACCGCCTCATTGGCAAATGGCTTAGGAGGAATTTTCCTCCTTCACGGATAAACAGTTTGCACTTGATCCTCCAGCACTGGAATTCATTCGAACACAAGTTGACAGAGATATTGAGGGATAATTAATGCAGCTTTCGAAGGAAAGATACACAGGAAGCACTTGTTTACTTGCTCCTTTTAAAAGAAAAAAAATCATTTTACACTGACGCTCTTTTGAGATTGAGTTTGAAATGAATTTCATGAATATTCTCGCGAGAGATTTTGGGCGCGATTGTGGGAATAAAATAAAGTTTATATCCTACATGAACGACAGGTGCATTAAAGCTGGTTGCCCATACAGGAACAGTCCCGCCCAGTTAGCTTATAATAGAGAATACATATTCTTTGTAAACGTCAACACTATTCATTTTCCTTGCTCATGTGCATTTGTTGTTAACCCTCTGGGCCCCACACTGAATTGCCTTTCCATAGGTTTGTGTACGAAACGTGTGCATATTTGACTCATTGGCAGTGAAAAGGTTAATCATCTTTTCATTGCTAATGTATATTGATTTTGCCTTTCTCCAAACTGTTGAGAAACATGGTTACTTTAATAATAACAATTTATAACAATTTGTTATAATTTCTTTCACATAGAGAGAGCTCTTGGTGCATGAATACACGACCCTCTGCTTGCAACGCTTATTATCTGTACATAGGTTTGCGTGTAAAACATGGGCACATTAATTTTGATGTGTATACGTATATCATGCGTATATACCATATTATCATATACATATACATATATTATTTTCATCTATAGCTGTGTTGACTGTGTGTCTGTGCTTAGCGTGTATGCACTTTATTTTTTTTTTCTTTTTATCTTGTCCCTAACCACACAGACAATATTGTACATACACACACACACACACACACACACACACACACACACACACACCCACGTACAAATAACAAGATATACTCATTCTATATAGCTAAGAAGATTTTTTTTTAAAGTATACGAGATGGTATTGTGTGGAAAGAAAGAATATGACACGACCGAATCATTTATTGTGAGAATAGCGGGAAGAAATCAGATCTCAAAGCAGACACGCAATATAACAGGAAGAGGAATCCTAGCAACTTTTCTCTTTCATAGTTACAGACGTGACAAACTCTATGTCATCAGTGGAAGGTAAATTGCTAAATCCCTGACGTACTCAATCAGTTACCAACAGACCCAATAACGTGTGTGAACGTTCAATATAGAAACGCGTTCTTCGAAAATTAGCCTTTTCGGCTGTCATATGTGATATTACCGAACAACTGCTCGTGTGTGCTGTGTCGCTGATTGACTGTAAACATAAAAAAAAAAACAAATGTGAAGCACGTCAAAGTCTTTCATGAATCTCACTGGAAGATTGGCTCCATATCTACCACAGACCCCCCCCCCCCCCCAAAAAAAAAAGAACAACAAAAGAACAACAACAACATCAACAACGAAAACTCGCATGGCCCAACGGGAACAAAGAGGAGCCCAACGACTAAAGCTGTAGCGGGTAATACCGAGCACAATCGCAACGTAACGACCACGGTCGTGTAATTTGACTGCCTACGTTCATAGTAGTATCACACGAAACAATTAACAAGAGACTATAAGCAGAAAGCAATGGCCGTCGAACCTTGGGCGCCATATTTTTAAAAGATCGTGTTGGGCGGTGCGATCTGTGTAGTCTGGTAGGAATGGGGGGTCCCCATGCACCCCCCGAACACATTTTTTTAACTTACTTTTTTGTAACCCTTAGGGTGTCTAGTTAATGAATTTTTTTGTTCCCAAGAAAAAATCGTGTCCCATGGGGGTCATTGGCGGCCATCTTGGCAGCCATCTTGGATTTTCAGGGAAAATCATTATCTTCCATAACTTTTGAACTACACAGCATAAAATTATAAATAAAGCATTTCTGCAGGGTAAACATGATACGAGGAATCGATTGCAATGGTTATTTACGTGATTAAAGCAAGTCTGAAACAATACAAGCCTAAAAACATGCAAATTTCGGTGTCATTTTCACGGAAAACTACCCAAATAGTTTAACTTTTGAATTACATAACATACAGGGACAAATAAAACAGTAATTCAGAGTTAATACGGCATGAGGAATCGTTTGAGAGAGTTGTTTACATGATTAAAGCAAGTTACATACAAGAAAAGTCCAAACATGCGAGGAAAACCAGTGTCGTTTACTCTAGAAATATTCCCAAGTATTTTTTATATACATGACAATCTCATACCTCCTAAGAGTAAACTTACCTCTTTTTCTTAAGAGTCTGGTAGGAAAGGGGGGGGGGTCCCATGCACCCTCCTTTTTGTATCCCTTAGGGTGTCTATTTGATTCTTTTTGTCTCCAAGTGAAAATCTTGTCACATGGGGGTCATTGGCAGCCATCTTGGATTTGCGAGGAAAATCATTAGTAACTGTTTCTATAACTTTTGATGTTTCCAACATACAAGGAAAAATAAAACATATTTTTAGGGTAAATGTGACATTAGGAATCGATTGAGATGGTTATTTACATGATTAAAAAATGTTTGATACAAGAATAGTCCAAAATATGAAAAATTCTGTATCGGTTACACTGAAAAGTACCCAAATAGTTCAACTTTTGAACTATACACAACATACAGGGGACAAATAAAACATTTCTTCAGACGAAACACAGCATGAGGAATCAACTGAGATTGTCATTTACATGATGAAAGCAAATTTGATACAAGAAATGTCCCAAAAATGAAAAATTAAGTGCTGTTACTCTGGAAATGGCCCAAATATTTCATGCTACATACATGACAAATTGCATACCTCACAAAAGTGACTAACAACTCTGTCTTTAGATCATTGCCCCAATGGGCCTTTTTTGTTTTGTATCAAAAACATTATATAGAATCTGAAGAGAAAATTAATTTCAAGCATTGTCACCCCTCACTTAGTGAAATAGAATAAGAATGTAAGCACTGTGGTAATTCATTATGCAAATACCCTTAAAAAGAGGTGACACATTGCATGATAATAATGTTGATCACAACACTTAAAAGTGACTAATGGACAAAGATAAAACTTGAACTGAAATTTAACACTCTTTGTGCGCGTTCAATTTCGTTTCATTTTATATCTAAAACGAGTTTGAGTTGGGATATATTCAAGGAAACAATCACTGTGTCAAAATGTCGAGCCGATTTAAAACATTTAGATGCCAAAATGGTTTCATTTATTCTCAGGTTAAAAAAGCAGTTCATTCAAATGTATTTGTTTAAAGTTTATTGTCCGAAAACAAAAAGAGAAACATTTCATTTGACAGCCGGAAATCTAGCCTGTGAATAGGGACTGTATATCAATGTGGATTGCTGCTACTTTAATTTAGAAATATTTGCATATGAATCGCTCTTGTGCTTACATCCTGTATGCATTCAATTCAAGTTCACATTGATTGGAATTAAGTTTCCTTTCGAATTCTGTTAAAAGTTGTCTGATATAAGACGCAATATTCAAGCTATTATCAAAAGACATATTGATAATTATTTTGAAAGGGTTAGTCACATACCGATTAGTGATTGGCTGAACACAGTCACGTGATGGAAGTACATTCGTTATGTTCGTCCATGGGCGAACATTCTTGTAATGTTCTCCCATGGGAAAACATTTCCACGTGACAAATGACAGAATTAAGGCCTAGGACCGCACCGCACTTATAACCTCCCTCAATAGCATTTCAAACCCTTCGGGTGGAACATTGGGTATGTTCCCTCCGCCGCCAGTCATCATCTATATTATTTCAACGTTTGTGACATGTGTATATGCTTTTCATGAAGTATGGAATTAACGTATATTGAAAAAATATAAAGTAACACAATATGACTTCACTTTTCTTAAAAAGTATTCTGAATGCTCATCCTGTGTAACTGTACAAACCACAGAAGCGGTTATGCGATATATCAGGTTTTCATTTCACACTTCTTTAATTTCTATACCAGTAGTCATCATCAAAACGATCATTGTAATCAATGTCTGGCTCCTCTTCTTCATCCTCCTTCATTTCCTCAGTAATTTTCTGCAGCAAGTCAATGAGGGAAGTCGGAAAGATAGGGCCACTTGACCACACTGGCCCCATCATAACAAAGGCTACCTTCTGCCATCCTTGTCCAGAATCAAAGGAGTCATATACAGAGCACCAGAAGATTGGTTGGTCAGCTCTCTTTAAGATGGCAAGGCGATGGGTCACACATTTAATGTGTGGGATAAGGTTGTCTCTGCAAGGTGGGAGCATGAAGAAATCTACATTGGAGTTTGTCGTCATTTGTTCGCCCTCTCCCATCATCTGCTTTGGATGATGCTGCTGTAAGTAGACTTTTCCAATGCTCCAATGTCTTCTGTCACCTCTTATTGGCTCTACAGACCACCCATCTCCAAGGTTTAAGTGGGGGACAAAAAACATTGGCACATTTCAAAGTCATGTTGTAAGATTTCAGCAGTGTTCATTATAATGTAATATTGAACAATTTACCACATTTCAGTAAAATATTGCAGAGATTATAATGTCATACTACTCTCTCCTGAATGCTGTATGGTACATGGGGTGGCTTTGTAGATTCTTTAGGGGTCCGACTTTGCCCCTGCTCTTGAAGGCACTTGTTACATCTTCCCCTGTAAACACATGTCGTCCAAGTATTGTGGTACAGTAGCCAGCTCCCTTTGATTCTGTATGCCAGTTCAACGACATTCACAATCTGGCAATGCTCGACAGTCCATTTATCAAGGAGGATAGTGAGGGTGACGGAGTAAGCATGTTGCAAGAAGATCAAGAAAATGTCTGTGTCTGGTGTCCTTATCACAGCTGGTTTGTACCCAAGCTTAATATTGGAATACTCGAGGTAGAGCGCTACCCTGGAGTCCTTCTCCTGGATAGACGGCAGCTCATGGATAGAGCTTATTGTCTCCTGGGATGAATAATTAGTTGAACAAAAGAATGTAGCAGGAATCACTTAAGCTTCAGAGAATGTGATTTCTGTTACATTCCTTTTGTTTACACGATGATATGTTCCAAGAGACAATGGCGCGATATCCATGAGTGACTGTCTTACCAGTATAAGGAGATGGACACCAGGGTCGTGCTCTACCTCAAGTGCGCTGCTAAACTTGGGTACAAGGTAGCTTTGGTGAGGAATCCAGACACACATTTTCTTGATCCCCTTGGTCCTCGCTTAATCCATTCTACAATGTAGTATCTTTCTTAATAAATGGACTGTCGCGTATTGCCAGGTTGTCAATGTCAATTAACTTGCATTTATATAAAATCAACGGGAGCTCATATACTGTATAGCAAAATACCTGGACTGTATGTGTTTACCGGGGAAGATGTAACAATTAAAGTGCCTTAATGGGTTGGGAAAAGTTGGACCCCTAAAGAATCTACAAAAGTCACCCCATATACCACATAGCATTCAGGTGAGAGTTGTTTGATTTCATGATTTCAGAAGTATTTTACTGAAATGATAAGTTGCTCAGTATTATATCATAATAAACACTACTAAAATCTTAGAATATGTCTATACAATATGCCAAGTTGAGTGTTTTTTCCTCACAAATCTTAGTGATGGGTGGTCTGTGGAGCCAGAGGTGAGAGATGACATTGAAGCATTCACATGCCTAAAATGTATAGCGAGGCCCGGGAGAAGTCTATCATAACGGCGTTCGCAGCATCATGCAGAAACAGATGGTGGGAGAGGGCGAGCAACTGATGACCAAATCCAAGGTGGATTTCTCCTTGCTCCCACCTGGCAGAGGCAACCTTATTTCACACTTTCAATGTGTGAACCATGGGTACCACCTTGCCGTCTTCAAGCGATCTGACTAGCCAATCTTCTGGTGCGCTACCTCTTTAATCCTGGACAAAGGTGGCATAAGACAGCCTTCGGTATCATGGATCCGGTGTGGTCAAGTGGCCCTATCCTTCCCACTTTCCTCATTGACTTGCTTCAGAAAGTTACTCCGTAGACGGAGGAGGATGAAGAAGAGGAGCCAGACATTGATTACAATGATCGTTTTGATGATGACTGGAAATTACCAGAAGTGTAAAACCAAAAGCTAACATATTATCGCTTACCGAATCGTGGTTTGTATAATTGCATAGGATGAGAATTAAGAATATGTTAGACAAATTAAAGTCATAGAGAGAGTGGATTTCTGACTGTCAAGTGATTTTCATATGTTTATTTTCAGACAGGAAGGCTTTAAACAAATACGTTTGAATGAACCATTTTTAACTTAATCTTAAATAAGTTTAATGATAACAATCTGACACCTAATTGGTGAAACCGACAGAGCATTTTGGTACAGTGATTTCCTTTATGAAAATACACTTACTCAAACTCTTCAACTACAAAATTATATGAAATAGAAGATGCACACAAAAAGTGTTGAATGACATTTTAGGTTTGAATTTTGTCGATTAGTCACTTTCACACGTTGTTATCAAAATTTGTATGTTCACCTCTTTCGATCTGCTTTTTTAGGGGTGTCTGCATATGAATTGCCATCGTGCTTACATTTTTCATTTGATTTCAACAAGTGAGGCGTCAAAATGCTTGGAGTTGCATGTTGCTTTTTTTTTTGGATATACAAACACCATATTTGAGCTATGATCTAAAGACAAAGTGCCAAGTCACTTTTGTGAAGTAGTTTGTCATGTATGTATACGAATTTTGGGTACTCTACGGTGTAAATGACACCAAATTTTTCGTATTCTGGACTTTTTATATCAAACTTGCTTTAATCATATAAATAACCATCTCAATCGATTCCTTATGACACAGTTACCCTGAAGGAAATGTTATATTTATCCATGTATGTTGTGAAATTCAAAAGTTACAGAATTTACTGATTTTCCTCTCAAATCAAAAATGGCCGCCAATGACTCCCCCCCCCCCCCCCCCGACACGATTTATACTTGGAAACAAAACAAAAAAAATCATCAAATAGACACCATAAGGGATACAAAAATTTAGAGTGCATGAGGATCCCCCATTCCTAGACTTTAGTGGTTAGTCAATCATATGAGGTATATAATTGTCATGTATGTATATGGACTATTTAGGCAGAGCAAACAACACTGTTTTTTTATTCGCATGTTTGGATTTTTCATGTATCATAATTGTTTTAATCATGTAAATACCAATGTCAATCGATTCCTCATGCCAAATTTACCCTGAAGAAATTATTCATTTGTCCTTGTATGTTGGAAAGTTCAAAAGTTATAGAAATTAATGATTTTCCTCGCAAATCCAAGATGGCTGCCAATGACCCCCATGTGACAAGATTTTCACTTGGAGACAAAAAGAATCAAATAGACACCCTAAGGGATACAAAAAGGAGGGTGCATGGGACCCCCCCCCCCCTTTCCTACCAGACTGTTAAGAAAAAGAGGTTAGTTTACTCTTAGGAGATATGAGATTGTCATGTATATATGTATATAGACTACTTGTTAATATTTCTAGAGTAAACGACACTGGTTTTCCTCACATGTTTGGACTTTTCTTGTATGTAACATGCTTTAATCATGTAAATAACTCTCTCAAAAGATTCCTCATGCCATATTAACTCTGAATTACTGTTTTGTTTGTCCCTGTATGTTGTGTAATTCAAAAGTTAAACTATTTAGGTATTTTTCGGTGAAAATGACACCGAAATTTGCATATTTTTAGGCTTTTCTTGTTTCAGACTTGCTTTAATCACGTAAACAACCATTGCAATCGATTCCTCGTGTCACGTTTACCCTGAAGAAATGCTTTATTTATAATTTTATGCTGTGTAGTTCAAAAGTTATGGAAGATAATGATTTTCCCTGAAAATCCAAGATGGCTGCCAAGATGGCCGTCAATGACCCCCATGGGACACGATTTTTTCTTGGGAACAAAAAAATTCATTAACTAGACACCCTAAGGGTTACAAAAAAGTAAGTTAAAAAAATGTGTTCGGGGGGTGCATGGGGACCCCCCATTCCTACCAGACTAGTGGTTCCATGCGCGGGAAGGCATTCGCATTTCTACGCGCAGCCAATAATCAAGCTCGGACGACACTGGCGGCAAATTCGTCTTATGATTTGTGGATGTTGCGAAGAGATGATGTTCGTTATTCCGAAGGTTCCTAAATCCAAAAATGAAATCACGTTCGTAATTCCGCAAGCTCATGTTCGTTAGATGTTCGTTAATCCGAACATTTGCGGATTATTCCGAAATTACGAAAAGTGAATTCGTAATTCCGAAAATGAAATAACGTTCTTCCGAAAGTGAAATACGGTTCATTATTCCAAAGGTTTGTTAATCTGAAAGTGAAAAAAAACAGTTCGTTATTCCGAAGGTTCGTTTATCCGAAAAAAAAGAAGGGAAGTACCAAGAACCTTCGGAATTACGAACATCATTTCTTTTAGGATTAACACGAACCTTGAGAATAACAAACCTTTTTTTTTTTTTTTCATTTGCGGATTAACGAACCTTCAGAATAATAGACCTTATTTCATTTTCGAAATTACGAAATTTCGGAATAACGAACCCTCGGAATAACGAACCTTATTTCGGATTAACGAACCTTCGCTATAACGATCGTCGCGAAGTAATAGGTGACTTTAAATATCACACGTTTGGGCACTTGGCATACACAATATCTGAGGCAATAGGCCTATAGGTCTTTACATGCACCTCGTTGTCAGGTCATACATGTTCCCTTGGACTTTCAATGTTATACTCTTCACGTACATGTATGCAAAAATAAAAACAAAACAAAACAAAAAACAAAACAGAAAAAAACCAGAGAAAGTGAAAAAAAACACCTCGTCTCAGATAAATTGAAAATAGGTTTCCGTTTAAACAGACACGTTGAGAACATTCATATATAATATCACCCATAACGACTCTATTAACGACACTCGTCCAAACACTCTCCATTACAACCTGCATAGCGACAGAAACATACACGTAAAACAGATTATTCATGGTTTCATGTACATGTCCATCGTATATTTTGATAAACACAATTTCTGCTTTCCCATCAAACAAATATAGGAGAAAGACTGATATAAAAAGGTCTATAAGAAGAGTCTGCAATCACAGTACATTTGTTCGAAAAAAAAAGATAAGAAAACAAAAAAAGAAAACCGGTGTTTCATTTTAATACACCATTACTAAATTATTGCACCATATGACACTATTAATAAAACTTATGTGAAAAAAATATAATTCAACAATCACAGAATTTCGATAAGATGAATCATTAATAAGATAATTTCATCTAGGATGAATTAAAATGAGTTCCATTTTAAGCTGTGACCTCCTTAAAATGCCACGACAATGTATCAAACCGTTATGTGTCATGAACTCATAATGCAGGTAATGAATTATGAAATAAGAATCATATTTAGATTCTACAAGAGTTAGTAAGAGTTAAGAGAAGTAGAAATACATGCACATTGCTGTGTTAGACACTCTGCACACATATATTTATGGGCTGCGCTTGTCTCAATCATTATACAATGTATTGTACACGAAGTGTACTACTCAAAAAATACATATGCTTTCTTCAGATAACAGGCTCATTTCTTGTCTGATTTCTCTCCAGATTTACAGAAGCTCTGAAGAAGGAACAAGCAGGCTAGAATGAATAATACTCACATAAACAACCATATCATAAATTCTAAATCATGGCAAGTCTGTCAATGTCATTACCCATCATAACGAAGCACCGTGGTATCTCAAAGCCGGGATATTATGCCAAATCTCTGACATTAGTTTCATCAACAACAAAAAAATGTATATATACATATATATATATATAGGGAGAGAAAAAAATATATAGTGTATATATATATATATATATATCCACTATATGCATATATATATTCTCATAACATTTCATACAGCTAAAATCAGAAAACAACCCTAAGTATATTCTGCATTTCATATTGCAAATTAGGTTTTGTGAGGAGGCAAAAGGAGGAAAAAACAATCACAACTACTTCAATGCAGCACACTGGTTTCAGAGGAAATTCTGGAAGACTTGCAAACAAGCAGTAGGCCTACCTACAAAATATATCTCACACTGCTAACTCATAATAGACAGCATTTCTTACCACGTTAAAAAAAAAATCATCCTCTGGTATGAAAAATCATATACTAGTATGTTGTCTTTTAAGAACCTATACACCAATTCATTGACACCGAACAGAAATAGTGCTTCTTTTTTGGTCAAGATTTATGGTTTCCACGACACACAAACCAGTTGTATATGTACAAGTTCCTGAAATAAGATTTATTTCACTACACAGATGTGCCCAATTATCAAGCAATTAATCTAGTTAGTTTACCCTGTCTTTTCCCTGTGCAATGTCAAATACTGACTCTACAACATTTTTGAGCATCATGTTAATTGAACGGTGTGAGTGCAAGGACATTCATGAACACATTGTCAGCTGAAAAGCAAACTGAGGGCGCTATCGAGCTAGCGGAAATGAAACTGAAACAATTTTCATGAAATAAAAAGTTTATTCAATCAAAAGTGGGTAGATTTACAAGCATTGTTTCAAATATAGGGGAAAATAGCACCCTTGTGGTTTAATCTTTAACATTTTGCTGAAAATGAAAATAACTTTAAAATGACACCATAATGTAGAGGAGATCGAGCTCTACAAAAGGATACCAATAACTCAGTACCCTCAAAATTGCGATACTATAAAGCCCTTCTGGTTCTGAGCTGACGATATGATTTCATATGAATAGGTGCACGTTTCTAACATCTATATTTAATACTGTAAGTAACCTCATGATGTATAACACAAAGTTCAAATATGAATGGCAAGGTGATTTAAGAACATGATTTCTCTAATATCCTAGAACAGAATGATGACAAAACTTCTACAATATATATCCTTGTTCCATTTAAATGCATTAAAGATAGCATTTTGATTTTGAATTATATAGCAAGCAGAGATGCCAACTTCTTGACATAAAAGAAGGAATACCCTAAAAAAATCAGATTTTGGAGTGGAAATCAGATTTTCATGAAATCTTGACACCACCACCAGCCTGTTAGCCCTGGGCCAGTAAAATGTAAAAAAAAAAAAAACCAACAAAAAATGTTTACTGGTATATAAAGAAAAGTTAAGTAAAATGTTGCTACTTCATCAACATTGATGCGAAAATTGTAAAGTATCCGCACATTTCTCACCCATTTTGTAGGTTCATCGTTCAATTCACCTTCATCCTCCTCCAACACGAACCTTTTCCACCCACTCTTGTTTCCAATTTGTAAGTTCAAATTAAGTTCAAAGCCAAGAAATGCCTGCCTGTGATGTCTAGATGTCGCTAACCGTATTTATGCTAACACTTAAAAAACAAAAGAAAGAAATGCAAACTGCAAATCCTCGACCCTCCCACTAACCATCTCTGTAATCACACGATTCATCTTAAATGCATCCCATAAGCTGGTATTTGCATGTGAACAGCTCTTATGATTACCTGGGATTTCCACCTAAACAAAATGAAATATTAATCAGCAAATGCATGGTCTTGTATATCAGAGAAATCAAAGTTTGCTTTTGGCTTTTTTCCTTCAATTTCACAAGTCAAACAATTCTACTTTGTATTTATAGGCCTAAAAGAAGAAAAGACAAAAATTTAAAAAAAAATCTACACTTTTTTCCGTGACACCAAGGGGGAAAACAATTTCTAGCATGCATCTTGAGAAAGAAAAATTTCATTTGAGTTAAAAAACTGAAAAATAAAAAGGCCTAGCAGCCTATTTTCTCTAAAAAAAATCATAGCTCCCATATCTTCATCTTTAATAGACAATTTTTCACACAGCACCTTGTACCACATATCACATAGAACATTCAAAATTTATGACACAGTGTATGATGTAATTCACGAATAAAAAAAAATGTTGCATATCTATGATAAATCAAATTCTTGAATGAACAACATACCCAATATATGCAGTGGTTGCATTTCAATGCCTACATTTTTCCGGCTTGCCAAGTTCATGTCAACTGGAGCATTTCACACACACACACACACACACACACACACACAATAGCAATTAGGTAACCCCATAATATGACATTCAGTAACCTGTCCCAGTGGTCAGTCAAAATTTTCCAACACCTCGTGCACATTTCTGATAGGACTTGCTTAAGAAGTGAAAAAATTTAATCGCCTACTGAAACAGAATCGTTCACTGCTGATGCTTTCCATATGTGACCCTGCATCACACAGCCCAATACAAGTAGCCAGACAAAATATTTTGTGATAAGGTAAAATTTTGAAAGAGGCGATTCTCAGCTTAAATATAATACCTAACTCAACATCATTGGATGATCCTGCCCCATCAAATCAAATCATTACAATATACACATAGTAATGCCACTTTAGAGAACATGGACTTTGAATTTAAAGGTCTAGTCAATGCAACTGAGTTAACCAAATAGATAAATAAACAAATGCATAATCAACACCAATCAAAACTGCATATTTGCATGTTCACAGGAAAATAACTTCTTTGTGGATATTACGGTGTAAGGTCATACAAAATCTTTCACTTGTAAATGCGCTGTTCTCACTCTGATGCCAGTTTTGCTTGTGATATTCAAACAGCTCTTCTCTGGCTGTCTTGCAAAAGAAACTGTCATTGCTAAATTTTCCCAAAGTATGATGATCGGTTGACACTTGATTCAAACAGGTGGGGACCAGAAGACTTTAATCTACAATCAAAGAATCCCCCCCCCCCCCCCCCCCCACCTTGAAATGCAGTGGCTAAGATATGCTCTGCAAGTGAGGATGACTAAATCATAAAGCTTATTACATATTTATATCTTTTTCTCAGTAAAGTATTTCCATATAAAAAGTGCAGCTCTACTTTGGCACATCAGAGAGTGAAATAATATAGTGTGGGATAATCTTCCAGTACTGTAATAATTTAAGGTAGATCAGGCAGACACAAAAAGGTTTTCCTCTTTTGTTGTGAATCAACAATTTTATGTTAATGTCATGTCAACGGCAATTACACAGCCCAGAAATTTGACATGAAATTCCACAGAGATGAATATAAATAATGTAGATGTGGCAACTCATAAGTGTAGTTAGGGGTATAGGACAACTATTACTGATAAGCAATTTCCTTTCATAGAAAAGTCAAACTATTCTTTAATGTGATGCACAGGAACTGCGCACGAGAGAGATATAATGTCATCACTATATACATTCAGGCTGAAAAATGTCTCTTCACAGTATTCCCTTTAAGTGTACTGTGTGCAAGATACTTTCAAACATCCTCTGCAGACCTCTTTGCAGTCTCCAGTGGCTCCCCATGCTATTATGTTATTGCCAAGTAATGGAATGAAATGAATAATGGAATGAAAATGTCCGATATTACTTATCTCCCATGTGCCACACAGCAGAAACAGACAGGTTCTGTGTGGATAGAATGCACAACTTAATTCCAATTGCAATGACGGATTAAGAAAGTGATCAGTACATTATATGGTTATCTGCTGCTGTTGTAGTGAAAAGAATGATGGACCAGTCCATCACTTCAAGACAGAAATGTGATACTAATCTGCCAACATCTACCACCACTTATCATAGAGAATATAATCTACTAATGGGTACTTTGAAGGTCATAATTGCTTTCTATTCATTGCACTTTTTTCTTAGCTCATTCTGCATTTTCATTTCTTCAATGAGGTAATCCATGCACCCCCCCCCCCCCATGTATGCATTACAATACGATTAAGATTGAATGCTCTAGGGCTGGTCTCCATACTAGATGGAGGGATTAAATGTCTTCCGATGTCTCAACATCTCTCACGCATTTATTTGACAAACTGGATGAATCTGCATCCGCCGAGCAATGGTAGGACCTTGATTATCCGGATTCTCTGTTATCCGGGCGTCGACTAGCAGACAATTTTATGTTTTCGAGATGCATGCCAGTCCCAGTGTGGCTGGATAATCAAGGTCCTACTGTATGTAGCTGATATGAGAGGCAATCTCAATGACCTTTCAAAGAAATCCTTCTGCATCATGTAAAATGTCCATACATAATTTTGAGATCATTTAGAGGAAAAATATGTAGGACATCCCTTGATAAAAACAATGCTCATGATAATGTGAATGATTCATACTACTGAAAAAAATGACAAATAAAAAACACAAATATAACAAATCCGAACTCACAACACATACACAGACATTTGCGCCCTAATCTGCATGCACCTTTTGTAAAGTGAAGACGTACATGTACTGACCATCATACTGCACGTTCTGAACAAAAGTTTTACCAGCTTCAAGTTGTCATGGCAACCCCATCATGTCAAGCAGAGCATTGATCTTCACATCCAGCCATGGAGTGTGGCCTTTTCGAAAACCTCTGACCCATGAGGGCGGCAGACTCTTGAAGCCAAAGTGGCAGCCCAGTACAGCTCCTGCTACGCATGCGTTGTGTGTGCTGTCTGCACCCTGCATCACAATCTGTGTCAGTATCGTCCTAGGTACAAAGAGCATTATTGGTGAAAAAAAAAAAAAAAAAACGTATATATGTGTGTGTGTATATATATATATATATATATATATGCATATGTCAATGTGACATCAAATTTTCGGCATATGGGGTCAAGCGTATCATCAACATCAAATATCCTACATTCCGTAAGATGGCCAACTCTCAGTCAAAAAGTGAAACGCTGCCACTTGGAATTGTGGGAATTTGAAGGAGTGCACCAACTAGCGTTTAGCGGGTTAAGTTTCCAGGTGAGCTGTACTTTTCTGATATGTTTGTGTGAGGCCAAGGCATAATCATACATAATAGCTGTGAAACTTTTGGAATTGTATTTTGAAAAGAAAAAAACAAACAAACAATTTCAATCACAACTTCATGATTTTGAAGTACTCTCACAAACTAGTAATACCACACCTACTAGTAGTGATCAAATAAATAACATTAAATCACTTTAAATCCCTCAGCAGGGTCTCATGCAATGTCACAGTCAGAAAAAAAAAAATATGTAGAATAGAGAGGAGTGAGCAATGCTTCATCATGTCAGACAATTTCCAACCCATTAGTCACTGAAATGCCCAAAACTGCCTGTCTGTTTTTGTTGTTGTTGTTGTTGTTGTATTTTTTTATAGTTAAATTTTTACTACTTTTTTTTGTTTTCATACTGATAAGAATACAGAATAAGAAATATGAAAGAGGTCAAAGGCCAGCAAAAGCATGTAAGAATAACTTCTGTGACACACCATTCTCTTGGTAGAGTCTTAATAGGCTTTCAAATAAACATATAAACACACAAAGTGAGTTTTTTTTTTACATCATTTAGAAAGCTGTTAAAATGAGAGCAATATTGCTGTATCTTCCAGGGAACCATGGGGCCATAATGTACAGAATCTTCAGTTGCTACAATGTTAATGAGGCCATTGTCCTTTAGACAAACACAATATTAAAAAAAAAAAATCAGGCATAACAAACCCCATGAAACTTTGCTTCCAGGGTCGCAATAAAAGGCATGTAAATACAAATCACGCTTTGAATTCCTTCTTTGCTTTGCACTTGAAGAAAGCCCTAAGGCCGCATAAACAGAACTTTTTTTTTTCCAAGCTCCTCTGCCTCTAACACCACCCACCTTGACTCTTCACATGTCATTGCAAGCTATCATTATCCCCATCCCTCCTGACTGACAAGCTGAGCTACACGTCTTAAGGGATACTCTCAAAATGACAATAATAGGATGATTTTGAAAACTAATGGCAAGCAACTTCAAGTCGGTGGTTTCCTTATTACAAGCTTGAAATAAAAAACAATTAGGCGTTACAAGCAGAATGAGAGCAAGCCATAAAAACAAATATTGTGCATCTGATTTTTTTAATGGAGAAAATCGGTACAAAGATAACGACTGAAATGATAGCAAATAGTCACTTGAAGTATTCATAATATGGTAATATGGAGAAAAGCTGTAGATACAAAAATATATCAGACAAAATACTAGTACATGAGGGACATTGAAGGACAAAATGCATACAATATTGGCATTCTCTTCATATCAGTTCACAAGAGCAAATATTCCTTCACAATCACTCAGCGAGAATACAGCTTAAAACACAAAAACATACAAAGTATGTATACAGACAGTGCTTCTAATAATGATAACCCCTGGATCTGTTCAAAGCAGGCTTATTAAACACTGGGCTTTTCTATTTTGAACACTACTGAGATAAGAAATGTTTGGGGTTTTTAAGCACTCTTATCCCATTGAAGTCAAGTCCTGAGTATACTCGGGCAGGTGTCTATGGGAAATGCATGTTATAGCAAAATCACTCCGTCCTCAATGGGTAAAGTATGACTTTAAGAAACAGAAGCAAATGAAATGGCATCTCGCTAGTCTTGCTGGAACAACATGGTTTATTTCAAGTCATTACTACTGTTACTAGAACATGTACAAGAAATATTACAACATATTAATCCACCTGGGGCTGCAACATGTCTTTTCAGCAAAAGAAACAAAGTCTCTAAAAGTGCACTATAAACAATGTGGATTATATCTCTGTGCTCCTCTTTAAATGCATTTTCATTAATCCTTCATGTTGCCCTCGGGCAAAGATGTACGCAAATGCTTTAATGGGATCTTTCAGAAATACACATGTTAAGAAGAGATGGACATTTTGAGCAGAATATCACATGGGAAGATGTGTTTATAACTCCACATGGATAAACCTAGTTTCCAGTTGCCCCAGGAGCAAAGATTAACATTGATGATGTAAAAGAATAAATTGGAATGGATAAAGAGAAGGGTTATTTATTAGATGCCCCAAACTCTAATGAGAATGAAACAACAGCATTTTGTTGTGACAATAAGTGAACATGATCACGAAAATACCCTTTTCCATCTGTGGTACTTGAAGAGCATGTACATGCAAAACTACTCCAAGATATGATGTGGACATTATATGGATACAAAAAGCATAAAAATGCGTAAATTATGCACATATAAAGCAAGGTCGTTTGCATTCCAAGTAGTCACACAGGTAACATCCAACACAGCTTCAATTGTCACACATGGGCCACACCACCCACATCGCCAATGGTCGCAAAGACAGAGCCCCATCAATTATACTGTTCACAGGCACACACTGACCACCTCAATCCCATCTTCAGTGGTCACATGGAAAACAGCCTTCATGGTCAATCTAAACCACACTCATTATGCCCGCATGGTCATACTGGTAAGCTACTTGTACACTCATTACACCTTCAGCGGTCACACTAAACCCGTTGAGGACTAGTCTTGAGTATACTTGGGCAGGTGTCCATGGGAAATGCATGTTGCAGCAAAATCAGTCTGTCCTCAATGGGTTAAGCCACATGCATCTCATCTACGTGATAACACATATGCCACACTTGATATTACACTTTTTATACCGTATGTCCCAAAAAAAATTACAATGGGACCCTCCGCAATGATAACTTTAAAAGTAATGAATCAATTAAAATACAATTTCAGGGTATGAAACTATAACTCATTGCCCACATTTTACAGAAAATCCCATTCAATTTGCTGCAGTGGTCAAAGAGAAATGAGGAATTTTGTAGAGTATGTCAGGAATCTCTTCCCACCTAGTTCTGGCTATTGTTTTCACACATTAATATGCAGCTCCAAGAGCATCTGAGTGCTGAACTTCAAAGAATCAGACTCACGGTATGCTTTACAACAATCCACATTTCTCTGTGACCGCTTAACCAAATTGAATAGGGTTTTCTGCAAAATAGAGCCAAGATGTTATGTTTTAAGACCCTGAAGTAGCATTTAGACAGTCTAATCATATTGGGAGTTATCAATGTGAAAATCTGATTGCATTCTTTTTTTTTTTTGAGGCGGGGCGGGCATACTGTAGTGATCATACATAAGCCACACTCACTACACCTTTGTGATCATTTATAAACCACACTCATTGCATCTACAGCCCCGTTTTAACAGAGCCTTTTGAACCACAGTTACCATGACAATGTCCAGACAATCTTTTTTTCTCCCCCTGTCTGTTAAAATGCTCTATGAAAAATGTTGCACGGATGTTGTCACAGTGTGAAAAACTTTTACCAAATTCTAACCTAGCAAGCTAGGGTAATTACCCCAACATTACTCTGACATTACTGCAACAACATCCTGACGATCCCTCTGTTTAGATGCTCTCGTAGTAACATTCCGCTAAAACACTCAACAAGCACGCACAATATCAAGACAGTATGACACACCATGGACCAATCACATACATGGATTGTAACCACATCTCTTTTAAAGAGACATATTCCCACCACAGACAAATCGAGCAAATAATTGAGACTAATGATTGCACCTATGAATTTAAGAACAAAATGAGGAACACATGATATATCTCAAGAACTTGTTGGATGACAGCAAAGTTCATCCTTTGGGGATGAAGGCCTTCTACAGAAGCCAACTGACATCTACTCTCAGCAATGAAGGCCTTCTATGGAAGCTGATTTTTCTTCCTCCTTTACAAGCTTGCATCATACTGTTTTAAATGATCCATACATTGCAACGGCAAGGTGAACAAGAACTCTGTCTCATCTGCATCTGCATCAAATGGTGTGGCCTACCAGGTGATGTGATATCACAGTGAACTTTGGTAGCTTTCTGATTCTGTATGTAACTACGACCTTAAAAGGAACTGTGCAATGCAAATGCATGTTGACTTTTGTTGATTCATAATATCCTCAACATCACTCATCACTCTAAATATGTGCCATATGTTTTATAATAATTTTTCTCTATTTTTCTTCAGATAACTTGGATACACCTGTAAAAACCCTTCCAAACCAAGACTCTGCCATTGACATTGTTGGTCTACCATTGCTTAACTTAAATATGATTAACAAAAGACATTGGAATGTGCCTTTCACTAGCTTGCTTGAGTCCATGTTTCTAATATGATCAACAAAAGCCACATCTTTGATGATTAAGACACTATGAATCAATACATGTCAACATGCATTTGCATCACACAGTGCCTTTAACTTTTTATGTGCCACGTTTGCACGCTCTACTCAGTCGATGGTGTGCCAACTTCGCATATTCTGCTCAAATGCACAAAACCGCCCAAATCGATCGTTAAATCACAAAATGCCACAGTACAATGAAAGCTTTTCTAGCGATTCATTTCCTCTCGCACATAGCTTGCATTTTATGTGGTGAATGACCAGCAAGTGGTGTTTCCTAATGGATTCTGCATTTAAATTCTAGGTTTCTGTCACTGTTTTGTGTGCCGAAGTCATGCCTTTACAATAATGTATCTCTTAGTCATTTGAAATAAAAACAATCATAGATTTATCACAAAGTTTACATCAAAGTGAAGCTTGGCATTTTCTCTACAACACTGTTAACTACATGTCCAGCTTAACAGAAATCTATAAAAGTTACAAATATTTGAAAAACAGAATGTTTTCCCAAAGCATGACAATGTTGCTGTCTCAGAATAATGTGGCACACAGGGGGTTTAAACCATGGCACATACAGAGTTAATACCATTGGCCTATCTCTGGGGGCAACATCCTCACAGTAGGTCCACTCTGCTGAATACAAGTTCTTGGGAACCTCCAACACTTGTATACTTGTGCATGATTACATTTCTTCATGATGAACATTGACTGATTGATTGCTGAATGCCTAACATAATCTTAATTTGAATATAATATGACTGCTGCAACCTGAAGATATTTCTGCACATGTATCGAAACGGGTGTCGGGACCTACCTGAAATCTTTCTTTCTGGATGCCCTCAGTGCAGCAAGGCATGCAGCGACAGGTCTGAAGGTGTGACTTGGTTTCTCAGGGTGCAGAGATGACAAACTGCATGAGAAGGAAACAGATCAGGGCAAGAATACTGTAAAACCAAAAAATTTTGCGTAAATGAGAATGCTGCAAATTTCGCGAGGAGGAAAGATTCATTACGGAAAATGCACACGAAAGTTTTCGACACAATTCATTGATGTCAGGGGCAATTTGCAAAAGTTTTGTACTGCGAAAAAGACTGGTGGCTCCAATTTGCTAAAGTTTCACGCTCCACATGTGTCTAGTTTACAGCATGTACATGTATGTGTTTCAAGGCTAACATGGGATTAAAGGAGACATACATGTAGGAGCCTATCAGCACACGCAAACAACAGACAAGTCTTTGGGACAACATTGACACATAATAACAATGCACTTTATACTGGTGTTTCTAAGCGCACTGGTGCTATTCATACAAAAAGACTAGAAAACACAATAACATTAGGATAATGCAAAACTAAAATTACAGCCACAAAAGAAGGGGAAGACAAAAAAAAGACAATACATGTAATTCAGTGATACAATAATTAATGACTGACTGTGTGCACCTCCAGAAAAAAGAAAATACAACTGATTATGAGTTTTGAGAAGAATTTTAAATGATGCAATAGATGAGGCATTCTGAATATGAAGAGGGAGTTTATTTAAAAGAGTGGGGGCAATGGAGGAGAAGGCTCGGTCACCATAATGGGTTTTTGTTGTATGTGGGCCATGAAGTACTGTAATTGGAGAGCGGAAGATGAACATACCAAATGATGCACACTTATCTTCCTTCAGGGGATGGGGAGAGGAACAGCCAAAGGGAAATAACTAAAACATGAGATAACAATGAAATAAAAGTGAACAGATTCTTCCCATAGCACCGGGCCTAAGGCTTAGGGGAACGCATCAAAGAGGCTTTAATGTATAATATGCAAATTACAGAGAAGTTTTATTTCTTCTAGCCATAAGAAGGAAAATTCAGAAGAAAGAAGCAAAATTCACTAACAAAGAAGTCACAGTTTGCATGCTACTATAAATGGCATGACCAACTTAGGCAGTGCCAATGTGAACAAACCTCAACTTGAAGCTTGGTTTTAAACTAGAAATGTTGCTATGGCAACTGGTATGCCTCCGCTAAAATGTCAAAAGTTCTTCCAGCAGGTGGTCTGTAGTATGTACTGTCAATGTGAGAGGGCAGTTTTATATGACTGGTGAATAATCACTATCTGGTAATACGCAAACACCAATTTTTAAAGGCAGTACTTTCAGAAATTGTTAAGATATGGGAAAAAAGAGCAAATTTTAGCATTTTCCCTTGCTCTTTGACCCACAGTCAAAATCTTTCCTACAAAATCATTGTGCGATCATGCATGCACATTGTACATACCAAGTATAATTAAGTTTTATAAGTGTGTACATCGAGTCATTTATAAAGTATGGTGAAAATAGTGTACATTGTAATTCTAGCATTTTAATATGACCCTTGACTTCATGACTCAATAATTCCCAGAAGAATCATTGTCAGGCAATATGTAAATCTAAAAGGTTTTGCAAAAATACATGTATCTTCAGCAATTTGGGAGATTTGGAGAAAAAGGTTAAATTTTAGCATTTTCACTTGACCTTTGACATGTGATCTTTGACCCAAAACTCTTTTGGAGAAGCCATATCTGGTGATACATGTATCTACTAAACTTAATGAAAATACTATGTACATTCAGGCATCTAGGCGAAATGGGGGGAAAACAGTGACATTTTAGAATTTGACCTTGACCTATAACCTTTGGCCATGAATGTGTGTGACCTTGAGCAAATAGGCGCAGCTTTGTCCACTCATACATAAATACAGTTTTATTTGAGTGCAAATGGACCTGAAGTTATGCCATTCTTAACCCGTTGAGGATGAGTCCCGAGTATACTCGGCAGGTGTCTATGGGAAATGCGTGTTGTAGCAAAATCAGTCCGTCCTCAACGGGTTAAAATCGTCTATGAAAGGAAGGATGGACTGCTTGATAGTTAACAAGAAAACACAATAATGCCTCAGGCGACACTTTGTGGCAGAGACACAAAAAAAGGAAAGAAACAGACAAATCTTGCTTAAAAGTCCAGATGTCACTAGAAGGAGTTTGGTCAGGCTGTCCTACATCCATTCATGGGTCATGTACAATTGTACTAGGTCTGCAATTCATCTCTTAATCAATCACTTTATTGTTTCAAGACATCTATGAGAAAATGGGTACTCTACCACAATTCAATCTCTGTCAAGAGGTTTCTGGTGGTTGTACGCCTTTGTTTTTTCTGTTATACTTTTCATTCATTCGACACTTTGTGTGACAGACCGAAGTGTTGTTTTGTACACTGACTATGCTTCAGTATAAAAGACAGGAAATTAAAGCACTCTACATGTACACAGATTGGTATTGTGCATCATATTACACTCACATACAATGTAACTGCAGGTCAATAACACTATGGAGACAAATAAAAAATATAATAGCTTTTGAACATATTTCAACTTTAAAAATATATTTCAATACCTCATTGAAGGTGGTAGACATCTCTCAAACAATACATACAAAATAGAATATACAAGGGAAATCTGTTCAGTTGATTTTAAACAAATTGCCATTGGCATATTTTGGAGAGATACTGGTTGAATCTCAACAAACATCATTTGAGGGCTGAGGTTTTCCTTTGATGTGTACATGTTGTATACTTCATTTTACGTCTAGAGTTCTTGGGACTGTTAAGTACCAAGGAATTACAAAGAAAGAATAGACAGTCATTGCACTAGACTTTAGAATTGACTGCAGGGTGCACCCTTTCAATGATAGAAAATATACATTAATGATAAGAGACAGACACCTTGAGGCAATTTATCCGACAAAACCAGAAAATTTGTTTTCAAAATACATGCCCGCAGTAAAACAAGATCAAAAGAAGTATAAGGAAAATACACTTTGACTCGAAGCACCTGCAAAATAAGATTCTTGGCAAGTGTTCTGTTTATCAAATGTCTTTTTGAAATTTACATCAGTCCTGACAAAACAAATTTTCACAAAAACACTTTTTCAATATATGCAAGAAGGTACAAGGCTCTTGATATTTCATCCAAATCACTTCTTGGTAGAGAAGATTAGGTGCAGTAAATTTTTGTCACAAGGAAGATGACAAGCATAATATTAAAAAAGAAATAAAGAAGTGGCAAAACAGTGACTCAATATTACAAATTGATGGTTGAAAACACACACACACATATACATACAATCACCATCGATGAATAGACAAGAGCTAGTGCCTCACACTTTGTTGAGAATCACTTTTTTTTTGATTAAATGTCAGATAATCAATAAGTGATATCCTGTCCAAATCCTAGTTGTCTCACCCCAAAAATGAAGCCACCATGGCACATCAAAGGAAAGGTAATCCCATCTATCATTGTGCTTTGACTGCCATGGTTTCTTTTTTGCTCTCCTAAACACTTTGACATTTTGGAGATATGAGGTTTTGTAGCCCTATACGCATGTATATGTATGTCTGTATGTATTGATCACACAGCATAATCATCACCATTTCCATTAGCAGCAGCAATCTGTAGACACACATGCATAGCGGTCAAGATCCTGTGACACTGACAGAAACTATGCCTGTACCTTTGAATACTGGATGTTGAGCAATAGTCATTAAACATCTGCCGGTGCTCTTCATGAATGAGAAGTTTTCTCCCCGTCTCCGTTGCCATAGCGATAATCCGCTCCAAATTCTCAGCATCTGACAGGCTGTGATTGTTTTGGAGAATGAGGGCAACCAGCGTTGATACCAACAAACAGCTGGCTTGGCACCTACGGACAAGAGAAACCATGCAGAAAACAAGCTCATAAAAGCATTTTGCG
Source organism: Diadema antillarum (assembly GCF_040938485.1). Classification (NCBI taxonomy): domain Eukaryota; kingdom Metazoa; phylum Echinodermata; class Echinoidea; order Diadematoida; family Diadematidae; genus Diadema; species Diadema antillarum. The sequence goes on from NW_027270982.1 coordinate 3,565,708, forward strand.
AGGTACGAACATCCCAGTGCAAAGATTCATTTCCTGACCGTCTCCATTGATGTCAGGGCTGACACATTGGGATAACGACAGAGCACTGTCGTCATGCAAATTAATTTCCAACAAAGAACATTAGCACATGACATCCTGCATCACAATCTTTTGACAGATTTTCTTGGAAAGGAAGCTGCAATCAAGCATTACAAATCCCGTAACTGACTGTAATTGTTGTTGCTCTCCATAAACATTTACTTTGATAATGTTTGTGGTTCAGAGGAGCACAGCTGAAGTCACTGAATTGATGGAGCACATCAGAGTGTTTAATTTTGTCTCTTTGGAGTAAAAAAAAAAAATCAATTCAGTCAAGGTGTCAACAGAATAGGGATATATGTTTGACGTTATGTTTGACATGATATTATGTGTTGGTGGTAACTGTAGAAGAATCACCACCAAAAAAAACTAGAATTATCACTGAAGGTGATTAATACCCCCGCCCCTAGTGTCGCTTTATAGTATGTGATGTCATGAGGGCAATGACATTGATACCAAGTTTGTGCACTTGTCGAATTGGAAACAGAATAATTTTAGTTTACTGTACAATTACAGAGTTGACACTGAGTTCCACAAGGTTTGGGTAAAAAGTGTGGTTACCATGGCAATGCATTGTCTGATACAAACACAAGGGACATTTTGCATAACTACACTTAAAGACCATCATACACACCAAATTTGACCTTCATAGCTTGAATGGTTTAGTTTGATACAAAAATGAGTGGTTACCATCATGATGGCAACACATTTTCCTTAAACTAACACATCGGTGTCTTGCAAAACTACACTTCTAGATCATGATACATACTAAATTTGACTTTAATTGCTTGAATGATGGAGAAGTTATTCGATCTGCAAGGTTTGGGTAAAATTGTGGTTACCATGGCAATGGCTTGTGTGACAAACACAAAAATTATGTGCTCCACATCTATACCTCAGGGCCATAATGCCTACCAAATCTGGTTTCAATTGCTTGAAAACTGTAGAAGAAGTTCACTCCACAGGATTAAAAAAAAACCAACATGCTGTTACCATGGCAACGCATTGTCCGATACAAATACAAAGGACATTTTGCAAAACTACACTTAAAGAGGATCATACACATCAAATTTCACCTTCACAGCTTGAATGGTTTATTTTGATACAAAAATGAGTGGTTACCATGGCAATGCATTGTCTGATACAAACACAAGGGACATTTTGCATAACTACACTTAAAGACCATCATACACACCAAATCTGACCTTCATAGCTTGAATGGTTTATTTTGATACAAAAATGAGTGGTTACCATGGCAACACATTTTTCTCATATTAACACATTGGTGTCTTGCATAACTACACCTCCCAATCATCATACATACTAAATTTGACCTTAATTGCTTGAACGATGTGGAAGTTATTCAATCCACAAGGTTTTGGTAAAATTATGGTTACCATGGCAACGCTTTGTCCGACAAACACAAAAATCATGTGTTCCACATCTACGTCTCAAGGCCATAATGCCTACCAAATTTCATTTCAATTGCTTCAAAACTGTGGAAGTTGTTCACTCCACAACATTTCGAAGAAAACATGCGGTTACCATGGCAACGCTTTGTCAAGTACAAACACAAAGAGTGTCTTGCATAACTACACCTACAGATCATCATAGATACCAATTTTGAAATTGATTGCTTAAATACTACGGAAGTTATTCAATCCACAAGCTTTTGGTAAAATTATGGTTACCATGGCAACGCATTGTCCGACAACCACAAAAAACATGTCTTGCACATCTATATCTCAATATCATCATTTACCCTAAGTTTCATTTAAATTGCTTCAAAACTGCAGGAGGATTTCGCGACGCAAAATTTTGCAACAGACCGACCGCCCGACCGCCCGCCCGACCGCCCGCCCGACCGCCCGCCTGACCAACATCACAGTGATTCCTATATACCCCCTTCACACTACATGTGGCGGGGGTATAAAAAAAAATAAAGTCATATATGATCAGTTGGCCACTTGGGCCCTATAAAATAAACCAATTTGTATCAAGCCTAACTTATATAAGAATTTCAAAGAAATGCATGCCCTTTGACACACTACAGACCTGAATTCCCGGGCCGGAGATGTTTGTTATATCAAAGATTTCTTGATTAAAAAAATGAAATGATGTTCATTTTTGTAGAGGTTTGTCATTCCACAGCACACAAATTCTCTATACCTAGATATTAGTTGATAAAGAAATGATTTAGGGTTTGTCTTAATCCACACATTTGTGACGTTATTCTGAATGTTCGTTTTCAGGAGGTTCATTAATCCGAAAATGAAATGAGGTCCATTATTCCGACAGTAGATTTATCTGAAAATGAAAAAGGCTTGTTATTCCAAAGGTTGTTCAATCCAAAATGATAAGAAGGTGACTGCGTATTAATGAACAGTCTTCAGAATTATAAACCTTATTTTGTGTTTGGATTAACAAACTTTTGTAATGATAAACCTTTTCTCACTTTTGTAATAAAGAATCTTATTCTATATTTGGATTAATGAACCTTTGGAATACCAAACCTTTGAAATAATGAACTGTGACTGAAATTCCACATCAAACTAAATTACATAAAGGCAAACTGAGAGGAAGGCATGGTATTGGATTGAATGAACTATTTTTTTACAAAATTATAATGACATATGCATTCAAATATATTTCATATATGTGACCGTGCACCTCAAAACGAACATAAAGTCGCACACACTGATTTTGCGTGAGGACTGAAAATAAGTGAAATGGGTCAACCTAGCCGAACTTGACTTTTTCATATTTTCTGAAAGAGCGGGTCTTCTTTTACATTATGCTAAAATTTGGTATCATAAAACGGGCAGGAAAGTGTGTTTTTTTAGCAGTTTATTTCGAACATTTTTGGCAGAATAGTGTGATTAGGTGCGTCTTACGAATCCCCTTTTCATTTCTGAAAAACCTTGTCCACACTCTTCACTTTCAACTCTAATAACTTTTGAAAGGATAGTGCTACTGCTTTCAAAGCTGGCATTAATTATGGACAGAATGTGTTAATGAGGCATGCTAAATTTCAGTTTAATCTGATAATCCCTTCATTGTTGTTACTCTGGTGGTTTACTTCCTGTTTTTTGTCCCATTCATCGCACAGCCAGCACGGTTTGGTAAAGATTAAGCGCTTGAATAGACACTGTACTTCAGAGCCTCTTTTCTCAGTTCACACTTTTCCTGAGTTTGTGCTTTCTTTCCAATATTTAGATGGGTTTGGAGAGTCCATTTGATCTGAGTTATACATCATTTTAAAGCTTAAAGTCTGCTCTTTCAGAATATGGTCTTAACTAAAAATTCATATCTGGCGACTTTTTGTTTGTTTTGAGGTGCACTGTCACATATGATCCCACTCCACATTCAAGCTCATTTTCATGCAGAAAGAATGAATTCAAGTAGACATAAATGTTTCCATCTCAGTTTTTTTTTTTCCAAAATTAAATAGAGAAATGAGAAAGATGTGACACTTTCAGGTGTGAAATATTTTAATTCAAATCTACAACCAGAGAATCACTCTGAGAGCACAAACCTCCACCGAACAGCTCATTTCCACCACTGATCTTGTTCATCCATAGAGATCAGTGATTTTTCCACCCATATGTATGCATGCTGAAAGTCACCCAATTTCCCAGCCTTTTGTTACATCATCAACTTCCAGCTTGAACTCTCAAGTTCATTGACCCTTCCTGTCAAAATATCAAAAATCCTCCAGAATATCCACCAAAATTCCTGGATCACTACCAAAATTTAATTATCTGTTACTTGTGTCTTTCTCAATCGTTCCTGTAAGTTTTATCTAAATCTGTTCGAACCTTCTTGAGTTATTTTGCACACAGACAAACCTTCAACCAAACAAACAAACGGCACTGAAAAAAAAAAACTCCTCCCTTGGCGGAGGTAATAAAAGAAGAACTCCACTCCGCATTTAACTTGTCTTTCATACAAACAGAGTGAATCCAAGTGAGCATAAATGTTTCAAGCATAATTTATCCAAATTAAATATAAAGTAATAAAGATGTGACATTTTAAAGTTTTAAATATCTTAACAAAACACTGATGCCAATCAAAAGTTCAAAACCATCTCTGACACATAGAGTTGCATGTACATGAGGGCATGGTGTCTTTGCCTTGCTTCTCTGCCATTGGTTTATAGCACACAAAGTCATTTTGAAAACTTTTCTTTTGATACACTGTAACAACTATAATGTCCCCAAATAAACATGCCTAGCTTTCACACATACCAAGAGTGCTTAATTTGAAACATGATTGTACTGATGTACCACTAGAAGCAAGTTTCAAATTAAGCATCCTTGCCGTGTGAATGCAAATTGCGGAGGGTCATTTAAATCGTAATTATAATCATGTTTCAAATGGCGGTCCGCAGACGTTTTCCAATCACGATTCGCCAGAATTAAGCATTGAAATGACCATGTGAACGTAATTCAACTCCAGTCGTGTGTATTTTTTTTTGGGGGGGTGGAGCTAGATTACGGTGACCTTAAAACCACTTCCGCAGAAAGACTGTGCTCCTCAGATGCTTGCACTGCAGTCAAAGCACATGCTACTTCCAGCTCAAGAGTGATTGACAGGAGATTGGAAAGAAGCCAACCTCCCCTCTTCGCTCTAAAATCCAAAACCGCAGAATCCATGAAGCCTTCCTCAGTTGTGTGAACAAACAATGATTTGAACTGTAATTGCAATCGTGTTTGTAATTCAGCATTCAAATTAAAGGACTCTCGGTTTGTGCAAAAGCATAAGGAGAGATTGCTGATGAATCTAATGCCAGTGAGCATAATTTCCTCATGTTTAATTCATTTTTGTCTTTTCTTTTTTCAAAGGGGATTTAGTAGAGATTGGCTATCAGTCTTTTGTGGAAATGCCATCCTAAGCTCCTCATTTGCTGCGCATGTGTGACATTGATTCACCGAATGCAAAGTTTGACAATGCTATTTATACCTTGTAGTCTTATTTGGAATTGATTTGAGTGGAGTTAATGGAACTTTCACAGAACGCATTTTGGTTTCATTGCATTAGCAGAGGAGAACTTTATTATGGGGGTGGAGTATCCTCTTCGAGCTCGATATAAGCCTTGACACAAGCCAGCTCACAGCCATTGCTGATCTTTCTATAATAAAAAAAACACTTGGTAGAATAACTGTAAAATGAGGAATGTTCGTGTGCATCTTAATTTCACAAATTTCGCAAGAGCCAAGATTCGTGAAATTAAAATGCACATGAAAGTTCTTGTCTACACTATACGTATTGAATGTTACACACAACTCTTGAAAATTTCATGTCGCGAAAAGGCCGTCGGCTCCAATTCACGAAACTTTCATGCCTGTCATATTTCTTCTATAGGTGAAAAGTTTGAAAGTCTATTTAATTCTGTACATTCCAAGACTGACATTTCATGAAATTAGAGTACTTTTCATCACTCATTATGCACTGATCATTCCGAATGGCTCAAAGTTCATTTCATCTTGGCAGTCACACAATAGATCAAGTTTCTTTGTAAATCAACTCAGTTTTAAACAAAGTAAGGCAGTTCAGACAGAACATCAAATATCTTGAACATCAATGTGTTTGTTCTGTTATGGCATTCAACAGTAACAAGTCTCCACGGATAGCAGTTGCCAACACTTTTTGGTACTCATTTATTGCAATGAATTATACAAATTACGCTGAAGAGATTCACCTGTTAGAACGACATGTACGCGGCTGTCACCTGGCAAAACTATGTATCTCGTTTGACGCGATTTCGAGATATTCACGTTTAAAGTTTAAACGCCTGCCATTTTACATAGAGTGATTTACATAACTTGGAATTGTATTCTATAACAAAAAGGAAATTTTTATGTTTTATCTAACTCAAAATACATGCTCATTGCCACATATTTAGAGAAATTTTAGAGTTTTTTAAAAGATACGTAGTTCTGCCTGATCATGAGAATCCCATAGATTGTGTACACATACGACACACGCGTACAGATCGGAACTTGAGATATGTAGTTCTGCCAGCCGCTCAAGCTGCCTCAATGAAGGAGTACGATCAGGCAAAACTACGTCACTATAGCAGTTACCTGCTATGAATCTCAAGTTATGTAGTTCTGCCAGCTCAATGATGTCATTTTTACCCAAAAAACTTTTTATTTGAGAATTTTATTTTAAAAATTACAAAGAGTTATAACATCATATTTTAACATGTTACACAAGATGTTATGAAAAACTCAATAAACCAAGATACCTGTAGATGTTATCAATACCAAGATGCTGGGGGCGTTTGACTCAACGAACTTGCTCTTAGCTCCATAAAAATTAGTAAGTGCAATTGTATTTACTAATTTGTAAGAATACAGAGCTTTTCAAAGTGCTGTGAAGTAGGCATGAGTGCAAAATGTACTTCAGCAGTATGTGGAAACTCCCACTTGTGAATAGTACATATCAAGGTTTAGGAGCTCCCATCTTACGCATTTTCTTTTCTGGGAAGCCAAGGAGTACCCGGTAGTGATGAAATGCACTTACATACATCAACCAAGAGAGGGCTGCACGCTTTGTGCCACATGACTATTTTCACACCAAGTGAGTATAAAGCATTATATTGTATAATTACATGATCAGGCACATACATCTCTTCTTCATTAATTTCAAACTAATGACAAAAACAAACCATACTCTGAGGTGTTGTCCCTGAAATGGGTTACAAAACTTACAGATTGAAATGCACTCTAATATGTTGTGTTTTCCACATTAAGTGGAACAACACCTCAGTTCACAATGTCGATGTGGGCTCACTATAGCTCTTTTACAAACTACACTTCTTAAAGTCGGACGATCGTCACCCCTAATGGTGCGTTATTTCGTAATCTCCCGAATGACCGAAGTTTGTGCACGCAATTGCGCAATGCCAGACTCGGTGCTATATCCATAAACGTGTGGGACAATGCTGCCACTGAGACAGTATGTGTGTGTGCGTGTGTGTGAACGCATCATACACAAAAACATTGTGACCGCGAGCTGCGGTGATGGGAGGAGAGAGGCCAGAAGACGCGTGGCTCTTTTGACCTCTCTTCATGCGCATGCGCACTGAGAGTGTGCGTCCATTCGGAAGCTCTCGCGGCTCGGGCAGCCATTTTGGGACAGGAGATTTGTAGTCTAAAGTGTTGTTTGCTGACCCATTGAGCCAGCGCTATTCTCATTCGGTGTCACTACATTTGGTACAAAATGGGGGAAGGCAGCATGTTGCGTTCGTCTCCGTGCCGCACAAACCACTTGCCACGATTGTAAGGCTTTAAGTTCAGTTTAATGTATATGTTGTAGGGTGAACATTTTTTACAAAATACAGAATTGTGAAAGCAAAAATCAAAATTAGATTTACAGTTAAAGGAGAAGAGCAAAAACAATAATATGGTGGATTCCGTGATTACAGCAAGACTAGTAATACACTTTTGACGTTTTAATAGCGAAATCACTACATGTACATCCATTCCAAAGTTTGATGAATTTTGAATTTTTGGATTGATTCCAAGTGCTGCCCTCTCTACAGAATTATAGATGGAAACTCTACAACATCAAGATACCACATTAGCAGAATTATCTGGAGACAACATAAAAGAAATGACAAACACTTAATTTTCACTTAACCCTAACTAGGCCGGGCTATTTAGGTAGTTGATAGAGCCGGGGGGGGGGGGGGGGGGGGGCCTCCCAGGCCCCCCTCCAGATCTCGGCCGTCGACCACGCGATCGCGACGAAAATTGGCACACACATTGCCTATGATGTAATCTAATATACCATGAAGTTAATTTTTCAAAAATCATCATTTATGCTAAATTATGCTAATTTATGCATGATAATGCATAAAATCAGTCTATTTGGCATAAATCACAAAATAAAGCTCAAAACAGGCACATTTTTTGTGTAAATATTCTTTTTAGTGTCCTTAGCAAATGTAGTAAAAAAAATTGTGATATCAGAAAAAATTCTTAAGTATTTTATTGTTTTTTTGAATTTCTTATGTATTTCTTTGTTTTTTCGACTTTGTGTTTTTCATTGTTTTGTTTTGAAATTTGTCCGCGACATCGCTCCAAACAAGAAAATATGTTATTCATTGATTTTAATCAAAAAAACACCAAAATAATCATGCTTTTACGAAATTTGCCAGTAAGCACAGTTTGCATTGAAATTGTACACGAATTAACGTTTTTGAGCAATTTTGGGTCTGACATGCATGTACATATTTTTACGTAACTTCGGAACCGCGCACCCGGGCGTCGCAAATTTGGTGTTAAAAGATGCAGGAGACTCGAAAGAAAAAAGTCATGAAACGTCGCGGCGATAGCTTTTTGCGATTGCGATACATCCCGTGGAACGTCGAGGGGGGGCCTCGGAGCCCCCCCCCCCCGGCCTAGTTAGGGTTAAAATGAAAAGCACATACCTGTACATGTACTCTGGACCTAGTATTGAGATGTGTTGGGCAGGTATTAGTCTATCAAATGCCTAATGCAGGAGACAGATTGACAGCTTTTATCAAGCCTTAAAATTATGATTTCATTTATTTGGTGATAATAATTATGAATTTATAATTTATGTAGAGATTCTCTTGTTAATTTTCCGTCTTTGTATCATGATTTGCTTCACATACTGTACACAGATAAAAAATCAAATGCAAAGAATGGTATAGATTTTATCAAATTGCAGCTAACTATGAAACAAAACCAAAAAGATAAAGTGATGAAAATGTTAAGTTTCATGCTTTTCAAGAAACAATTACAATTAGATACTAGTATCAACCATATGTGAATTAAGCTATATAAAGTGATAATGTCATCACCATGCATTACATTCCTTTGATTTGCACTCAGTGCTGATGTGGGGGGGGGGGGTTGTATAGCTGCTATAGGTTACTCAAAACAAGGTTTCTGTGATATACTGTATTTGTGCACAAACCAATCATGTGGTCGCACAAATACCATCATTCAGTAAAAACATTTGAAAGTTAAAAATGCCATAACTTCACTAGTTTTTCCCCCAGTTTCGATGAAAATTTTACCTGTCTGATTTTACTCTACCTAATTAAGGTCAATGTAAGACTGAAGTGAAATTTTACTACATGTATTTCGTACATTCAGGAAATCAGCTGCATATTCACATTCACAGTGGTCAAAATTTTTGCATCCAAACAGTATCCAATAAAAACCCAAAGCACAGTGAAATATTTTGACTCTGTACCAATTTGATATGATTATACATAACCTGTTTCTTTCTTTCATATTTTATTCTTGTATCACCATCTACATGTAGGTACATGTACAGTATGTCCCAAAAAAAAATCACAATCAAATTTGTGCATTGATAACACCCAATATGATTGTACTGTCTAAAACATGCTACTTCAGGGTCTTAAAATGTAACATCTTAGCTCTATTTTGCAGAAAACTCCATTCAATTTGGTTCAGCGGTCACGGAGAAATGTGGAATGTTGTAAAGCATGTGGTGAGTCTGATTCTTCCAAGTTTAGCACTTCGACGCTTTTGTGTGTGAAAACAATCTAGACAGAACTTCCTGATGGAAGAGATTCTTGACATTTTGTTGGCAGATGATGAGCACTGTATTGCCACAGGCTGTGCTTCAATTATGTCATTTCATTTTGTTGTAACCTTGCAAAACGTTGCACAGACACGAAGAAGAGAAAGTAAAGAGCTCTTCAATAATGAAAAATGTGGTTAACTATTGACACAAGTCTTTCTCGTGGGTGAGTTGCAGTACATTAATCAAAGACAGGCCATTTTTCCTGGAAGAAAATTACCTTCTTGTGTAACATGAACGAGCACGAACTTAACCAAATACAAAAAAAAAAAACAATCACGCACTATCTCTGCTGCACCATAAGTGGGTGGAATATATGTTTTTGTACCGAATTCTCATGGTACAAAAACAAATTTAAAAACACACCACTCAGCTCTCTTTAAACAGTCATTTCATCTGCACTACATGATCCCTACAAGAGACTTTTTGCTTCATAGAGTAAACACTCCAACCAAGAATAAAGACCCATCTTCCATCTTCACAGTTGCTTGACGAGGTTTAACAATGAGCGGCATCCTGAATGTGTTACATCTTCAACTTCGGTTGATTATCTTAAATCTATCTTTGCTCACTAAACACACTGCAGGTCTTTGATTCTCCTCAAGAAAAGAAAACTTAAGTTGGTGAACAGTAAAAATATGACTAAAATTCACTTCACTCTCATCTGTTTTGTAACTTGGCGTGGGATGACCTAAGAGTATTACCACATCTATCTTCTGTTCTTTAGTATCGCAGGTTGATAATCTCCATTCATTTCATTCCATTCTGAGCAAAATATACATATATGAGAAAATGATAATTAACCCTTTGAATGCCACATTAAGTTTCTGTACATAGGTTTGTGTGTGACATTTGTGCCCATTTGACTTACTGGCACAGGAAGGGTAAAACATCACTGAAAAATTGCAATGAAATCCCACAGTCCCTCCATGAATATCATGTTCCTACAAAAATGTGATGTTCAAAACAAAGAGAATACATGTAGTTGCCACAAAATCCACAAGAAGTTGAGGTGTTTTCTGACATAAACATATCAGAACATAGAACATAGAACATAAAATTTAGTTGGAGTATTATTTCAACAAGGCAATCGCCAAATTGTGTCTCGCCCATTCGCATACAAGGAATTAATATTTTGTATAACTCACAGAAGTTAATTGACCTGCTTATGACCTTTGACCTTGTGGTGACCTTCAATACCCTAAGGGACATTTACCATCCAAGTTTGGTCACAAACGACAAAGGGATCAAATGTTATGAGCCACAATCAAAACGCGCCCTAAAAAAAATAACATTGGGCCCTAAAAGTTTGTTGACCCCTGTCTGTGACCTTTGACCTTGTGACGACCTTCACCTCCCCAAGGGACATGTTCCATCCAAGTTTGGTCACAAACGGACAAAGGGATCAAAAGTTATGAGCCATAAACGAAATGCACCCTAAAAACTTAACATTGGGCCCTAAAAGTTCGTTGACCCCAGTCTGTAACCTTTGACCTTGTGGTTACCTTCAACTTCCCAAGAGACATCTACCATCACCCAAGTTTGATTGCCATTGTAGCAACATGTGCTGAGTTACGTGTGATAAGAGTCTTGCAAGTAAACTTTAACATATGACCTCAAATGACCTTTGACCTTATCATGTGACCTCTTACGGCACCATAACATGAAGGTACCCAAAGTGCATCCATCACCCAAGTTTGATTGCTATTGTAGCAACATGTGTCGAGTTACGAGTGATAAGAGAGTCTTGCAAGTAAACTTTAACGTATGACCTCAAATGACCTTTGACCTTATCCTGTGACCTCCAACGGCACCATAACATGAAGGTACCCCCAGTGCATCTATGACCCAAGTTAGGTTGTAATCCAAGCAACTTATGTGAAGTTATTTGTCAAAAGAGAGTCTTGCAGGTAAACTTTAACATAGAAAAGAGGGTCTTGCACATACCCTTTAATATATGACCTCAAATGACCTTTGACCTCATCACATGACTTCTGACAACACCATAACATGAAGATACCCCTAGTGCTTCTATCACCCAAGTGTGGCTGCCATTGCTGTAACAGTTGCCAAGTTATGCATCATAAGAGAGTCTTGCAGGTAAACTTTAACATTTGTGACGGACGACGGACGGACGACGGACGGACGACGGACGGATGCCATTTGGATCCCTCAGTCTCGCCTTCACCTCCGGTGGGCGAGACAAAAAGTGATTTTGTGGGCCTGCATTTCCTGCCTGAGGCTAGGTATCTTTATTTTCTACCCTTAAAGGACAAGTTTACCTTCATATACATGTGGATTGAGTGAATGTAGCAATATCAGTAGAACACATCAGAGAAAGTTCGGACAATCCATTCACAAGTTATGAATTTTTAAAGTTTCTGCACACACTGTTAGATGAAAACACTACATCTCAATTAGTTTACAATGTCACACGCGTAGAACGATATAATGAAATTATGAAGAAAATTCACAAAATTTCATTTTTTGAAAAAAAGTGTACACTCCTTTGACTTGGCACTGTCATTTATCCGAAGGGTACTAGTATACTAGTATATCATTGCCCTCCCTTCTGAAAGAGGCATTTCAAGTGCTCTTTTATTATGAAAGAGAACAAATGAAAATATGCTAAATCTTCTATATATTTTCTTTACATCATTTATAAATGTGACATCACAAGTTGTATGGAAATAGTTATTTCATTCAGCAATGGCATCACTGAAACTCCAAAAATTCATAACTTTTGAATGGATTGTCCGATTTTCCCAAAACTTTCCCTTGCGTGTTCTATCAATATTGTTGCATTCTCTCAATTCACATGTACATGAGGGTGAACTTGTCCTTAAAGGTGTGTGAAAAAAAAAAATGTGTGTAAATCCGACAGTAACCTATGATAGCCAGTAGTAGGTTTAATCCTTTAAATTGACTGTAACAAGAAAAATGGCTTGATATTCAGGGATGCAAATGATTATGTTTCAGTAGCTACATGAAAACTCCTCTAAAAAGATTGACAGACGATGTTTTGACACCCATTTCTGAATGCTAGAACTCGATCTGACAGGGAAGTTTGTGGGAATGAAATGTCTTGGCATTAAGTGCTGATATTTTTTCATTGCAAAAGAGCAGGGAGGAGTGCGATGTTATATATATTTACTGGGAAAAATCAAGCTTTTGCTCCATGTACTGCTGGTAAAGTTTGTGTGGAACCTTGAATGTATACTGGCACATGGCACGCAGTAGTTGTTCACTCGAATGATCCTGCATGCTGAGCTTCACAATCAAACGTTGACATAAAGCAACTCCATTGTGATCATACAATAACATCATATATCATATCGTGCATACAGTATGTACATACTGCAGCAGTGCAAATGATATGATCCGGTGCATGGTTTATGTTTGTTTGCATGTGTACAACAAAAATTCAACAGTATTTGGATTCATCACACAAGGTTTCCCCTTGACCAATTTCTGACTTTATTTCTGTTTTGCTTCTAAGTATTCCTTTTCCTTGAACTATTTAAAAGTGCAAACATACTTTTGAGAGTGTAGCGTGTTTTACGCAATTATTGGAAGCATCATTTTGCTTGAATTCAGAGGTGGGTTTCTGTATGTGTGATGCCTGATTTGTGTGACGATGTGCACATGAAAAGGCATTTCCTGCGTTTTTGTCAGATTGTGCTAGCATTCACCATAAACTTCATTTAACTTTTGTTTCACTTCAGTTCCCTCTCTTTCAGTACCATTTCTCTCACCCTTTCCCTTTACATTTCAAAGTAAAGATGTACATCCAAATGTGTTGTATTCATTTTTGTATCAGAATTTCATCTGTTGATCTTCCATATTTTGAAGAACGTTGTGGTCCTTCTCTTTGAGCTATGTGTTTGTCTCGCAACTACTGGAGTGTTGGTGCTTTGAGCTTTGTCTGCTGAGGTGTTTGTCGAGAATGGTAACGAGGATAGCGGTTCAGAATGATCTGCAAAGGATCACCTACTGGTTTGATTAGCGAGAGTGACAGTGATTAGTGATCCTGGCGTCAAAGACAGCTTGCTATGCAAGCGTTTCCTTTTTTTCAATTTCCCTCATCGTCTGTCACTGTTTTTTCCTCCCAAGAATGATCAGAAAACACACAAAAAATACCCAAACATTGACACACGCAAGGACCATGTGCTAGCAACCATTATAAAATGGGTTCAAGAATGTAGCCAATAGGAAGCGCTGAAATGAGACACACCTCCTTCCTTTACTTCAGTACAATTGCACTGCCTGTAATCCTATGGTAGATTGCCGATCGTCTGTGCGCGCAGCGGCTCCTTTGATGAATTGCATGCATACGCGCTGTCAATCCTGTAAACAACTTCTAGTTCGGGCTGCTGGCCGGCCGGCCTGTCTTCCCTTTGTGCATAACATGTGTGGCGTACGTACGTATACTCTACCATATATACATTTTGTACAGTACAGTAGACCAAGCGTTATGGGACCGGACGCGTACATGGAGTCACTTTGAAGAGCAAATCCAACGATTTAGCAGGTTAATTCTCACGCCGTTTTCAGAGTATGTTAATTGTCTGGTAGGCCTATATGAGGTGTCTATATCAAGTCTTTAAGGTAAAGGGTGCATATTCTATGTAAAATAAGTAAGTTTTCATGCGGGAACTTAAGTGTCCGGAAACCCAACCCCCCATTATACTTATACTGTATGTGCGGGACTTCTGCGAGTGCGACGTTCGTAAATGTTTGGGACGAACATCTTCGGACGTCTTGACCCACAAAGGTACGTGAAAAACACTGAAAAATGATGTTAGTTTTCGAATTTTCGACCCATTTTATAAAACAAATGATGCACAGGATTATTTCGTGGCGTTAGTGGAGGCGTAGCTCACTCTCGGGTATTTACAATGTAGTGCAACATGCACTCGGCTTCGCCTCGTGCATGTTTCACAATTGTAAATACCCTCGAGTGCACCACGCCTACACTAACACACTCTATCCTGTGCATCATTTGTATAACATTGCATGCAGGTGTCTGGAAGTTTCATAATGACTCCATTAGAAAAAAACAACAACAAGAAAAACATTACAGATATGAGATAGCAAACAAAAATGAAACAAGTCTCAAACAATAGAACTTTGCATTTTTAAGGTTGTAAACAGCCTGGGAACAGTGACGAAATGCTGACAAGTATTATAGTCTCTAGTGAAAGTCCCTTGGCAGTATTGCAAATGACATGGTTCTATTTTTTTATTATTCTTTTTACAAAAAGTAGACCAAAATGAATTCCTACTTTTCTGCATAGTTTAAATGAGTATTAAAGCTCCAAGCTTTATAGTGATATATATATACTTGTTAATATTCGACAATCCTAAAATAACCCATTTGATTGAAATAAGAGAGTTTGGGAGGTGAAGTTCCATAGAAAAGGGAGGGAAAAAAAGAATTAAAGATTAGGGTTACTCGGGCATGTATTTCACAGTAAAAGCAGCATCTGTCCTTTAAAAAAAATTTTAAAAAATTCATGATCAAAAAAAACTGCTTACGATGTATATCTTGATATCTGTGCTGTTTTAAGCTGCCAAATTTGACAGTAGGTAGAGAAGAGATTACTATCCCAGGTAAGACAAACTTAAAAGATTTGAGTTAGTCAACCCACACGACGTATTTGGCCTGTACCAGAGATTCCTAATCTGTGACTTTCTGTGGGTTTGGAGCTGGGTGGTCACAAACAGAACCGACTCCTCTTACCTCGGATCGTAGTGGGTGGCTCTGCATATCCTCAGGGCGTTGGCCTCTACCTCCTCCAGCTTGTAGAAGTGCGGCACGCCCAAGATGGCGGTACGCACCACTGCACAGTTGTCCGCCAGATGCTCACAGGAGTCCGGGTCGTGGCAGTCATTGTTCCTGCCCCACAGACCCCTGGCAACTGCGTTGGGCTCTTGGCAAAACAGCGGGTTTGCTGTGACCTGGAATACATAGTGGAAGGGCATAGACAAATATTTCAGTATACAATGCTTTTATATCATTAAATCATAGCAGATAATATTATTATGTGCTATGATTGAGATAATGATACTGGTGATGATAGTGACCATACTCATGATAAAGATAGTACAGGTGACTCCCGTTACAAAGGAGTCCTTGTTAAACAGCAGTTTCTTTCATTGTATAGCAATTTTGATATATCCAACACAAATAAAGTGTATGAAGATAGCTAGCTGATCATTCTGGGTCCTGAATTTTACTTTGTCGTATCTGAAATTTTGTTGCAACTATGCTCCTCATAACAGGAGTGCAATGCAATGATAGTTATCACATTCACAATAACATCCCATCATCACAGTAATCAACAACAGTAACATAACAATTACTTTCACAATCACAATAATGAAAACAACAATTATTATTTTTGTTATCATTACTATCGTTATCAGTATTACTACAAATTTTTTATCATCATTATATCAACCCACTGACGGCAGGCTGATTCTGCTACAACATGCATTTCCCATAGACACTTGCCCGAGTATACTCGGGACTCGTCTTCAACGGGTTAATGATTATAGATATCATCATAATTACTACAATGTACATTTATATTGTGCTATATGCACAACAATCAACTCTTACATTGTATGTAAGGATAAAAAACATGTACGAAGGAAAATGAAGTGACTATATCTCTTTGGAAAATACAGAAAAATTAGAGACAGGGGTGAAACAATACATTGAATTTATTTTCTTTTAGTCACTGCAATGACTTGTGAAAACTTTAATTCATTAACAAATTTGCTAAAGAATAGCTAAATGATTTATCACTGGATACAACATTACACACACATCATCAGATGTGTATGGTTCCTTCTCCATATTCACACTTTTGTGCTGAATTCTATTGAAAGATATTTGCTCAAGATGTAAAGAATTTGTTTGCATACTATCTAAAAGGAATGATACAATATGAAATTTTCCCCAAACTTCCCACAGCCAAAATCAACTCCCTTATTTTTTAAGAGTAAACTGCATCTTTCATTTCCTTTTAAATGTAAAACATACCATCAAATGTGCACAAGTTTGTTTGAACAGTCTGAATTTGATCATGGGCCTATTATATAAACTGGAACATCAAAATATATAGCAGTCATGCTTACCATCTACCACACACGCAGTTTAGTTACAGAGGCCCCAACATCCTACCAAACGACAGATTTTGGTTACCTTGGCAACAGTATTGCTGAACCCCTGGAAACCCTTGGTGTCGCCGAGCTCCTGGTAGCCGTGGTTGCACCAGTGCACAAGGCGCTTTGCAAAATCCAGCTCATCCACCACACCGGCCCATTGCAATATGGAGTCCAGAGTCAAGATCTGTGTGTATGAAAAGAGACAGGACAGGGCTGTGATGTGGGTCTGTCCATAGCATGTCTGCCTCACAACCATAATGACGCAGACTTGATTCCCATTGTAGTCCAGCAGAAGTTTGTCAGACCAGGAAAAGTTTTCTCACAAGAACAAGTGAAAGAGTGGATCAATTCCTTTCCCATCATAGCATACATGTCAGATACATTTGACCACATTTTCCCAGACAGCCCAAAGCAGAAGAGTGAGAGAGAGCGGTTCTCGGAGAAAGACTGTTGCAGCCAGAAGATCGAGAAGCAATAAGAAGAGAGCTTGCTAAGCATTACCATCCCCTCAATGACACTAGCAACTGCTTATACAACATCATAACAGGACAAATTGCCTCACGTGAAATCAATGCTGAAGAAGCGCTCAGCATTTGCAGACAGATGATGGCCAAATTTGTCTCAAATCTGCCTGAAACAAAAAATTCACAACAGTATAATAAGCAGTCCTGTCAAGACTATGGAGATGATGAAGAAAGGATTCAAAGTTGGCCACTCTACTGTGAACGATACAGAGACAATCATTCTGAGGTTGATCACACTGGGGCAAACATGGCACATGGAACTCGCTCCAATATTTGAATATGAACTGTGTGCTGGTCCCTCTTCCTTGATTAATGAGCTTGGATGCCTCCAAAAGGGAACCAAATCAACACTTGTCCACAAGCAAATGTACCACAGAGTAAATCTTCTCCTGCTCATGTGAAGGTCATCGACACACAGCATCTGCTTTATCATGTCGTGTGGCCAGCAGGCGGAAATGTGTCTGAACGTGCAGCATCCATGAAGAAAAGAATTAACCAAGTAAAGAAACTCGAAAAACATCCTCGTGTTTGACAAATATGAAGATCTTTCCAAGAAGGACCATGAGAGAATTCGCCATGGTGGTGCAGGGTTCATTGACTACAACCTCACTCATCAGGCAGAACTACCATGCCGAGAAGCGATCATGAAAAGTAAGAACAATAAGAGACAACTTTCTGCACTCCTCTCAGCATTTGACAATGGAAAGCAAACAATCGTCGACAGTCAGAATGATGGCCTCTACTCTATGGATACGAGGAAGCAGATGTCACTATAGTATCATATGCACTGCAAGCTGCAAGTGATGGCCACAGAGTCATCAGGGTTCTCAGTGATGACAATGACATTTTTGTATCACTGGTGTATTGGGTTTACAAGGCAGGCATTACCTCAGCAGTTCAGATGCAGAACTGACGCGGGGATGTTTTGTCAGTGAATACTACAAGCGAGAAGCTTGGAACAAAGAGTCTCCAACTACTTCGCATGCACTTCCTCATAGGATCTGACAACCACCTCACCTAAACTGTCAGTTCATGGCAGGTACAGAGGATATTAGGCAATTCTTAATTAAGGGATTCCCCAAATTACATCATCCTCACCATTTGGTCAAAGGCGGTAAAGGATCGAGAAAATCTCAGTAAAACATCTTAGGGAACAAACTCCAATTGTTACTCTAGCATACACGGCACACAGACACAATCCAAATTAGGGGGACTCCCCCATGGAGCTATTTGTTACTCATTATCATGACCATTTGGCCAAGGGTGGTGAAAATAAATAGAAAGAATGAAATATCTGAGTAAACACACTGGGGAGCAAAATGCCGTCAGTACAGCTGCAGACATGGCAGATACAATGTAGATCCTATATACAATCTTCATCATAGAGGGGGTTCCCCCTAGAAAGCTATTTTAAAATCATTATTCTGACCATTTGGTCAAAGGCGGTGGTCCAATCTCCTTTCTCCCACTGCAGTCTGTGCTTGTCACTGATCCTCTGGTTAGGGTGGAGCGTGGCCTGATCATAGTGAAACCGACACTCGTCACTGGTCAGCCAAGCCGTGCACAGCCCAAGAGCATCACCAATGGCTGCACCATACAGGAGACCTGTGAAAAAGGGAGAAATTTATCCCACTAATGTTTCAATTAGGACTTGCAAAAGTGCTTAAATGCAGACATTCTAGACGAATGAGAAGGCTTTGAGTCAAAACATTGTGTGTAAAATATATAAATATAAATAGACAGATATAGAGATGGAAAGAAAGATCAGAATGAAAGGAAAACAGTATTCAAAATTTACAAAACACTCCCAACAATTAAACAAAACCCATGCAGAACACAAGATTTTTCACGCGACGTTCTCATTATACAGCGAAACAAAAAGCTACCGCAAGATCTTGTAAAATGCTTAAAAGTGAAATTTCACACCATCTCTAAGTTAGCTTTGATTTAAAAAAAAAAGATCAGGCAAACAAATTGAAGATATTTCATCAGAATTTGACCTAAAATATGACAGTTGTAAGATTTTACAGTTTCACCCGCTTTCATACAGCAACAATAATAGGAGCAACCACATAAGGAAGTTGGATGCTATTACCACACAAAACTCCCATTGACCTGCAAGAAATCTCCACTAATTTTCTTTTCTTTTTTTTAACATAAAGTCGGAAAGTATCAATAGTGTGTTAGTCGAGTAATATTCTTGCAATGATGACTTTTTGAGGAAAATGGTTGAAATTGCTAAACCATAGACAAAAACATGTTTCTATTGACATTTCTATGAACTAACCAATGTGAGATGATGCCAATTTGTGAATGTTCAAGTTCAAGTTTAAGTTCAAATTCATTTCTTTGTAGCTGTTACCAAAATAACTATAATGTTGTACACTTGTAGTTCTCATCAAAATAACTATACAGTGAAGTGAAACTTTGATATCCCACAGCTTTCTTATCTTTTGTCAAAGTCAGATAAATCATATACCTTTGTGTATGTCTGATTTTACTCTATCCATTGTGGTCAATTTGCACTTACCCCGGTAACCCTTTGTGTGCTTTGAGTGCCGAGTGGCACAGAAAACCCCATTGAGTAGCATTGTACACTGTCAAAAGTCCCTGGCACAGATAGGGTTGATTACGTACACAATGTATGACAATGTGGGGGCAGAACTCACCAACCACCTTGTCCATCAGTTCATCAGCCTCCAGGGATGTGGCCCCCGGAGGTGGTCTGAGGGGTGTCCTGATGCGACTCTTGGTGTTGGTGGTCTCAGTTAGCTCCTGGGCGTACTGGGCCTGGGCACAGTGGGGGTTGGCCACCCGAGACTGCAGCACGTCCCCTTCATATCAATTATAAAGCACATGGTACAGTGTCACTGTGAGGATCGAATTGTAGTGCATATATTCCCCAACCTTACACACCCACATCCACATCTTCACCCACACACACACACACAACGCCACATTTACACTGTTGAACACTGTCATCATCATCATCATTTATGAATAGTCTGCATAAGGCTGCGTTCACATAGAAGTATTCGGTATTCGCTATTCGCTATTCGCTATTCGAGCACCGAATACACCATCACCCGCACCGTCAACTCACCATCCCATGTAGTGAGGATTTCTTCCTCCTACATCGCAGCAAATCTTATTAACAATTTCTAAACTGCATCAGAATGTCAGTCCACATACTTATTTTTGCTAAAGGGCAAATCCAGACCAAAATTGTCATTATTTCATAAACGAGAGACGGTATACACTGCAAGAAAATCGAACAAGCTCGATTCCCACTTTGCTATACTTTTCGCAGCTATTTTACTTTTGAATAGTGCCCTCTTATGTGAACCGGTGTGAGGAAATCCTATCGTTCGATTCAAGCTATTCGCGTGCCCTCGAAAAACGAGCCCGAATACCCGAATAGTATACTTCTATGTGAACGCAGCCTAACACTACCACATAATCAAACAGTGTTGCCTTGCAAAACTAAATTACAGACTATAGCCTGTAATTTGAATTTTCCTGGGGTATACAGAGAAAGGATCATATAAAAATGCCAGCAGCTGCATTTCACAACTAGATTTTCACACAGGATCCTATTTACCTCTGCATCTCTTGAAGACATTACCCTGGTGGCTCTTCTTGGGAATGTATCCATTCTGGGACTGCTGCCTCAAGAAACTGAGTGTCCTTTCAGAGCCCTCATCACAGACACTCTGTGGGGGCGCTGTGCACTTGTTATTGAGTGCCAGCAGCACTTCTACGGTGGGGGACTTGCCCAGCGAGAGCGGCAGCTGGACCAGGGCATTGTCCGACACATTGACCTTGCACAGGGACTCCATGCCGCCCAGGGTCTCCGGCAGAGACTTGAGCCGGTTTGCGGAGAGGTCAAGTTTCTCCAGCTTGACCAGGTGGATGAACGACGCCGGTAGCTCCTCAATGAGGTTGTGGTGCAGGAGGAGGGTGCGGAGATGGAAGAGGAGGGCGAAGCTCTCAGGGAGGGCCACCAGCCGGTTGTGGGCGAGGTTGAGGTAAGACAGGTGAGGCAAGCGGAAGGGCAATTCCGGTGGAATGACTGTCAGGTGGTTAAAGGAGGCATCCAGTTGCTCAAAGAGTGAGATGGAATCGACAAGAGCCCAGGGAAGTTCTGTAAGGGCGCCCTCTACATCCTGGCCATCTATATACTGGGAATCAACACACAGTACTGCTTAGCCCCAAGGTTCCACATCAAATACTCTTCCATTCATGGCAATTATTACTTAGCATTCAGTATTTCTTTACCAGATGTTCCTATTCCATTCACTTTATCTCCTCAACACCTTGCAAAAGCAATTTGTTTTGAAAAAGTGCAATTCAACACGATGACAAAGACAAGTCACATTAATTCAGATAATCAAGTATCTGAATTCCACTAATTTAGATGATGTAGATATCACATTACTGAACATAATGGACAAAAAACACTTAGGATATCATTTCAAAAAATTGAAATGGGGCAATTACTTGCATAATGGTCATTTTTGTCTGAATGATCCACTGATAGTGAGGGGAGAAAATGTTGTAATGAGTCTCACACTACACAAGGAGAGGGTGACTAAGATGAGGTTAAAAGATTGGATGATACTCCTAACAAAAATTATCTCATCTTCATCTCAACTGATCTATACATCAACTGGTAAAGGAACCATTTACTGATTTTGTTTTCTACCTAGACATTTTGAGCAAAGCTTCAAATTACACATACCTTCTGATAATCTTCACAAGATATCTTTCTTGTAAGCTTCAGTTCTCTCCTCTCGTCTGGTCTTACAGGTGAGAAATCCTGCACCTGTAGCTGTGTGTTTCCCATTCTGAATCAGGACCCTGTTTTAAATGTAAACACTACTGTATGTGAGTTCCAGTAACATTATCCAGTATCATTATGTGTTTGCTTGTTGTCTAACTTTCACTCAATGTTAAATGGACTGTACAGTAGGCCTACTGGTTGAGGTGGGGATTCATGTTTTGAACATTCCAAAGTGAGATAATGAGAAACCTCTTATAAAATATGAAAGAGCATGTAATTTAAGAATGATTCAATTTTATTTGATGAAAATTGGTTTTCAAATGGCTGATATATCCAAAAAAGTGATAATAAAAAAAGGCGACATTCCACGCCTTTCATAAGGATCTCTTTGTTTCACCTTGTTTTTGGATATCTCAGCCATTTCAAAACCGATTTTCATCAAATAAACTTTTGATACCCCTTAGAATTGCATGCTCTTTGACATCTCATAGAGTGGTTTCTGTTATCTCGAAAAACATGAAAAGCTAAATCCTCACCTCAACCAGAAGTTCTGTAAACACCCTTTAAAGAGATTCTCCATTGCTTTAATTCTTTTCTCTTGATAATGAAATCTTAATGAACAGCTACTCTAACACTAGTGGTGATGAAGTTGGATGTGATGCATACCTCAAATAGACTGCGAGTTGTACAGCCTATACTACCTCCTATAGTGTCCTACAGTCTCCAGCAATAAGTTACAGCCAGAGCCAATGGGGTCTGGAATATAGGAATGCTGAAAGGCAAGGGTTCTCCCACAGGGAATTAAAAAAAAAAAATGGTTGTGTCCTCTAGTTACATTACAACCGGTGCAGCTACATACACTGTAACATGCAGGATAATATCTATACCCGGTTTTTAAAGGTAATATAGACTCTGAAGGGCTAAGAAATCATCTTCCACCAGTTGGAATTTGCTAGCATTATATCGTAAGTGTCTACCAAGAAACTCGTCTTGCTGATGCAATTTGTCAGGATAATGAGTTGTTTTGGAGTGTTTTGAGATCAAAAGTGCAAAATAATAAAAGTTGGTGTACCCGACTTTTATTCATGAAGCAACTTCCCTGTTCAGTAGTGGGTATAGATATAGGTACAGGAAGAATGCTGTGATGATTGAGCATGCCCACCCAGTTGTTTTTCTCAAAAAGCTGCATATATAGCATGCAATTCACTCAGTGTCTCACACTAAAGATTGATGGATACTGAATGTCCCAACTGAATTTATAAATGATTAGATAAATTATCACAAAACAGTAAAAACTCTATGTCATGTCACAACCACAATCAGAATCATTCTCATCTCAAAAAAACTCAAAGAGCAATACTTACAGCATACAGGGTACTTTTTTGGCTAACATTTCACATTTTGGTCATTAATTCAGGTAAACTTTAATTCAGGTTATTACCAAATGGAAATTGTGTCATATGACTGGATGAGCACGGCCATCATTTCACACATTTCTTTGCACGTTTGTCCATTTAGACTTGGGGGGTACGAGCAACAATTGACAGCATTTCTTCAGCATGCAGCATCACCACTACCTTGTATTGATGGCTAGACCCATTATTAATTTTGAATTACCTTATAAGCAAGTCTGGCAAGTCTAACATTAAACTAGATCTCTAACATTTGATTTCATGTTAGCATATGCTTCGACTTCAATATTTGTAATTGTATAACCCTAAGGCAGCCCATTTAAAATTATTGGCATTGCCAAATATCTGGACTAAATTTATGTATCAACTTGCAATATTTAATTACATTTCGTAAGACCTGGGCGCCTCCCCTCCTCCTAGTCTCTAATTTATGTTACAGCCCTTTAACGTGTTAATGAGCCCGATGTGGGGCGATGAGCAGTCAAAGCCAAGGCAAGGGCAATCGACAAAGCAGCCTCCACAGTCCACGTATCAAGATCTTCATTATGTAAACAATACTTACCGGGTACTAGACTAGTCTTTAATGTTTAGCAAGAATGATTAATTTTAACATGATTAATACTGAAATCTTAACACCTCGCCTCGTCGACGTCTGTAACATGCAATGTTGACAAAAGGGCAATTTATACTGGACCTGACTTGACTACTGGGTCTCAATTTCAGCGCTGTGTACTATATGATGAGTATGACCTCGCTGAGTGAGTCAAGTTAACCAGCTGTTCGTCCCATTGATCATGGACTTCAATCCGATCCCAGCCATTGATCTCTCAAGCTAGCTCACAAGCTAACCACACGACATCCGACTATGAAAAGCCGTAATATTAGCCTTTATAAACTTGCATTCTTTGAAAAAAAAAAAAAAAAAACTAAGGATGAGTTTAGCCATAATGTTGAAATTATGTTTCGACAAATTTATTGTTTTAATATTTTGCATGATTTTTATTCCAAATAAAAATATCCATGTGTTTTTGGTATATCATTCACTCATAACAATCTTGTCGACTGAGACTTATTTTGCTTTCCATATCCGAAGAGCACATCACTGGCTTCGTACCTGAGCTGAGCCTTGGAAGTTTGATTGAATATCTGCTTCTTACAGTGATAAGTGGAGCCATGATTTGATATTTACGAACCTAGCACAGGGATTTCATCTTCTGCAATGGCTGGAGAGTGGCTTGAACTCGAAAGTGACCCAGGTAACATGAATTGAATATCAGAGGCAGAGTTATAACATAGAGATAGATAGTCAGGGTTGAACACAAAGAGAATTCCGAAATGCCCAAATTCATCGGTCCCATGTATTCGATGACATGTTGGAATATAATGTAGCAGATAAAGTTTTACCAGGCCAAGACCTAGTCTAGATTGATTCTACAAATACGCTCTTCATTGCCTCTACGCTCTCTATCTAACGGTTAGACTAAAATTATGTCAGTTGATGTGAAGTGTTCTGGGTTTTTGGTTTTTTTTTTTGCGAAGTTTTGTTTATGAAATTCCAAGAAAAAAGAGAGCCAGGAAAGATGCTATTTTGTAACTTGTAAACATAAACTTAAGAAGAAAGATTAATGAATTTAATAAGTATGATTAAATTAAACTTATTTAACTTTTTTGAAGTTGAACTATTTGAGGAAAGTTTTGCTGTGGGCCAGTGGCCTGTGCATCTTGATCAAGTTGTTTGACCCAGCACATCTTAAGGACTAAGCCTGGATCTGAATACAGTAGAGGCTCAGCCTGCATTCAGAATCTTCCATAGGTAATTTACCATATCCATAGGTAAATTTATGAGTATCAATGCAATGTGTGACTGTATGATACAATGAGATGCATCCAAAATGTGTTGTACATAATTCTCATGCAAGTGTAAATTCCATTTCAGAGAGTTCATTAGAAATGGCTAACTTAAGAGACACACTGGAATGATTTCCTGCCTGTGTAAGTGAGCAACAGTGCCACCTAGATTTAATTTTGACATCATTTATGAGAAGTCGGTGTATATTGTCCAGTTGGAATAAGTCTTCATGTATTTTGTATTTCTATCGAGTACTATTGTTCATATAGTGTCTTTACCTTGTCATGTATCTTTTTTTTTTTCTGAATAGGAGTCTTCACTCTACTTGTTCAAGAACTTGGTGAGTTTGTCCATATGACAGTTTAGTTTTGTCTGAAAGTAACATTGTAATATAAGGATGAAAATGTGTCTCTCACACTCACAGTTGTAAAAGATTTGAATTATATGCGAGTATAAATTGTCAATCAATTGTCCCTTAAAATCTCAAATTTGTACCTTCTTTCTTTAGAATTTATTGTTTCGTGAAAGCCATTTCATAGTGGTAGACATTGATATTTTTGTATTTGTCATTCAAGAAATGAAATCTAACTGTTTGTGACAATGCGTTTAAGTTTAGACTTAGTATAAAATCCCCCTGCAAACTGTGTGCTACTCCAGGTACTAAAGGTGTGCAAGTAGAGGAGGTTTATGACCTCCAGAAGCCCATAGAAGGCCCCGTCTATGGCTTTATATTCCTCTTCAAGTGGATTGAGGAAAGAAGAGCCCGGCGCAAAGTGCAGTCTCTGGCTGACGATGCTTACGTCACCAATCCCGCAATCCTCCGCGACATGTTCTTCGCACACCAAGTGAGTATGTGTCGTGTATGTGGAATGGTGACTTACAGTGAAAAGAGCAAATCATGTCACTACACATGTGCAATGCTCTGATTAGATCTTTGGTAGAAGTGAGAATTGTACAATCTCCACTACACCTAAATACCCATGCTGTAAACTGACTAAACCTTCAACAATATTTTCTAGATCCAAACACCTAATCCATTATATAGACAACTTTTACAGACTGTCTATGGTCTCCAAATTGTCCTGTAAAATAGGAGCAGTCATTCCATGTTTTAATAATACCAGTGTGACTGTTACATACATGTACTAGAGCAACATTATCTTCATTCAAACAATATCTTCTCCTTCTACTTCTTCTTCTTCTTCTTCTTCTTCTTCTTCTTCCTCTCCTTCTTCATCTTCTTTGTATGGCACAATGTGCCTGGTTGATACCATATGATTACTATTGATTGTTAGTGAATTGGAGTTAACCACTAGGGGCTGGCATCATTCACCTGTTTTCTAGTTTGGGTATGTGGGTTGATGGGGGGGGGGGGGGGGGCCTGGGTTTGCACCCTTATCTTTGTGATCAATTTATCATACGATGTACATGTATATATATGCACTTTAATACATTTCTCATTCAAATGATATAAAGAGGAGCATATTTGAACTGCACATGGTCAGTAATTGTACTCTAACGTCTGTACTGTGTGCCAGGACCATGCAAATGCAGTGTCAAAACACTTGGGGGAACATCATTCAATAAAGTCATGAAAGATGCATGTCAAAGTCTTAGCTATTGCAAGATGGTGAACAAATGGACAAACAAACATTTTGTAGGAGTTAGGCCTCTGAGCCTCTTCCCTTCTTGCTCTTTTACCATTTAGGGAGAAGGCAGAATTATGTTTCAAATACAGCAAGGCATCTCATTTTCTATCACTACATTTATATCATTTCTTATCACTACATCTATATCATTTCCTAGATTGTTCCAAACTCCTGTGCTACCCATGCTTTGCTGAGTGTGCTCCTGAACTGTCCTGACATCTCCCTTGGCAAAACATTGTCTAACTTCAAGGATTTTACCAAGAGCTTCAGTCCAGAGGTAAGAAGTTTGTCATGGAATATTTAGACTGCATTTGTTCAAAAATGTTTGTTCCAGTATTGTTCCTATAGATTGTCAGTGCTCTTACAAGGCTATTTTACCTGGATTTATTCAAAGTATGGTATATGAAAAGTAAGTTTAAAGAAAGATTCAAATTACCAGTAAGTAAAACAAATTATTTAATTAAATGACTCATGCCTGTAGTCACAATTTCAAATTTGTACTTGATCGATGTACATTTTAGTCAGTATGTCACATCTGTTCCTTTATAGTCAGGGATGATTGTATTTAATTTTGTGTAGTGTGTTTCAATTAACAACATAGGGATAACAATAACAGAGAGTTGATCTGTAAGTAAAATCTCACAACTTTAACCGGAGGGTGTAACCTGTAACCTGTGTGCACAATTTCTCAATGAATTGTCTGTAAGTCTCAAGTGAAATGAGTTTCCTTACATTTCTCTTGGAAAATTCTGTACTGTCATCAGTGCATTCTACCATTGAAGTGGAATTATCATATTCTTCATAATTACTGTATTTGAAATCCATATGAACACACTTGACTATGTTCTAGGGGGCATTTCATGTTGCATTTTGTCAGATATTTTTTTTTCTGACAAACTGTTATAAGCTACTGAAATCCTTGCATCTGATTGGCTTGGAGCCGATGTGTCAGGAAAAAAAAATATCCGACAAGACGCTTCATGATATGCCCACGATATCATGTATCGTTGAAGAGTGAAATAGATAGTATTCAGGTTTTGGTAACAAAGTTCAAAAGTTTTGAAGTCTGCCTTCACTTTCACTTGACAGGATCGGGGTGAGGCAATAGGGAACGTCCCAGAGATAGCCCGGGCCCACAACGCCCATGCTCATCCAGAGCCTCCCCGTCTCCCGGAGAAACAGACTGGTGTCATCACAAGGGCGGGGGAGACATTCCATTTTGTCAGCTACGTGCCAATAGAGGGCAGGCTGTATGAGCTAGATGGCCTCAAACCAGGACCTCTTGATCACGGTATGCACCAAGCTATAGTTGTATCATATCCAGCAATAATTTCAGATATTACACTTCATATAGTGAATACACTTATGTAGGCAATCAATCAGTCTTTCAGTTATGTATTCTCACATCAGTCATGCAATTGAAATCTTGATATGCAAGATCATGAATGATGCATTATGCTCCATCACTGTCCAAATTATATTATGCAGAATAGTTTAAATCAGCATTTGAAAGTTGGGTCATTTTAAAAGAGCTGTAAAGTGAGATCAAAATATTTGTTGTTGTTGTTGGGGTTTTTTTTAATGATTGGTGATGAGGAATCACAAGTGCACTGAGACCAATGTCTTACTTTTGTTGTGAAAAGAACATCATTCCATTTTCCAGGCTTAATGTGCTGAATGAAAGCATTTGCTTACTATAGCCAGTCATCTTTATAAAAATTTGAT
Source organism: Diadema antillarum (assembly GCF_040938485.1). Classification (NCBI taxonomy): domain Eukaryota; kingdom Metazoa; phylum Echinodermata; class Echinoidea; order Diadematoida; family Diadematidae; genus Diadema; species Diadema antillarum. Next base: position 3,594,495 of record NW_027270982.1, read on the forward strand.
ACCAGATTGATATTGGAGCCTGCTCTTTATGAGTATTTTAATGAGGTCTTCTATATCGTAGTTGTGACTCTTTCATCCCATCTGAGGGACAGTCTTTGCCTTTTATGATAGAGACTACATGTCGCTCAATGATACTCCATATTGCACATCTGGGGCCCGTTTCATAAAACTTGTCATCAGTGACAAGTTGTCATAGATGTGACAAGCTACTGAAATCCTTGCATCTGATTGGCTGAGAGCAAATTTGTCATGGAAATGTGGCAGTTGTCACTGATAACAAGTTTTATGAAATGGGCCCTAGGTTTCATTGGGCCTTGATCCAGGGACCTGCCACTTGGAAAGCAGCAACGCTTCCAACACAGCCACTTCACTGCCCATTGCTCCAGAGCATTGAGAGTACCAAAGAAAGACTCAATTCAACTAAAATAGATTTACCACAAATCAAACATTGAAAGTTAGAGGATCATAGATTTTGGTTTTCCCGTGCTTTACTTCATTCCAGGCCCATGGGGTGAAAAAGAAGAATGGACAGCCAAATTCCAGAGGGTCATTGCCGAACGGCTTGAGAATGAAGGGTAAGTTCAGGGTCGATTGCCAGGAAATTTGGCATATTTTTTTTTCTCTTTCTCTTGTTAATTGCTGAGATGTGATAAAATTTCAAACTATTGCTGGTCAGGTTAAACCTTGTGTGTCAAAAATATGTTCACTATGACAAGGGGAAATTTGTGTAAATCAAAATCTTGTGAGCTTAGCCATTATTGCTACAATTTTACCTACATGTACAGATGAGATTTGCAGCAAAATACACAGTCACACTACTACATTATTGTACTTTGGAAAACGTAAGTTTCACAAAAATACTCGCAATTCTGAGACAGAAAAAGAACAGATATTGATAGCAGAAACTCTGATCTTGCCCGGTTCCCATCTATAAGTTGATGCAATGGGAACTGGTATACTTACCCATTCCCTGGAAGGAATGGGTTAATTTTATGTCAATATTTTCGTCTTGTTGTTGCTGGTCCAGAGGGTCGTCGGACATCAGGTTCAGTCTCATGGCAGTGGTGGCAGACAAGAAGATGGCCATTGAACAGAAGCTCTTCACACTTCGATCCAATCGACAAATCCTGCTGCAGACCTTGAACTCGGTCAGTCCTTGAGTTGCCAATTTGCCCACTTAAAGATTCCCCTCCTTTGCAGGGATTTCCCATTGATATACACCTCTGATGTAAAATATGGCAAAAATATGTATGCAGTGAAATGATAAAAACATTCCAGGAATGGCAATCTCTGATGTGAAAGATGTAAATCCATGATTGTATTTGAGGTGGATTTTGTCTTTTTGATATGCTGTGGTATGACAATCTTCTCAGTTGATTTGTAACATGTGACATGGCAGCATGAACTCAATTGAACAGATCTATTGTGAGTTGAAAAATAATTGAACACTTAATGGTTGGCCCCTCCTTGTAATAATGTACACTATAATTAATTAATACAAGAGGCAATCTGATGCTTCAATTAAACAAGAACAGAATTAGGGTTGAAACTGTCAAAATGGCAATTGAAAGAATGTGTTCCGTTGACACAAACAGTCACGAACATTGTAGACTGAAGGTTCAAATGTGAATCACTGGTCAAGAGTTAGGTACAATTGTAACTATGTGGCACTTCAGCTACCAGCAAAAGGATATTAATCTGTTCTAACCCTGTTTTGAATCCTATTTTGAATACACAACAGAGTAGCATGCTGGTTGGTGTTATTAAAAAAAAATTGATATTACCTGGTACACCATAGAATATTATCATAATGTTCGGATTGCACACCTCCCAGAATGGTGCCATGTGTGCATCAGCAAAGACTTTGATTATGCTCTTCTATCTCTTTATCTATCTGTCTATCTATCTATCTACATTGTATCTATCTACCAATCTATCCATCCATCCATCTCTATCTCGATCTATTTATCTATCTATTTATCTATCTATCTCTATTGGCTGTTCCTAACCTATATCCTAGATGTGTTTGTCTTGCCTAAATCATTTCAGTTAGTTGAGTCGACTCAGAGACCATCAGGAGATGCATCGGCAGGCGCAAGGCTTGCCAGCGCTGGCCCCGTAGCCCCCTCTGAGAAGCCAGCAAGTCGGGTGAAAGAAGAGAGACAGTCCACCCCAGACAATGACCACCGCCCAGAATCCCCTCCACTTCCTCCTCCACCGCCGCCACCACCACTGCCATCATCGTTATCAGAGGCGGGGAGGAGCTGTCTGGAGGCAGAGTCAAGCAGGGAGAAGGAAGACGGGGCTCATAGGGAACATTCCTCGGGTAAAAAGAAGAAGAAGAAAAAGAAGAAGAAAAAGAAGCAGATCTCGAGGGACAAGGGGCCGAGTCCAACGCCAACGTACAAGTATGTGCCTTCTCAGCATAACCTCAATTTCTTTCAGCCCAGTCTATCTCTATCTCTCAATCTGTGTTAAGATTGTCATACATTCACTTGTTTTTTAGTATTTTTGTGTGTGTTTATTCTTCATTGTTCACTCATTTTAAGGCAGAAATTAAGTGTGCTTGAAGCTGCTGTGGAAGTTTCCTTATAGTTTTGAGTCTTATCACTTAATTTGTCAATTTGCTTTAAAAGAGACAAAATTGTGGTGTTTAAATTCCACAGTAGGTATTGAAGACAGGAGAAAACAAGGGAAATCTTCTATTAACCATGACAAATATTTTCTTTCATATTGCTAATCCAAGCTCCAGAAAAATTCAGTAGAGTTGTCACTGTGCATATTAAGTCATTGGGATGTTGACTGAATTTTCAAAACAAACAAAAAAGTCAGGTACCTTTTAATCAGTCATGCTGCAACTGCCAATTGAAAGTCTGTTTCAAGACATAGTGCTGACATTGCATGAGGATGATCAAAGACTGATGCACAGCTGTGTCATTGAATGTCCTCTTCAATTCTTCATACTCCTCTTCCTACGCAGACTACCAGCAGCCTTGGACACCCATAATTACTGCAAGTCACCTTTGTCCTGTGACGAATTGTCGGCTTCCAGCCTCAACAGTGAATCGCCGGACTCAGAGAGTGATGAGGAGAAAGGTGTCGTTAAGCATCCAGAGCAGAAGACTTTGAACAGTGTCAAGGAACACATAGATGAGGATGAGGAGCAGGGACTGCAAGCCCTCCCCTCATCAACGTCATCATCATCCACATCCTCATCGTCAGCTCCAGAAGGTGGTGATGAGGTCGCTGTGAAGGAGGAGGAGGAGGTTGATGTGGTCAGCATCAATTCCATCCAAGCGGACTCCAAGGGGGATGTGCTGCCGGTCACGGCAAATGAAGAAAAAGCTGGTATTTGCACCGAAAATACGGTTTGTGAGGATCCTTCAAAAGACTCTGAGGAGACGAAGGGAGTGGAGAGCGTGAGTGCAGTTGAGGGCATCAAAGTGGAGCCTACCCCCTTTGCAACTGGTAGACCACTGCTTTCCTTCACCGCCAAAATCCCCCCTGACCTCTGCCAGCCCCTCACTATCCACACCGCTCCGGAGCGAATGTCGCCGGGCTCCCTGTCGCCTAGCAACTACAGTACGGACACGGCCTCGGAGGCGGGCAGCGCCTTCAACTCGCCGCTGGTCAAGTCAGCCAGCCAGTCGCGCTCCAATAGTCCCACGGCGAGCAAGCTCGGTAAGTTCCAGCAGTGGAAGGCCGGTGCCAATGCAGATGAGCGGAACAAGCTGGAAGCTGCCATCGCGAAGATAGAGGATGAGCGTAAGCAGGCCATCATTGATGAGGGCGGTGACATGGGAGGACTGGATATCAACAGGTATCTCTTAATACAAATGATTGAATGATTATTTCATAGAAAGCACTTGCAATTACAAACACCTTTTCTGCCAAAACTTCTTGCTTGTGAGGTGGCATAGCAAAATCTGTGAGACATATACCATGAAAAGGAAGCTCTTTTGGGATCTCAATATGTCACTAACTGCTTACTGGGCAATGACACTCCAGCTGAGCTGAGGCCACCTGTTCACAGCAATTTCAAAGTTTCACAATGAATGTTGAAAAAATGCTCAAATGTCTCCTCTGAGCACATTTCTGTATTTCTGGAAATTGCATCCAGTTGAATGATTACATAATTTCTTTTCACATCCCAGGCCAGTTCCCCTCTTGTCACTTTGGAAATCACAGTATAGATCGATCAGTGTAATGTTTTCAGAGAACTGCAGCTAAACACATAGTTGCAAAGTTGTCACTTCCATCACCAAACTTCACACTTCATCAGCCTACATACAAACTTGCCACTCAGAGCAAGTGTCAAAACAGTATACAGTCAACTCCATTAAGTCGATCTTGACTGGACTGCGGAAAACGCAATGACGTTGGCAATGTTCAACTTCTAAATGTGCAGAGGAATACACACGACAGGCTATGAATGTATTCTTGGGAAATTTTATTTTTGTGGACTTGGCCGATTATTAGACATGATATGCGCAGTCAACCTACATGGAGTTTACTGTATTTTGTTTGTTTCTCTGTTTCTTTTTGTGAACCATTGTGTTAATTGTTGTTGCAAATCAATTCTTGCTACGTTGTTTAGGCCAAGAAATATGAATTGTGTTCAATTATTTTCTAGATTTTGATGATGTGCCTATTACCGTTGTGTTTTATCAAACAGGCTGAAGTCGTTGAGGAAGAGACCTGGTGTGGATTTTGACGATGCAGATGTTCAAGCTAAGAGGCAACTCTTTAACAAGGACGGATCAGGGGGGCGTGGCTCCGGTAAGCGGGAAGCAGGGGTGTGGACCAAGATCAAAAGAGCTGCCAACAAACAGGATGACACCCAGCTCTTCACCCCCGGGGTAAGCCTCCTGTTTGGGATTGGATGGAAAAAGGAAGCTGTGGCAAACAAGATCCAGTCAATTTTTTTCATTTCAATATTTCTGTGACTTCACAATCAACGTAGATTACAATAGACTCATCACCACTGCTGCAACGTAGCAGCCATTTCAGTAGCAAAGAGCTTTCTAAAAGCTCTTAATTTTCTTTGACCCTTCATACAAGTGATATAACAGTGGGATTATGTTTATTTTGGACCATGATGTAGGGCAGAAAAAAAAAGTCTTAACCGGCCTGATTGTTATCTTTTTAATTGTGATAGAATGTTCAGTGAGCTATTTGTTTTGACCTCTATTCTGTAACATATTTGTTGCTGACAATTCATTTTTCTTTTCAGCTTTTTCAGACACAGGATACTTATTAAAATGTGTTTCTCTTTGCAAAGAATCATGTCAGAAGTTATGTAACCAGTCATTGTTTGTGTAACACGCAATTAAGAGAATTGTCATGTGTTCATGGGAAATCAATTTTTTATCATTCCATCAGGAACTGCTTGATGTTCTGAAGGGAGTGGAGAGTGAGATAAGTGTATATGAGCAGAAACTACAGGATGAAAAGGAAAAGAGAAACAAATACAAGGTAAGTGCACCTTTTTCAGGGGCATTAACAGATATATCTGAATAGAACAAGACAATAACAAGCTATCAACCAGGTTCAAATGTTGATAGATTCACCTCTTATTCATACTACATCAGTTTCAGCTTTATTTATTTTGCATTTCATCATGAGAATCAGACATGAAAAAAAAAATCAAAAAAACAGCAAAATTTATCATTTGAACAGCGGGGAGAGCATTACATTTGATTTGTGATATATATTCATGAGCAGAATCATGTGAACACTTCAAAACCAACAGCAGATTTTATATGTAATTCTTTTGTGTACAGGCAAACAATCTGTTTGTTATATTGCAAACTAGTATAGCATAAGAGATTGATAACATGGACTAAAGAACTGGTGTGTTTGTCTGTGGTGTGTTCTTTTAATTGTCAATACATTTGAATAATGCTTTATTGTAAATTTTTCAAGATCTCTTATTCAAGCAAGTGTATTTTCTCATACACTGTACATTATTCATTTTTATTCTCTGCTTTACTTGTTTTAATGTAAGTTGCCACTTTTGGCTGATGTTCTCATTATGAGCAATGATATTTATTGTACCACACAGATTACGGGTGGAAAACAGTAATTGGCACACCTGTCTGTCATAAGTTTATGATACTAAACAATCAGTTTTCTCTTTTAAATGCTACCACAGGTGGACGACAACAGACGCACCCACAACTACGACCCCTTCATCTTCACCTTCCTCTCCATGCTGGCGGAGCAGGGCAAGCTGGCGCCCCTGGTGGAGAAACACGCCCTCATCAAGCGCCGCCAGGGCATCTCGCTGGGGCGCCTCCAGAGGAACCGGAAGCCGGATCGGCGGCGTAGGAAGCAGCGATCCCGGGGTATTCGCAAGAAGTCGGGCAAATACAAGTAAAACCTCCGCAATTAATGTGAGCTTCAATTGACTCAGACTTGTGTGTGACCTTAGACCCAAATTGAATGGTGCACTTGCAACTGGCTGTAACATCAACATGTTGATAGTATCATATCTTGAATGTCAAAAAAAGGTGTCACAATGAGACATGTACTTCTGGCAAGGGTTTACCAAGCTGAACACATGCATGTACACACACAAGTATATTTACTGCACATTATCATTATAATGATAAACGCAACTCCCAACTTTATCACCAAAGGCTCAGTGTGTGTGATCTGTGTTCTACTGTGATCTGGTTGTGTCGCTATTCGTGAATGCTACAGCTTGAGGTAGTCTGAAGAAATATTTCTGAAATACGCAATTCCCTCAGTGTACAGAAAATAGATGCACAATTATTGTTACACCTGAGAATTTAGGTGTGCATGTGGTCTGGTGTTTGCTTTTCAAAGTATATCAGATGCCTGAAATGAATATTGTCTACAGACCCATCAATCATGGTGAGTTTCAAATTCGCTAGCCATATCGACGGTGTACCAGGTACATGTATGTTGATATTGGGTCTTTCCATTATCCTATAATGCTGAAAGTGCTTTTGAAGCTGTAGGAAAACCCAGCATAGTCGAGTGTCCTGCACATCGCCATAGATGTGTTTGCATAGTTTGTACACATGACGTCACTACGTCTATAAAACTCAACTCATGTACAGGAAAAATATTGAAGATTCCTGTGGAATCACATATTCAGTAACCACTGTGTTGCCATGGTAACAGGAGGATTGAGTATAGTATGGGAATTGTTGATTTCACAGTACTTAAAATCATTTATGTTATTGATAAGCCCATTTCAGCTTCTATAGGGGATTGAGTGTCTCTGGTATGGTAATGACAGTAACAGTGTGCAAATGTAATCAAAGGTTACTAAGATTTAAACTTACCCCAAGGGTCTTGAGTGTTGCAATTGCTGTTGTCATATACGTACATGGTTTAGTGTTAAAACACGACCCCATGCAATGAAACATTGTGCAGCAATGGAAGCATATGATGATTGCAGATACCCCGACAGCGGCTGACCAGCAACAAATTGGCTATGAGCATTTCAGTGGTTGTCATGGCAACTACCATTTATTGCAATTTGTGACATTTGTGGAGGCTATTGTAAAACAGAGTCGGAGTAACTGCTGTAAGCAAAGTTCTGCACACGCAACTGTACCCCTGTCAGCCCCCATAGTGTACACCATAAGTTCCGAAATTGGCTATCAAAGAATGTCTTGTGCCCAAACTCTAACTGCTAGTTGTTTTAGATGGCTGGTGTACAACATTCAAAACATGCATTTGTCCGAACTGTTGTCAAATGTACACAGGTGTGTGCTGCTCATCCTTTGAGTAAAAAATCATGTAATAAGATTGTATATCCACTTGTATATCTGTGAATAAATTATGTACTGTATATGCAGTCAGACTTGTATGCAGTCCTGGAATTCCTGTATGCTGTGATTTAGTCATGATGTGAATGATGATGCAGTTCTATGTACATGTTGTACATGTATCCACTATCCACACTTAAGTATAATTAATGACAATGTTTGCGGAAAGTTTACTTTGTGCACAAAATATGAATGTCTCTGCAGCTACATAGATAATCATGTACTGCATGATCCAGTGCATGCTTCTTTGTTGTAAAAATTGGACACTTGGAGTTGTACCCTAAATGTGCTGGTCATTTTGTAGGTGCATTCAAACTCAAAGTTTCAGACCAGTGGGCCGTAGGGACAGAATATTCCTGTCAAATTAGTGCAACATTTCTTTGATATCTCGGAGTATCGGGCTTCACAGTAGCTGGCACAATCACTTAATATACATTTGTAGCTCCAACTCTGTGCATATCTCTTTCTCATTGTCTTTCTCCCTCTCTCTCTCTCTCTCTCTCTCTCTCTCTCTCTCTCTCTCTCTCTTTCTCTCCTTCAATCTTTCTTCATATCTCCTTCTTTTTTCCACTTTCTTTTTTTTCACCATCCCAACAATTGTTGACTTCAAAATTAAAGATAACAATCAACCAAAGGTCATTTTCATTCAGTAGTAGCCATCTATTTTTAATTTACAAATAAAATAGGGTGTTTTTTTTTTTTCAGGGTAGTAGTACCATTCCATAATCACACTGTACAAATAATTTAGAGTATTTTTTTAAACCATAATCATAAATAGAAGATATACAATGTACAGTATAGACACTCCATAAAAAAATATCTGAAATAATGAGTAACATTCACATGGACACAACATATTCCATTATAGGTGAACGACACACGAGCATATGGTCACAGAATAACAAAAGTTACACAAAAATGTCTGTGAATAAGCACAAAACAAACACACGCAGAAACAGTTAAAACTTTGCTACCACTGAACAGTAGTGAGTACTGAATGTAGAGAAAGTACAGTATGACACGATGGAGAGACACTGCAATTTAACGAATATCTTCTAGTGTTGATCACACCCACATCTGACATATACACTGGAGTATACAGTGTAGCTTCTACTTTGCATTTGCAATCTTGTTGAATGCAAGATAATTTAGAATACACCAAAGTGACATAGTTGGGGGAAGTTTGTATGATACTTACAATGGCTGGCAGTGACCTTTACAAAAAGGACGGACTCGATATAACCCATTTATTGTGCAGAGGATATTTGGACTTGGTTTCCTGCATAGCGAGCTACATACATCAAATGGCGTAGTGAAAAATGAAAGATGGGAAAGAAAACTGAGAAAACACAACAAATGAAATAGAGTGTAATGTGTTCAGTGTCTATATATGTATGTGTGCATGTGTCTGTGTGTGTGCATGTGTCTGTGTGAGTATGAATGGAATCAAATATTCCTTCAACATAAAAAGTATTTCATGTACATATGTATATTACAGTCTTTCTCTAATGAGAAACAAAAGTGCATCAGAAACATTTTTCAACAAAGCCTTACAATCATTACAATTATCACAAGTATCACTGAATTTGTGGATATTACTTTTTATCCATCCACGTCACACATTTCATTCATGCATGTAATGGGACTCTGAAGGAGAAACATGCTTCTCCTTACTATCATCAATAAATTTGCGAAAAGTTAGAAATTTGTCCAATTCATGGAAGCAGCATATATGGTGCATAGAGTTGATAAAAGGCAGCTATATACACAATGCATGATTGAGGAAAAATAAAAGCAACCAAACATTCTGCTGATATAGTATTTACAACATACAAATTTATATGTTCATAATTTATACTATATAACAAAAAAAAAATAGTAGAAATAATTTGGGCACTGTACAACTACAGATGAACATTGCCTTAAAATCTTTCTCAATCAACGAGGTGCATGTCGAGTACATTGTATAGACAACTGGGCAAAAAATGGAATGCTAAAGAATGTACACAGACAGTCAAAATAGTGAACTTTACATCATATTGAAAATCATACATCTCAAGTAATTAAGAAAGGCTGCATTAAACAGAAAAATGGCACACAAGTTTTCAAGTAGATATAAGATCATAGGAATGTTGCAGAAATGTGGTTGATATAACCAAAAATATATAAACAGCACAGTAATTGCAACAAATGTAGCTCATGCTAGATATGTGTAATAAACTATACACAGTGATTAGCACATTTAGTGGTCAAAGCATAAAATTACAGATACATAAATACAGGTAACTTGTGGCAGAAACTTATCAATACTCTTTTTCCCTACCCTACCACGCCCCCTCCTTTTGAGAAGATGTAACCAACCACAATATATATCTGACATATATTTGGCACTACATGGTGTCTACATCTTTAAGCCAGAGCTCTGCAAAAGTCCTAAGTATGTAGTTGGCAAGAGTGGTGATACACTTACTCACTCATTACAAGACTTTTGCAAATCTATTATCCAGTTTCACAAAGTGAAGCTAGCATTAAAGAATAGGGAACATATTGCCTTAATTTAATTTGGTGTGAGATATTTTTATGCAAAGCCTACAAAGTATGGCCACTTTCAAAATAGTTACCAGGTATTCATAAATAATTAGACTGCTAAAAATCAATACGAGTTCATTTATCTGCCTTTCTCATGCTGTCAATCCAAATCCAAAGAGTATGCAAATTCAATTTCCCCATGAAATTGTCTGCATGTTACATGCTTTGAATTCTACAAGCAACATGAATATGAAAAATAACCCTGTTTTCCTTGGAAATCCTTTCACACAAATGAAAGTGCAAAATTACTGAAAGCTCTATCAAAATGCATTCGTACTATACCTCCCCTTTTTTCCATGCCAATGGAAAAAGAATCGACAAAGATGGTTTCTTATCGATCAAGAGGCTGAAGAAGAAAGGGTTGCTAACTCAACACATTTATCATAAGGTAAAATTAGTCCAACAAAAATGAGTTCCATATTGCGTGACTGGAATGATTCCATACTAGGCCAAACTGGTCTCACGCTTTCCAAAGAAAATAAGTAATCGTGCAAGAGGACACAGTGCCATCATTCTGTGAAAACTTTGTTCACCTAAAGACATTACTGCAAGACAGTAATCAGTATTTAATAAGTTGAAGCACACACTGATTTCTATCTAACAAAATTTATGCTCACTGGGTGATTGTTTCAATGTGCAGGTAATAAATGCATATACCCAATATCTGACAGAGATATTTCCTTGTGCAGGTTGTAAACATACAATGTATCTATACATTCAAATGAGTATTAAAGGCATGAGAACATTCAAAAAAAAATTTCAACCATGCTGACAGTGCACCCACTTAACCCTGATTGTGACATTAATGAGATCATAATTGATATACAGCTGAGTATTATTATTATTCAACTTTCCTTTCCCGAAACACACCTAACCTATACTTGTATCTACAAAATTATCAAAGTTGAGTATGAGTTGCCAATTCGCAGGTTTTCAAGCATGATTTTCGCCAGGAAAAATGAATGCAGCAGAATCCATGAAAATAGTAGAAAAGGGAATAAAAAAAAAATCTTGGCATGTCAAATTTACAAAAGTAGCATGATTTAGTAATCTGATGAGTTTGAAATTTACATTGGCTCACAGGATTGATTACAAAGGATTTTTTTCTCTCTCTCTGATCCAAGCAGAATTCAACAATTCACTCTGAATTGCAGACCTGTGAAATACACATGACATGATGCAATCATTATATCTCTACAACCAATACTAATCACTACAACAAAATGCACTGTCTGTTCACATATTAATTTGCCATGACTATCGAGGCAAAGTTTTGGGCGGCCCTGTTAGAATGTCTACTTGTTGGGTACACTGTCAAATTCATATCTATTCATATTAATCATACTATACTCTTCAGTTAGAAGCTGAGAAAAATAGTTACATCCAGCATTGTTCCTGACTCATAAAATTTTCATATGATTTAAAGTATAATCACACAATATTCAACGAGGCCAGAGTTCACAAGGCAAAGTGAGAATTCAATCATTCGCAAATTTCCTTGCAATCTCCACGCAAAGATGCAATAGTTTCTGAAAGACATGATTTTTCTTTTCATTCATCTTGATATTTTTTTAACTTTGCTTACATGTAAAGCTTCCACAATCAAGCCAAAGAAGAGCTTGGTGCCTCACACAAAATTCATTTTACATCTAGACCTTGACAAGCATAAATTCATGAAATTAATAAAGTCTACTGCTGATGCCTTGGCGGAACACTTTCCATAAGAACTCTAGCTGATCTGAAGCTCTACTCTGAAGAAGACTAGGTCTCACATCCACAGCTACAACATGTAGTCTGTAGTCTGATCTGCCATACATGGCATCTTAGTAGTGTCAAGGAATGGTAAATAAGGATACAAATAATACACATTACACAGGACATTAGTAAGAATTATTCATCCGAGAGTATATTTGGATAGTAGGATAATTTTACAATTGCCCGACCAAATAATGTGCATTATTTGTTTTATGGATTGGTGACATGATTTAAATTCTGCAGCAGCAATTTTTGCAAGATGCCCAGGGCCGCCAGCACCGTGCAGCTGCAAGTTCACTTAATCGCACACACAAACTATTGCAATGCAGCTGAGAGCAGACAAACAGTTGTTAGTACCGGTCATTAGTATACTAATGCCCAGTGAACACTAAAATCTGGGCCTTCTGGCAAAAGAATAGACTGGCAATGTGATAGCTCTCAGCCACTCATTTGATTTGGATCCATGTCACCATTTTACAATTTAAAGAATTCTTTCCTCTTTCTTATGATTGATAGCAAGGTGATTTGCTTTAGTGAAAGAAAAAAACAACAACTGTGTTTCAATGCACTCTTCATGATCAAAATGTGGCATTGAAAATATTTTTTTTAAATGCAAAGAGCTACAGATCTAGCCCCAGTTGTATGAAAAAGTGGTTGATCTGAAGTGAAAAACACCTTCACATTACATCAATGCAATCTGTTACTATTTCAAAATCTCTACTGACCCGAAGCACACACCATTGGTGAACACTCCTTGCCTCATATCATTAGCCTCACCAAATCCCATCAGGCTTTTCAGGATTACACAACTTGATCTTTTGACCGTTGAAGGAAAGCACAGCACCTCTTGGGGGCTAACTTTCCTTATGCACCCATTAAGACTCCACAGGGTACATTTTAACAGGCTGTTATAATTCAGACACAATGAAGGGAGTATGAAACGTGTCATACAGATGCCTTCAGATACCGATGATGTCATCCAACCCACGTATCCAATACTGGCACTGAGATGAGTGGTCTATGGGGAGATTTTACATCACCCACAGATCCGGAGTTCTTTTAGTTCTGTAGTCAATAGATGGCTTAAAATTGCAGCCTAACGAATATGACCACAAACCCATTTTTGTCTGGAGTCACCCTTGGATGAAGAGATAAGCCCTGTGTGCCTGTAGATGGCAGCAACATTGAAATAACCTCAGACCAGTGCTGGGCACAGTTCCCTTCTACCTCAGCAGCTCGGCTCAAAAAGAAAGAAGAGTTTGCTGCCCTCATCTGTTCTCAGTTGTCTAGTTGGCAGAGCATGGCCACACCCCTGTTGATCCAGTGGTTTGGTTTCCGTGACGACGGCAACTGCATCTCCAGGACAAAGTTGGTAGAGTGGCCGGTGGTAGACAAAGTACCCCGCCTCACACTAGTCTTGTACACTGCAAAATCCAAGCAACATAGAAAGAACACTTCATGTGCGTCTCTGCATGTTGAATGAGTCTTTCCAAGAATTCCTGCCAGACATTGGTACACAATCTACACGCATGATTACCACTGGTGACTGCTTGACAGCTTTTTAATTTGCATGACAGCAAAGTGTAACTACGCATCATTTTGGCACCTGATACAAGTAATGCTGTGTCTCTTTTGAATTCCTGAAACTGGAAAGACAAAGCCTCTGAAGGATTGTATACAAGTTCACTTTACATACACCATTACATTTCTATACACACTAGAAAAAAGAGACTATCTGATGTATTAAAATGAAAATGTAATTAACAATAGTAATCATCTATTACATGTTCAGAGATTACTGTATTTGATGTTATCATAACGCATATTTTACTACAGGTTGCTAATACATGTACATAAATCATACTTACCTGGACATGAATATGATTGTCTGGTCTGCAAGTTGGACTTCTCGGTTGGCTTCACCCAGATCTGATGGTCAGAGGTAATGATGGTCAAGGAAATTGTCAGATCTCTGTGGCATAACATAAGTCAGTTTGGATATCTGAGGACAAAGCAAACTTTATTGACAACCCAGCTTAACTACAGTATTGTCATAACTGACAGCTTACAAATAAAGCACTATGAGTATACAATCAGAATTTGATAGTAATTCGTTAATTGTTAAACAGATTTGAGTATGCATCGTTGATGTCTAATTCCAAACAATGGAACTTGTATAGGAAGAGACAGAAGCTCTTTTAAGAGTCATGACCATCACTTCTATCACTATCAATATCACAGTAATCTTTTCTTACATCATCATTCATTTTGGGACTACAAATGGTAATTTGTACAATGTACATGACAACTCTTCTCATTTTTGTTTGGTGCATCTGTGTCCCAATGAATGATGACATACAACATGTATTTAGTGTCAAATACATCACTGCTCACGCTATATCTTCTATAGCAAGGTGATAAAGAAATTTTTCTTTAAAAATCTCTTTCTGCCCATAATTGGCAATCATTCTAATATGGTAATTACGTGTACCATTGACTACCTTCACAGACTTCGCAATGAATAAACCAGCATCACAGAAAATCCATGTGCAATCCTCTGCATGTGTCACAAATAACTAAAGCCATCCACACAGAATATTTTCCAGAAAGGATACAACTGGCAACGTATCATAGAGAATCTTGGGCAGTGATTCAGCCAGGAGGTGAGTTGGCCGATCCCATCTTGCTCCTTCGATGAACAGGCCCTTCACATACACACCATCACTCTGGAACCAGCAAATTGAGACATGTGTGAAACATCATGGATGTACAAGCCAATGCACATATGGGTGTTGGCAGGTACATATGTGTCAGTATTTTAATGCACATACACAAACATACTTATTTAAGGTTTACAAAAATTGAAAAAATGTCTTCATTTCTAAACTACAGAATAACTGTGCATGAATTTTTCAAAAAAAAAAATCAATAATCCTGGCAAAAATTAATGGACCCACATGTATAAATTATGAAAGTTTGCCCACAGCAAATTTGTGCTATCGGAAGGCTTGGTGTGATGAATGTCATCTACTGTCCTAATCAGCTCATACACCAAATCAACCTTTTCCAAACAGTGTCAGCCAATCATCACAGTTACCAACATCATAAACAAACAAACAGTGGGAAATGAAGAGTTCTGGAATATTACTGGCGACATCAAGAATTGATCTCTACCCACCGGCTTGGACGCCATGTTGGTCTCCTTCTTCATGACTTCAAAGTCTAGGACCAGCTGGTCGATGGGGATCTTGTAGCGGCGGGCAAAGTTCTGCATGGTTCCCGTCAGGAAGGAGTGAGTGAAGTAGAACCCTGACAACCAGAAAACCGTTGGCACTCCATCTCTGATCCACTCCTGAAATTTAAAAAAAAAGCATGTTTAATATGCATTAAAATCAGCATCTCTTTTCACGTGTGCAGTATCATAACCATCATTTCTCTTCAAATATTATGAAAGCCTTAAAAATGAGTTAAGTAACCTTTGTTGTGTGGCAATATTAAAGGGGACTTGCTATTAAACTGTTGAAAGACTAGTCCCACATATACTTGGGCAGGAGTCTGTGGAAAATGAGTGTTATAGCAAACTCTGATAGTCCTCAATGGGATAAAACGTATTCATTACTATTGTTATTATTATTATTATTATTATTATTATCATTATTAATATCATTATCATTATCATTACTATTATTATCATTATTATTATTATTATTATTACTACTACTACTACTACTACTACTATTACTATTACTATTACTATTACTATTACTATTACTATTACTATTACTATTACTATTACTATTACTATTACTATTACTATTACTATTACTATTACTATTACTATTACTATTACTATTACTATTACTATTATTCAAATGCGCTTTTCCCACAAGGCCCACAGCGAATATGAATACGTGCTTGATGGGAAGATCGATTCAAATGGAAAACTTTAATTCCTATGACAGCAATGTGAGCAAAACTAAACATGCATAACATTCAGGGTCACATTGAATGAATGGATGCCTTGCAATCATAATATGACTGTGATACTGGTAAGTGGTAGCTCTCACTTTGTTGATTCATATCATATATGACAAGATAGGCTTGTCAAATAGAAGTCATCTAATACACACCCAATGTAAAAAGTCCAGACACACACATTCTAAATGAAAAGTAGCTGATCATAACAAAACATACAATTAAAATTTCCAGCCAAAGATGATCACTGTCAATCAGAAGGCACAAAATTTTCTCTAAACATGTAATATCTCAAACAAACTGAGACCTTATCTGAAATAATCTCACCTTGAAGAACTGGAGTCTGGCCAGGAGGTCGGTGATGTAGCTACCAAGAGGTTTCAGGGATGGGTACGACTTGGCTGCCCACATTCCGGGAACCTAGAAATAAAAACCAATAATGAGTAAAAAATACCACTAAATCTACTCAGGACAGCTGCTTCTGTGAGAGCACTGTCACCAGCCCTGCCCTTGTATTAGTGTCAAAACATTCCCAGGGACCCAAATAGACACCTTGGTCAAGGGAGACCTGGTGAATTCATATACATCTTGTCTGAGCATTCATGCATGTGAGAGGATTTGAGCCCTGGATATCGTGTTAACAAGCTCAGAAACCTTCAACCACTGCACCACAGTGCTCGCTAAGAGTCACATACTGTGTGAATATGTTCTGTTAATGTCTAAAGTGCCCACATCCAAATTGCTGTTACTCTTATCAAACCACATAACTTAATCATCACTTCATCAAATGTTGCATACATTCTGACAGCAACTGTCAATTAACAGTTGGAGTTGACCCATCGCTATGGCTACAACTGCATCTCCTTGTCCTCACCTTGCCGACCATCATGCTGTCGAAGACGTCCTCCAGCTCGGCCGACATGACAACCAGACCCTTCATGGCCTTGCGGATGTCCTGCAGACTGACCCGGACCACCTCGATCAGGCGGTTGAATCGGATGAGCTCCTGCACCAGCACTGTGTTCATGGATTCCTCGTAGCTCACAGGGTACTTGGCCTGTGTACATGTGTGACAAGAAGAAAAATGTTCATTGGCAGAAAAATGTCACATGAGGGAGACATTTATTCTAGAAAACAAGGAAATCACATCTATATAAAATCCAGTCGGGATGTATCCATCTTTCTACTGCAGACTGTATTCTACCGCAGTAAGAAAAATTCACTGACGTAACAACTATCTGTTACCCATTTTACTTCTCAAAGGGCATTTTTGGACTTCCTATGCAGAAAAGATAGTATCAGAATTATAGTTGGCTATTGCTGTCACCTTAAATTTGCACATCAATCATGCTCTCAACAAAGAGGACATGAGAAACAAAAAGAAGGGAAAAGAATGTATCACATTGAGAGAGTGTATTCATTTTCACTGGCCTACAATATTTTGCAACTGAAGGTTACCTGGTAGTTACAACATGCTTGAGTTGAGACAAGAAACATGAAAACTGGAACAATTGAAGGTTTAAAGGTAGGGGATACCTTTTACAGACCTCCCAAAATGCAGCAAAACATTAAATATGAACCTCAGGGGACTTGCTTAGGCCACTGCTTAGAAATTTGGAAGTCAACAGTTATCTAAAATTTGAATAATGCACAAAACTCAACTTCTCAGTAGTTCTGTGTGTCAGCCACACTTACGCCTTTTTGTTGCATTCTTCTGTATTTGTGATCTATAAACACAAATCTAAATGTAAAAGAGCTGATGTAATAACATATAGAGTGCGTGGCAAGAATGTATATAGAAATGTTAGTAAGTGTTGATGAACTTTCTTCACAAAATATACATGATGGACACACATGCAGTATCATGGGTCTGCAAAGGTAGCCTAGTAATGTACTAGAATTTATGGTGAGCCCCGAAAACAATTCAATTCAAAATCTAACGGTAAAAAAAATGTACAAAATGTTACCTTCCACTTTCAATACTTTATGGGAGTTTGTAATATGATACTCTCTTCCACATACTACTGTATTTATACAACTCTTCATTTAAGGCGTGCAAATGGGATTCCCTACCTTTAAAGGCATAATTTACCATTTGCAGATGAAACAAAAACCCAGCATTAGTGCTTTAAAATAGTTCTAAAATGTGAGTTACGGATAGAAACAACCACAGTAAAAAATTGAATCGGTAAAATTGATGTTAAGTATTGTTAAATATACAAAATGTGAACAATAGTTATAATAAAAATGCTTCCAGACTAAACCGTCTACAGTTACGGTTTAATGAGAAAAATACAGATATCTCCATATATTGTCGGCTTTATCGTGAAATTTTGTATGATAAGATATTTTGTGGTACAACAGACCTACACATATGCATTGAATGTCATATATCTTGAACAATTTTTAAAACCACTGTTCCCAAAGGTAAACAGGACCTTTAATAGTATGACACTTGAACTGTGACATGTTTGAGTTGTGACGAGAAAGATGAAAACCCAACAACCTACCTGCACCTCTTCCAGGTTGTAATTTGGTGGAATCTTGGACAGGATGTCCGAGGCGAGGTCCTCGATTACTTGCTGGGAAGATTTACCTCCTCCCGCAGCCTGAAGATACAAAGACATTTTAGTGAAATCTGATTCCTGTACAGATTTCTGAGGGCAATGGCATAATGTAACACTGCAGTGATTTCATATTTGAGTTCATTAAAGCATAGAATACTGGAGTGTGAGATATTGAAGGATTTTTATAAGTTCAATTTGAACAATTTTTACTGGTGATCAATGACTGCTACTGTCTTTCTTTTTGATGGGCAAAGTATGAACGACAAGTAAACATGACTGAAGTACCGACTTACCTTTCCACATACCTGCGTAAGAATGCCTCTGTACCATTATGTATAACAGCTAAGAGAACTTTTCCTTGAAGACTATAAAAAAATGGCTACCTTCCATGCAAAAGGTCAAGCTAAATCATATCCTTTTTAGTGATATTCAATTTTTATTTCCTTTCTTAAAGGAAGTGGACTGTGGGAAATTACCATGCCTCAAAAGCAAGAGTATGATCAGGGTAGTATCACAGGAATAACATTTATGGACTGCCTGAAAAACTGTGCAAGGGAAACTATAAATAAATCATACAACAAAAAAAAAGAAGAATGTTGCATCAAAGTAGCTAGATTTATGCCATACACCTTTTAACATGTTTAAGATGACACAAAAATGTGACATACAAGTGTACATGAATATTGTATACATACGACTATTAAGCAAACACATAATATGTGAGCATTTATGACATTAAGGACAATATCTCACCCACATCCTGGGCATGGAATAGCATGAAACTACACAGATGATGCAATACAGTCAATCTATAATGTAAGTCACTTATATGTAATTTACACTGTTAGCAAAATGTGATGAAATAACACCTTACTGCATACATGCTGTACATTTTGAAGCTGACGAAACTTTGTTGATGTGAACATGACTCAACGATGGCTCCATTGTCAACCATCACACATTCAATACAACAATTATCTTTGGTAGCAGACACAAATCAATGGTCTACACTTCTATATAATACAGTGGTGAACACAATACATTATTGTGAGGTTACTACATGTATAATGTACTACATGCACTACACACCATGTACAATGCAGATCACATATGTCTAATTTCTAATCTAAACTAAACTAATCTAATCTAATCTAATCTAATCTAATCAATTATACATGCATACTAATCAGTTAAAATTTCTGACACATGCATTGTAGATCGGAATGAGATATTCATGTCAAAACAAAAAAAAATGAAGAAAAAAAATGTATGGCACCTGCACAGTCACTGTTTGATATCTCAACACTCTAAAAGCGATTAATTGACAGTAGCCAAGGATTCAGGTCTGTGTTTCAAATGACTGTCGACTCAGTAATCCAGTCCTTTTGATCTTCATAGCATCAACATGCAGTTTACATGTGTGCATATATTGTATATGCGAGTATTGTCTCAAGCAATCAAATCTCTTCTTTGCTGTAAATCTGTTATATTGGGATGCTTTGCGGTCAAGCACAGATATCAGTCACTATTTTCTATGTTTCTATTCCACAAGAGTGCTACGCTTTTGAATAAAAAGTAAGGGAATTTAGAATAAAAGTTCTGATGCTCTTTACTCTGATTATAAAATGTTTAGAATCTGTGAAGTCTCAAAATATGAATCAATCCATCATGTACACTGCAGATCCGTATGACAAAAGTTCTGTGCTAAGGAGCCAATTCAAATGTTATATGTGCTATTCATAAGACAAATATTGATATCAAATATAGTGCTTATTATATTTTGGATCAAAAATTTGTCTTCCATTGATTGGTTAAAAGAGCTTCAAGTGATTATAGGTATTTTGAACTATTTTAGAGTGTTGGTGTGTTTGACACTCCATGAAGTACTATTTGCAAAATGACGTCACTTTTATGACGACATTTTGCAAATAGTATATACTATTTGCAAAATGATGTCACAATCACCCTTCTTTACAATCAAGTGTACGTGGTCCGTCCACGTCCGGTCCCGAATTCTAGTGTTCAGGTTTGCAGCGGCCATACGAGCGCTTGCATACATGCCTCGCACTGTTGCGTATTGCAGGCGCTGCGCTGCCGCCGCAGTGCGGCTAAGCCTAACTGCGACCAACCCCAACACGCAGTGTTGCAGTGTAACTGTGTACACGGAGCGTCCCGGGGTTAGGCTAAGCCTATAATGATTTTCACTTTTTATTCAAATTTTTGATCCAAAATATAAAACAAATATACTTTGCCTAGCTTCGAGTTTCATGTTAAAACTATGGGCCTCGGTGACTCCAAACTAGTACTATTCACTTCGGGGCTGCGCCCCTCAGTGAATAGTACTAGTTTGGAGTCACCTCTGCCCATAGTTTTAACAAGAAACTCTCAAGGCCAAGTATATTTGTATAATATATTTAGTGTGGTTAGAAAAGGTAGAACTTTTTAAGATTACGTAGAATGTGCTACTAAAGACAAGTACATGCAGACTATGGAAAGGGAGGAATATGTGTGTGTGTATATATATAATGCATATTTCTGAAATATACTGAATGATGCTTTATAACTGGGTATGGCATGAAAACAGCTTAGCTAAAATATACTGGTCATATACATGTATGATGAAAGATGAGATAAAGATGACAAACATCGGATAGATGTCCCATCGTCAAGACATGGAATTACATGACCGTACATGGTGTAACTCACTCTTTTTTTGGATTGCTGCTTTCCCATTCGCTGAATAGGAACCTGTATTATGAGCAAGACTTCTTGCATTGATGTTTCTAACAACACTTTAATACTAGCTCATGCTGGCATATCTAACATCACAAAGGTTACATACGCAATGATTTATATCGAAACATCACATTGTGTGTAACATTGTAATAGAGTGATTTTTTTCCCATGCATCAAATTCATTATTGGTGTTTGCTTAAGACTGCACTTTGTTTTAAAATTTTAGATACATTATCAAAAATTGTGTCAAGGATTTTTCACTCAGCCCATAAGCAGAAACTTAACAACACCAAAAATAATGTCAATAGGTAGGCCTATGGTCATCAACACTCAAAGCTAGTGCATAATGGAAAAGCATGTGTCACCTGGCATGTATGAGATGACACAAATAATTTTTATCGATCACTACGAATACATTGTATGTCACTGGTTTTTCAGTTTATAAAACTGAAATGTCAACATAAGGCACTTCTGTTCCATTTTTCTACACTTTTACACAAGCACTTTGCGTAATTCAACAACAATACTTGATCTGATCTATGTACATGTATAAAAGCACATATAGGCCTTGTAGTCTTGCTACTTAAAGAACTTCAGCAATATTTAACTCATTTCTTTTTCCAGCTGGTTTATTGCATAATCATTTGATGAACCATTCCTAATGCCACCTATTTTGTCGTGCTTGAATTTACTCTTTCACTATTAACTGTGCGATTTTGCAATGAATGAATATTTGGAGGACACATAACTGATTTTGGATGCTTTGTTATTTCTTCTAATTTGCTGCATCCTAATTTGCATGACAGACATATACAAATTACCATGAAATATTCTGGAATATTCTGACTTTTTATTCAACGGATCATATGTGGAAAGGCAGCATACTACTGTTGAAATGGTGCACATGATAACTCATTTTCTTTCCTACTAAGATTGTGTATCAAGCTATTTTCATATGCAGTACGATCATTTTTTTTCTATTAAAAGCAGAGGGTTTCATACAAGGTGCAGAATTGCATCATCTGGCAGATAGTAAAAAACTGTGCAAGGAATAAAGCACACTAGAAATAAAACCTTTTTTCTTCTGTTATGTTACAAAGCAAAATTAAATTACCAAATCACTGCAAACAAATCATCATGCTAAAATGTTACAATTCTGGTAGCTTATTTGAGGTTTAAAAAATATGGGTTCATGTCTGGCATATATTTTTACGTCGAGAGATTTTGACAGATGAAAACTGGTAAAAAGATGTTGAATGTGAAATATGCATCTCACATTCTTTTACATCATATAATTTAGTACTTAATTTCAAATAAGCCACCATTCTTGGAAAGGAGTTAAGAATTAAAGGGTGCAATAAGCAGGCAGTAAGTGTAGTTGAAGGTTGCAGCATTCTCAGTCAGTAAAGTGAGAGAAAATCAGTAAATTGTAGAGATATACCTCTCCCGACTGAAGTCATATATAATATGAAGCAAAGCAAACAGAAAAATATTTGTTTGGAATTAACACCTCTGACAGCATTTTTCCAAGTAACAAAAATTTCCATGTTAGAATTTTAAAAAAGACAACAAATGCATGTACTGCTACATCATTATCCGAAAGTACAAGACAACAGCCCATGATGCAAGCTTTTGTCTTCAAAGATGTGTCCAATTCCTATTTAACAGTATGTTTATGATATGAGGAGTGCATGAACATGCCTGAGTATTTTGCTATTGTTTATTTTTCTTTTCATGATTGCAAATTGAAAATGGCAAGAAACAGAAGATGTACTACTTTTTCTTCAGATAACACAGTATGATCATTTCGACAGTATTATTTAGAGGGTCAAAAACCACACATTTTGGGCTAAAACTGCAGCTGAAAAAAGTAAAATAAGGCCAAAAACTTTCCTGGATATTTCAGCTGCTTCAATCTCATGGATCTGATTGAAATATTAGCTACTCAAGTTAATA
Source organism: Diadema antillarum (assembly GCF_040938485.1). Lineage (NCBI taxonomy): Eukaryota > Metazoa > Echinodermata > Echinoidea > Diadematoida > Diadematidae > Diadema > Diadema antillarum. Next base: position 3,617,878 of record NW_027270982.1, read on the forward strand.
TCATTTCAATTCCATTGCTTGCCAAACAGTAAGATTTCAACAACTTTCATAGCTGAAATTTCACTTCAACCACCATATTCATGGCAATATTACAATGTACTTCATTCACCATATTCAGTCCGATATTCATCATGAACATCACATTATGACACTGACACGAACATGGGAAATAAGGAATTAGCATTTCATTACTTGACCCAAATAAAGAAGTGATTAAATATATTTGTAGTTAATTCAAAATTGAATAAAGACAGTGGATATTTCAGAAGCATGTTGGAATAATAGAAAATGCCTCATCTTTACAATGACTGTATTCAATTCAGGTGGCAGAAATTCATCGAATCAATAACACTCAGTCAGCAATGCATTATGGGTAATACAAGGAGGTTGGAGGCGTGTTAGCGCACTGAGAGGATGGCTTACCTGACGTGGCAGGGTGAGTAAGATGCCATCAAACAGCTGCTGTGTCTCCTTCTGGTCCTTGGTGATGTCAGCATTCTCATGGAGACCAAATACCTGGATGAAGGAGGGAGAAAACAATTGCCTCTTTATTGGTTCTCTACCTTTTCTACTACTAAATAATGATATATTAATCATTTACAAGGCTTTGGAGGGCATTGAAATTATATGGGAACCAATAATATCATGTTACTGAAAGAAAATCTTCAAACGCTTCAAACATGATATTTGATTATTGGTAAACTCCATTCGCAATTTTGTAGAGTTCCTGTCTTCAACAACACATCATAAGGTTGAAAAATCTTCAATTGAGTAGTAGAAACAGCAGATTTTGCAGAGAAATAAAACACCCAATAAAGTTAATTTGTTTACTTGCTATGGTATCCAAAATACCATGCTCCAACCAGTGCTCAAAATGACAGAAGTATTGAAAAAGTGCAACATCAAAATATGTTGCAGTCCCCACAGAGGCTGCTTAACTCACCCATTTTTATTTTATTAAGGTGCAACAGTAAAGTTTGAAAGTTAGAGACTCTCTTTCAAAAAATGAAACATCTTTCCCCAAACTCTGGATGACAATCCCCCAGCAATGGCTGTCAAGGACCCAATTTCATAAAAGATGTTAGGATAGCACATCATGCTGGAATGGCAACTTCCCATAGCAACAGCCAGTCATGAAGCAGGATTCTTGCTATTATCATGACAATTGCCATTCCAGCACAGACTTGCTATCATATCAACTTTTTATGAAATGGGGCCCAGAATGTAGAGTGACATTATCAAAGTCACGATGATGAGTTGGTGATGGCTGAGATCTTAACTATTTGGAGCGGCATAATGATGTGGGGTGTCAAATTAAATACATACATACCTCTGGGTGGGGTATGAGTGGGAGGCTCTTGATGTACTCTGTATAGCTCTCGTGGGGGCCGGAGGGAGGACAGCGGTAGTTGCCGCTCTCGGAGAAGCTGTAGCCCTCCTCAGCAATGATCTCCTCATTGTAGAAGATGGCCAGGAGACTGTTGAGAAGGCAGCGGTCGTGGTAGTCCGTCACCCTGCCACCGTAGTTACACTCCCCCGTCAGGTATGTCAGGGCCTCCAGGGGGATCACATCATAGTCATTCAGGAACATCTGGGGAAAGAGGATGGGGCGGTTCCATGGTAACACAAATGCTTCTTTCAACAGTGGAAGATGCAACTTTAAATGTCATTCCTACTTTGATTGTGCATCCCTGTCCAGGAATCAGTACTACAGTATGTAGGTCTTTAGCTACAGGCATTACTTACCATTGCTACATTCTGCTTTGGAGATACATGCTGGGATGGTTCCAGATTACAAACAAAGTAAAGGAGGTGTTGCCATAGGAACCTCAATATAAATGTATCTCATCACATCCATAAAGTATGATGTTTAAGGTTAAGCTCTTTTCATATTCAGTATGGTCAACTCATAGATGTCTTCTTTCATGTCATCTCTTAACCATCATCATACCAACGTAGAATTATTACTCTAGCATGTTGTGAAAGCATACAATTTGCTATGGTGACTGTACATATCGATACTTTTCCGCTTCTTTCATAAGTCATTACCGCCTGATGTGAAATGCAAATATAGCCAGGTTGTTGGCTATATGTCACGCTAAAGAGACACCTTGTATGCATAACACAAATATATGAATAATTCATGAAATGTGACAAGCTTGTGTCCATCCATTTCAGTTCATTAATTTCTCTATAGAATGTATGGAATCATCTCTAATTGGGATGAAAGTAACTGGTATCCTTACTACCTACATTATGGAAGCATTTGGAGTGCATTGGCAAACTAGAAATGTGGAGCAAACACAGAGGAAAGGTAGAGAGAGTGAAAATGAAAGTATGTTACCTGCTGCTGTCTGACGCTGATCCTGAGGTCCGACTCATTGAACTCGTAGGGCGTGTTCCATCCGAGGGGTCCAAACTGGCGTCTCTCTTGGACCAAGGCGTGGAAGAAGCACAGACTGAAAAGCAGTTTCCTCCACAGCTACACAGAAATCAGACAAACATCCACAAATTGACTATCAAAAAAAATCACATTCTACTTTATCATGAACATGGAAAGCACATCACAAGTTCTCTTCTTAAGTATGGGCAATGTGGAACTCATTCACACCACAGAGCGAGAGGAAAATTTTTGACTATGTAAATGGCAAGAGAAATTCTCATACTGATCTATACCATCAACTAATCTACCTCCGTATAACTGTGACATGAAATCAGAATCAAGGTAATAGATGAATTCTGAATTGTTTTGCATGAACTCTACTACACTAAGATTAACAGCATTGAATATTTCTATTTAAACCCTATAGATGGATGCAATACATTATGTTTGTGGATTCAATCATTATTTCAATGGCAGCAATAGACACTGAGAGAAGAAAAGCAGGTGTACCAAGGCACATGACAGAGACACATGTTCTGGTCATATGGTCATGTCTTATGGTGACTATTCCTGGACAATAATCCCTATAAACCATCATTTCTACGGATCAGTACCCTCTGTGAGATCCTGAAGATATTTGTCCTGGGCCCCGTTGCATAAAAGTTACGATCAAACGCAAGTCAAGAAGATCAAACGTAAGTCCCAAATGCTCCATTCTGATCGGTAGAAAATCAAGTTGCGTATGATTTCCTTGACTTGCATTTGATCGTAACTTTTATGCAACAGGGCCCTGGTCAGTAATAGCCTTGGTAGCACCTGGGAGTATATTCTGGGGTTGCAATAAAACTTGGGAGTGACTCTTAAAAACTGCACTCATTCAGGATGTAATTGTTCAGAGGAAGTTGTCTGGATGTGGTATAATCAGTTCCTGAGAACTCGATTCTTTCATATTATGATGTATGAGAACAGCTAGAAGGGAACTTACATCAGGCTTGGTGCAGCCGTTGAAGAAGTCAGGATCCGAGATGGGGTCGTTGAGGTAGGAGCGAAGCAGATTGGCGCGGAGGCCCTTGGGGGGCTCGTTGGTCATCTTGATACCATTCTGCAGGATGGAGACGGGGAAAGTGGGTGTGGGGTAACTGGTCAGCCAGAGGCGGAAGGACGGGCGTGTCCGCTCGGCATCGGTGATGAGCTCCTCGCAGATCTTCTCCAGGGTGGGCAACCAGGAGAGAGCCAGGTGGCAGTTCTGTAAGACTACCCACGTTCCATTCTCAACCGCCTAGAGAGGGCAGCACACAACAACAACAACAACAGAAAATCAAACTCGGAGCACTGATTGAAAACATAAAACATACATTTGGAAAGTCAAGACTGACATGAACAGATGGAAGACTAACAAATCTGTGCATACGCAAGGACAGGAGGGTAAAACGGCAGTTCATGAGGACTGCTGATGCCCCATTCTCCAGAGTGACCAGTAAATAAGGCGCCTGGTTATCACTTTTGTAGATTGATAGATACAAATATACTGACAGTGACAAAGACAGATAAACAGACAGACAGACATGAAAGACAGAAAGGAAACATCAAAATTGAAAAAAGTTGGCATATACTGGCAACCAGATGGCAATTATGTGTTATACAACCAATGTTCCCTTCTAAGCATCCTGGAGCATCTTCAATATAAACTTGCTCATCTATTCACAAAAAAAGCATTCTTGATGATGAATTTCTCCAGAAAATGTGTTTGTTTGTTTAAAGTTGAAAGAAATTGAACAAATCTCACGTCATCAATCAGCTTGGATGCAATTGGTCCCTGTCCCTGTCCAAGAGACACAGTCTGGAGTCCAGGACCACCCATGCCTACAATAGAAGAGTGTGTAGTGAAGGGTGAATTGAAATACTCTTTCCCACAATGCATATTTCATAGTGTGTTTACATATGATATGTGAACAAAAAACTAAGATTTTATTAGATCAAGTTGAATAATAACATAAGAGTTTATATCACATATTACTTTGTTGCATGTATTTGCATTAACTCTTTCTTTGCGTGTGATAGGCATTTCTTTGGTTATGCAGCGTTAATATGATCGAGTTGAATCATAAAGAGAGAGTTATATATAAAATCATATATGCTGTTGCACGTCTATACATAATTATATCTATGCATGAATCAGTTTGAAATGCTTGCTTTGCCCATGCATTTATGTGACCTGCAGTCTTAATGAATGGAATGCATGCGGCACCTATTCTTTTTCTTTTTAATTTAAGTGTTATTTTCATCATGGATATGATTGCTAAAGCACTGAAAAAAAATTAAATGAAATTCACAATAACAAATATATAAAATACATATTTCAATATTCCTCATTCCATTCTTCTACCCCTCCAAACTAAAAACAAGAAAAGAGGACACCGCATCATATCTCACCAGCTACAATACCAGCTACAATGACGATCTAACCAGAATTTTGGTGGTGAATTTGTCTTCATTGTTTCTTCTTCAAAACACTCTTTTCTTTTCTTTTCTTTTCTTTTCTTTTCATTAAATTCCATCTTTTAATATTCGGCAGCCAGCAAATCTCATATCTATAGCATGTCTCAAGGCTCTTGTCAATGAATCAGAGGAAATCATGTCTAGAAATATTGCCTGTATTCATGTAATAACTGGTTCTGGTTTGTTCCAAATCAGATTTTGAAATGGTAGACTGCAAAGGAGGGTAAATTAACATTGAGATCCCTTTGCTGCATCAAACAAAAACAAAAAATAAATAAAAATGAGAACACATGAAAAAAAAAAGAGAAAGATATGAATGTAGTCATCAAAAATGCTAACTTTGAAACATAACCCAGGTTAGAAATTCAGTAAGCACTTAAACCATAAGCTTAAATCAATAAATACAATTTTTTTTTTAAATACATGTGCATTATATAATGATTTTAGTGCAATATATTTGTTATGAATCACCACTCCAATGAATAACATCTAAATTGATAAATCATTTCTTAGCACAACAGTCATTAGAACACAATCATATAGATAATCATACACAGGTGCATTATGTGAAGCATGCCATTAGTGGTAAGTTGAACACATCACACCAACAGTACATTAATTGAAAAAAAAAAACACTTCATGCAATATCATAAATTAGTGAACTGATAGCTATTATCCACAAAATCAGTCATATAGGTCATATCTGTGTAAAATATGTATGAAATGTTTCAATTTTTTCTCCCATTTTTTTAAATCTACTTGTACTTTTGAGGGAGAAAAATATTAATCACATCAAAAGATCAAAATTAAGAATGCAAGACTGATATCAAAGTCAAAACAATTTTCTTTAGCACTTTTTTTTTTCAATTTAAACTTGCATGTATTCCAAAATCATACAAACGCGACTGATTTTGTGGTTTGTTTTCATGAATGTGCAGAGTGTTATAACCAGATATTTGTTATGGTTATGCGTAACTGGGGGAAAATAAAGGTCTTACTAAAATGAAATATAACATTAGGAATGAATCATTGGTTAGCACATTCCCAACATGCCATGCACATGCAATCATAATATATGACCTGAAGAGGAGAATGCAAGGTGCTGGGAAAGAAATACATGTTTTCTAGAAAAACAAAATTGAGATGTACAGGTCATTTCAAGATACAAAATACAGAACGATCAAAAATCAAATTGAAGACCTGCTTGAATGAATGCAGTAAACTCTCATTTTCATAATTTTTCTGATAGATAGATTTATTTTTCCATATGATGCAGTAGAGCGTATGAACATTGTTTGACCATATAAATATGACTTTTAAATGAAGAACTTTAAAAAGTAGAGGATGCATCTGCGTCTGAAGCCCCCATTGCAGCTTTGGCAAGACAGCTAGAAGAAAAATAGTGCTTTCCTTTTGTTAATGCAAAACAATGCTTTCATCATGTTTGGATGCAAGTGAAAGTGAGCTAAAAAGTAAAAAAAAAAATAATAATAATAATAATTAGACAGAAGACCCTATGTTCTGCCATGTCATCACTTCCAAAACTGTAGAGCTTCTTCTTGGTTGGTTTGTTTGTTTTTGGGTTGATGTTTTTTTTTTTTTCCTTCTTCCTTTTTGGCATACAGGTGTTATTGCACTAAACTGGGCTTCAAAAGATACTAACCTATATACTACACTGCATAAATAATCTTTACTGATCCTTTGTTACTCTGACATACTGGCATAATTCACAAACGAATACAGTTTCTCTATTTGGGGATTCATGGATTTTTGGACAAATTAAAAATCTGTTAAAACCTGCTTTTTCACGTGTATAAACAATGAGAGCTTAAATTTGATTTGGTACCAATTGTCAATTGGCATTCAGAGTGACACAAACAAAATAGCATTTAAGGAATAAAAAAAAACACACGAAAAAAGCTGGAATATGATTATGAGAATATTGTTTTATTACTGTATGGTTCATGGTTTTAAAGTTCAAACTCAGGATTAGTTGATGATCTGCAGTAATGAGCACAATATCTGCACTTTTTTGGCATGTTATAAACATGACAACCCAGCTGTCTATATCTAAATGCTGCATCATGATCAAATATCTCTACGAATCGACCCCTGCTTAAACCGGTTGAAAACAAAACTCCATTAGTACAATTAAAAAAAGATTGAAAGGATGAAGATCAATCTTAAGTATTTGACAATTAAAATCCAGCAATAAACTCTTAGAATGATAATCAGAAGTACACTTAATATGTGATACAATTCAGGGACAAACAGAAAAAAAATAGAATGGATGGAATAAACTGCAACAGAGGGAACAGAGGGAAAAGAAGGGTATAATATCTGCAAAAGAAGATGATGGTATATATGAATATATTTGAAAGAAATAAACAGATGAACGAAAGGAAAAAAAGAGGCATCAATTCAAGAGTTTTCACTCTCTCTAGGGTTTTGCGGGACATACTGCTGAGGGATCTGGTCACAGGAGGGCGGTAGACAGTTGACCTGCGACGATGGCGACTAGCATCTCCAAGGTATTCCAGACCAGCCGCCTCAACGGGGTCAAGGGGCGTCGATGGAGCCTCCCCATCAGTCTGGGGAATTTGCTGCGGGGGGTCGTCTGGATTCTCCTCAGTGGAGGTTTTGGGGCGTGGCTCCCCAGGACCATTCTCATTCTCATGTGGAGACAGAGAGGGAGATGGAGATGGAGAGATAGGAGAGGCAGCTTTGGGTGGGGCAGCCAGAGGGTGAATGGGGCATGAGGATGCAAGCATGGGATTGGGAGCATTATATTGGGTGTCGGGAGTGGGTTCTCGGTCCGTCTCGGCAGAGCTCTCTGCCTCCGGAATGACAGAAAGAGCGCGTGCAGTAGGGTAGATGTCTACTAAGTCTTCAGCAACAAGCTCAAACTGGGAGTCCTCATGCATGCCTACCGGTCCGGGGGAGCTGTCCGACTCCACCCGGACCCAAAGGGGGTTAGTGCTGACATTGAACGTTGGCTGGGTGGGGCTAGGCGATAGTGAGCCGCTATCACTACTGCCGGTGGGCTGCTGTGCTGTGCTAGGAAGCGTGCGGGTGGAGCCAATCTCCTCCTTGTCTGCATCACCACTACCACCACGCCCATCACCACCACTACCATCACCTGCACACATCTCCTCCAGCAAGACTGTGGAGTCTCTTGTTAATAGTTTTGGCCTCCTCTCGGCTGCGCTCCTTGCGCTGCCCACCCCGGCAGTGGTCGGCGACTGGCTCAGACCAGACTTGAGGGTCAGCGTCTCTTGCTTCGGTGGCTTGAGAAAACCTGTTATCATTTTCATTTCATGAATACATGCATTTATTTGGGGAAGACAGAAATTGTACATGGTAGCAGAGGAATCACATGACATGAATTCAAGTCATGTGACATGCTTAACCTGCCTCTCTCTCACACATACAAACTGGCATAGCACTTCCAACCTCGTGTATGATAGCTGACAAATCTCCATTTCAGTCGGATTTATCAAGACAAACTGCCAGCATAACATTGACACAGACAATCCCGTCTCGCCACTTTAAGATCTGTTGCACAGCTCATCTTGTGTCACATGTGCACATATAGGACATAGATCATGCATGGTGATTGTGAATCTATGTATGTGTACACCCCTATCATTTTTTTTTTTTTTTTGACAGATGAATTTCTAATTTACACACAAATGGTAGGTTTACCTAACTGCTCACTTTTATAGAGAGAAAAAGTTTTTGTCCATGTGCAACCAGAAGTGGTGTGCACTCATCACAATACAGCTCCCCTAATAAATCTGACCAAAGAATCCTTCACAAGACTGGAATAAGAATATGATTAGTGCGCTCAGCAACAGGGAATTCATGCCAAAGATACTTCAAGGGTAATTTAGGCATGCTGGGAAGGATTCACAAGACAATTATCCCACACATGCACCAGCTACATCAGTAAAGGACAAGTAAATGCACAAAAAGGGGGTGGGGTTTACACTCGTTAGCGGGGGATTCTACTTCTACAACAACCATGCAATGTGTAATCCTCCAGCGACATCACCCTCATACACAATTCACATGTTATCTTCAGTAACTGGTTAACAGATTGTCTACTGTTAGTCCGTGCACCCATCTAGTTGTGTTTTCATGGGATGTTATTTGTGCAAAGTGCAGTAAGGGTAATAGCACCCGCACTTTCAGCAAAAATACAGTATCATGCTTAACTTGGTTAAGTGAGGTTCAAAGCATCCTACCATATTCCTCCCATGCCATACAAGCACTTTTTTTTCCAAGCATACTTGATTAAAATTGATTATGGAAAGCAATATCTGAGTCTTCCCCACAGATTCTTAAACATAATGTCTTGGTTGCAATTGCCACTGTATGGAGATACACTGTATGCTAGCTTGACATGTTGAAGATCATTTTAATGCATGTTCAAACATGTTACAGCTATTCATATACACCATGTTATCTTCAGAGGAGAAATAAAAAGGCGTTAAATTCACAGTTTTAAAAGTGTTTACGACCCTGTGCTTCAGAGCTGATAGTGAATACACACAATTAATGAGTGATAGCATGTTCCTGTTTCAACTAGTGACAAAACTTTCTGAAAATTCTTGCTTAAAACACAGTACTCAAAGAATGTGTACTCTGTAACATTTCTAGCAAAAACACACAGAGTGCATTTCACAACAAAATAAATTGAAGTGACCTTACCACGTAAATTTTCAGCACTGCAAAGTGTGTGTGCATTAGTTTCACACATCATACACAAAATTTCACAAACACATCGTGGTGTGTGCTGGGCATGAAAACTTTGAAAATTAACTTTAAATTGTGACAATACAATTACCATACGATTAACTGCTTAATTTCTGGCACCAGTACAAAAGCAATGTGCTTCAAAAACATATTTCTGTGTATCAAAAAAAAAAATTAAGAGCACCATTTTTACTAGAAACACTATGCTGTATAACAAAGGTAATGTACAATTGTATGAATGTCATGCTACCAGTATGAATGTAAAATTTAATATCAATCATTATTCTTTTATTGATCCCAATAAATATCCCTCCTAATCCAGTTAGTAAACTGTCTTCTAAGGTGTTATCAGTATTTCTTTCTTGGCTATTGTACACTCAACCAAGTATATTAACCTTGAAAGCAGATACTACCTATTCCGTGGTTAAGGAAGGCCTTACCTTTTTCCACAGCAAACTTCATGAGGACATTCATGGGGTCGGCCCCCGGCGACAGTACGAAGATGAGGGGGGTGAAATACGAGGAGTCTCCATAGCTCTTGGCAAGGTCAAAGGTCGGCGGCTCAATGTACGCCTGACCCATGGCCTTAATGATGAAGTTCTGGACGGCTGGAACAATCTGCATGAAATTTCATGAGATGTACCACAGCACAAAATAGGTCAAGTTATAATGCTGAACCACATCTTTCTGTTTAAATGAGATGTCTTCACATATATTTGGCCACGATTGTGATAAAATAGTATGAGTATGATTATACTTTTATTCTTATGAGTGCATAATCATAAGTTTCATCTGTCAATATTTCTGCTAGTGCACTGTTGACAAAAAAACAACAACAAACAAACAAACATATGATGAAATGCATTGATGTCTGAAGTTCACCTTTAAAATTGATAGGCTCAGAGTTACAGAGGTGAATAGCAGGACTTGAATGATTATGAAATGCCTTTGTCAATGTCATCTAAAATGTGGCAAGAAATCACTTTTGACATTCAATTGAAACTCTGAAAAGATGCCACCACACAAACAATAATAATGTAGTCTGCAAAAGAAGAGAGAGAGAGAACAGCCATTCCTAGCTTGTCTGATCAACAATGAATGTCATCTACAACTGTACGTCAGGATTTGAATTCTGGATCCCTTGTGTTTAGGTCCTGGACCAGCCCCATTACATACTATGGCACTCCAACAACCTTACACAAGGTACACACACCTGGAATATTCCGAGATACCCAGTGGGATTATTAAAAAAAAGAGATAAGATTACTTGGTGACACGACATTTGCTTCTGTGACAATTCTTCCAGTCTTATTTTCTCCAAGGACTTAGGGTTAGGGTTAGGGTTGTGAAAGGGTTTTAGGTTTAGTTTGATGTGGGGATTAGGATTAGGGTTAGGGTTATATTTGTGGGTAGAATTTATGTTTAGCTTGCAGATATTTCATGGGAGAAATTGTCACAGGAGCATATGGAACCAGATTACTTACCTTGTCTGGTCTGATGATCCTGAGAATGATAAGTTTCTCAATGTCATTGAGACAGAGTTCCCAAGGCTCTGGTATTTTGTCCGTGTGGGGTGTGTGTGAGTCATAAAGCTTCTTCCAATCTGATATCTGGGAATTACATGCATCAGAGGAAAAAATTTATCACAAGTGATACCTGTTCCTCTGGTTCACAAAGAAACATCAACTCAGCACAAGCAGTCTTGATTTATATGCTTGTATATTTTGTAAAATTGTGCCATTCATAGGACTTTCAAGGTGAACTGTCTTATGACATGTTACTTTTTAATACAGGAATAAAGTTAACCATTCAAACTAAAACTAAACAAGTATTCAGGACTTGATACAAAATTTTGGACTTCATGCTGCACTTTGATTGAAACAAGAAACTGTATCTGTTATTTCCTCTTTGCAATATTTGTATCGAACACTTGATCAAATATAAATCTTTTTAATATACTGCTCAAATTGACTTGATCTCAGTATATGTAGTTATGGTGGTAAGAGTATGATTCTTTTATTAACAGAAAAATTGTACGAAAAATTAATGTTCCTACTCACATAGGTTCTGAAATTTAGCATGAAACCATCAAAGGCATCCAGTTGAGACACTCTGACTACTTCCGCCCATGATTTGTCGGTCAGCCAGTTGGGGGCGGGGTTTGGAAAGGGGTTCTCCAGAGCCACGCCTCCCGTCAACAGGAACCTCCACTCACGATCATCAATGTCACCCCTGGGTTAATCAAGATAACAAAAAGGATTTTGCAAAACTTATCATCAAGGAGAATTGACAATGATTCAGTCATTATTCCAATGGGAATATTATGTATTGGTTACTGAGATGTCCCCGAAGAACTTTTTAACTCAAAGCATGGCATGCATGGAATTTGAATAAGCTAATAAACTCTTCTATAAGAACAAAATTAGATTCTTACCTTCCCTTGGCAATCCCAATACAGAGAATAAAGGAGAAGAGGAGTTTGTCCTTCTCAAAGAGAGATCGACAGACGTTCTGGTAGATGCTGTAGGTGAAGTGATCGTTCAGGCTCTTGATGCGACGCTCCAGGTCTGTAGAGGGCTCACTCTGGGTGATGGACTGGGGGATTGTGGAAGTGAAAGTCGCATAAATCAAAATCATAGCATCATCAACAGTTGGAGTAAAGTTCCTTCATTATGTAAGCTTCTTTTGCATTCTCATCACTTACGTTTGGTGACAATACACCACCTCAGATTGTGCAGTAACAATTAAAACATGTAAATTTTGTTTTCATGTACAGTACATTCATATCATATTTTAAATGTGAATCGCTGATAACTACAAAGCTGCATGATGCCCTTGCAGACCACTGCGGGTAAGGGTCAATTCTAATGAAAGCCTTTAAAAGCAGAACTTTTCAGAATCATATGACAGCTGCCTGTTGCTAGGATTAGGTCAAGTCTGCAGAAAGAAAGTTGTGAGGTTTAAACACTCGATGCAGTATTAATTAAAAACAAAAAAGAAGATTAATAGGTGAATTTTAAATATGGGCTCCCTTGCAGACTTCACAGAGGTAATGAATCCAAAGTGGAAAGAATTTATAACTGATACACTGGAACTGGACTACACATTCTAAAAATGGAAAGGGGGCAAGGGATAAAAGGTTGAGGTCATTTTACAACAATGATACCACATATATGGAATGTAACAATGACTAATAATCAAATTTGACAGACATGGGATTGCTTGAATGGAAAGAACTCTCAAGTGCAAGTGCAAAGTCTATTGCAGACATTGATTTTAGCAACAATGTGTCACAGGGGTCGAACAGGTTAAGCCGTTGAGGACGGGCTGATTTTGCTACAACACACATTTCCCACAGACACCTGCCCGAGTATACTTGGGACTCGTCCTTAACGGGTTAAGAGACTCTTGAGATATTCCTATCATCCATGGTTTCTGCAGGGTAACCGCAAAGATTTCTTTCGGGTCTACGAATGACTGAATGTGACCTGACTTAGAGCTACCTTTCGATAATTATAAATGTAATGCAAGTTAATAATTTCCCTAAAATATCTCTGACAAAGGGGGAAGATATTGTAAGAAGCACTGGGTCATTTGATTTGCCACTTTCATCTCGAAAGTTTAAGTCAAAGAAGATAGACATCACTCACTTCATCATACATTACACCATTCACAAGACGACACTTTTTTTCCTTTACTTGCATGTTGCCAGAAACAGGTCTCTCTGTCTTTCCATGCTTTTTCTTGTCAAAACTGGTGGGCTTTTATCTTTTGCTTTCAGGGTTGTTGTTTATTCATAGTTTAGGGGTAGGGTATAATTACAAAGTGTGAATGAATTTAAGTGCAGCAAATACAGAATAAAACAACAGAAGAGCAAATACATCTGTAAAGTTCTTAAGTTGCTCTGTTCCACACAAAACCAAAGACACGAAAGTGCAACTTTTCACCACGCAAAAAAAAAAAAAAAAAAAGGGTAATCTCTGCAAATACAGAGAACGTAGCGCAAGTGCAGAAAGACAACATAACTGCAGCGCAACACAGCTGAAATTATTTAGGCCTACTGTTAAATACCTTTAACAAGAAAAAAAAAATCACCAAATTCCACAAAAATTGACCAATGCCACACCAAAGAACCAAAGAATAAATGTATGATTTTCAAATCAATTCACAAAGGAAACGTCAGCTGGTCTATTTGTAAGATGGCATACAGATAGCTTTTACTAGCTTTAAACTATGAATTCACTGGAATAGAAATCATATCTGACTTGTATCATCTTCAAATATTCCTTACATTATTATTGATTTCCAAGAAAACTGTTAGTGTCATGAAATAAAGTCATCAACAACACAATATATAAGTTCTGTTAATTTCATTTCAATAAACTTACCAAAGCAACAGTGCTACATACACATTCTTTAACCACAAAATGGTTATATCTATTATGGAAAGCCTCCAAACAAGAGTTCACATAGTGCCATTATTCCAGAAAGTGACTTGGTTTAAATAGGTTTGTGTCTTGCATTTTACTCATTATTTTCTTCCCTACTGTCATGAGGAGTTACAGTATCTGCAAAAACTTTTAATGGATTATATTTGTCCTCCATGTTCCAGCTATACATATATCCACCACCACAACAAACTGTTAGTAAAATCGATCTGACAATTTAATTTGTCTTATGGAAATGATACAAAATGATTGCTTGCGTCATTCAGCAGAAATGAACAAAATATATTGCAAAGGTCAATGAAACATACAAATAACCCCGAATGCCCACATGATGGAAACAACATGTGATGAAGCAACCACATTGCGCTTATTTCTGAAGCCAGACGTCAAATCACAGAGAGAAAGCTACATCTGGCTTTGACATATCAACATAGATGAAATATATTTCATTACATCTGCAGTGCATGTGTGTTTTTGCAGTCAATAAAATTTCCTCTCTCCATGTGAAAATCTTATAATATACATGTACTGAATGCACTATGCAGTGATTTTTCAAACTATATTACAGAGGAAACACTATTTCAATAATACACCACACGTTAAATGCAATAGACACAATCAGGGCATCTTTCAGGACACATATACGATTATGGACAGTTCAAATGTCAATTAAGTAATTTGCCCCAATTCACAAAGGTACTTATCAAAGTCAAATCCATGTCTACAATTTGGTCCATGAACTTGAAATACGTGAAAAACACACATATCCTATGCATGCGTGTGTTAGCCTCTTGTCATTATCGGTTGTCTGTTGGTGTATGTAATGTTTCATGCATTAATGCAGTCAATATTTGCATAATCCACAGGCTACATTTGATTCTAAACTGCCTTGATGAATTCTGGTCACTGTCTACAGGGACCATGACACAATGTGTACAGTAATTAGCAGCTAAATTTCTGATTTACTCATAAATTGGCATCTAAACCAACAGACGTTTTAAAACTTCACAGCTATTTTAAAACATATGTACAAAAAGTGATTACTTTTATCACACAAACAAACGAAACACACACATACATAGATGCAAACACGCAGACAAAGGGAGAAACCCTTCAAAGAATATTAGTGAGACCACCTTTACAACATTAACATGGCTTCATGAGTGCTCAGGTGCTGAAGGCATCACCGGAAAAAGCTCTGCTTGCTTTGAAAAAAAAAATCCTTCACCAAAATGCACAGCACAAGAAAAAAAAAAAAAAAAGACTTACTGGAATCTCTGCCAACATTTCAGGGGTCATTTCCTTTGTGTCAAACACAGACTGTGAAGCGGTTCCAGGAAATCAAATAACATCAACATTTCATTCACAATGTCACTGTCGAGTTAACGTATGACAACTTAATTTCTCCATCATATAGGCTATATTTCTGTGAATTACAGTAATTACAAATTATACTAACATACTGTATACGCCGTTATTTTCGCGAATTTCGCGAGCTTCGGGCTGATCGCGAAATTAAAGACACGCGAAAATATTACCCCGTCATACCTTATGTGCAAATTTATGACAAAATGCATCCAACGCTGGCCGGACCAGAACGTGGCTGTTACATCGGCCAGTACGTACACATACTATGTACCAGTACGTACGCTACGGTGTGACCGATTGTGGAAGTGCAGTAACAGTATGCTAAACGTGCATTAAAATGTGCAATCTCCGTGCTTCGTTACCCTACGCAAACGAACACCGGCTCGACGTGGTTGGGTACATGGGTGAGGCCTAGGGGTGCATGTAGCCCGACCAGATGCCGTGTGCGCAGGGCCGTGCAGACGCCATGCGCAGCTAGGTGTAGCTAGCGCGACACTTGTGTACAGCGATACACACAGGATGCATGTAAAACTTTCGCTAGCGCTAGCGCAGCTCTGAAACTTTGTCGTCTATTTGTTGCAACATTTGGTAGGTACTGAGTACTTGTGAATGCCGTAGTTGTTTCATTTTATCAATCTTCTACTATGTCGTTTCTATTTTCATGTTTGGAAAGTCACAATGCAAATGGAAAAACGTTACGAGTAAGTTGGCAAGTGTTTGAAAGTGTTTCTCGGGCTTGGCAGTAGACCCTACTACATGTACTACTATCAATCGCGAATTTAACATTACGCGAAAATGCCACTGATACCGTGATTCGCGAAAATATCTGTACGCGAAAATATTGGCGTATACAGTATGCACACAGTGAAGGGTGTTCAACAAATGACTTATATCACTTAGTCAGAATGATCCAAAGCTGTTGTGGCGCTGATGTAAAGTTATTCCTAAAAATTGCTCTATGATAACAGTACAAAATATGATAAATAAATGAATATAAATTGCTTCAAAAGAAAACATGGTGTTTTGATATCACTAGATGGTATTTCTTTTCAAATCTCCTCATGACATGGAAACAATTGATTTAAACTACGAATGAGTATGTGACTCTGTCACTCTATCCCATGTGTAACATAATAGCCCTGAAGCAAAAGACCAGTCTGGTGAAGTGCAACTGCATAAAATTTTAAGCTGTTAATACTTCTGTTTGCTAACAAAAGTTCCTGAAGGTTCTTCATATTCATATATGTGTTTAATTGCTACAAACTATTTTAGTTTGTTTTGTTTTGATTTGTTTTGTTTTCTATATAAAGCAGAAACATAAAATCTGGCCTTACCTGTAGATAGAGATTTATAAACCAGGCTAGGGAGTACTGGTACATGGGCTCTATGTTTGCCAAGTCAGAGATGGTGAAGAACAGAATGGATGAGTGCTTAGCCACCTGGAAAAAAGAAAAGCCAAGAGTCCATATGAATTTCATGCAGGGAGTTCATGAGATAGATTGCACTCTTGGTCAGAATTCACATCAATGCTGTATGGTCTATCAGTTCAAATATCGAGTTCAAATCCAAAAATATCGACGTCAAGAGCTCTTAAACAAATCAAGACAAAACAAATATAATGCAGATTTGATTGTCACTGACTGTACCCATAATTTTTAGTTCACAAATACACCACATGACACAGAATGGCATTTCATGTGGAAAGAGAATTGTATACCCCTTTGCCATAGAAACCCCTTTGCCATAAATTCCAACTGCTGATCCCAGGAGGGCTCCCAGGTACAAAAAATTCATTCCACATCTGAATAAGATATTTTGAGGATCATCGCATGAGTGAGCCAAATGCTGAACAGTCAGTCCGCAGCGTGTGCGATAATGAGGCACAAACGACAATTTTATTCAGAATCACGTTTACGCAGTTTGTGCCCTTGAGACTGACGAGATTTCGCGATACTTTGCGAGAGTTTTTGCAGAGATCGCAACAACAGCTTTCATAGCTTTCGCAGTGCATTGTTTGACCCAGGGTGGTTAGTTAAGTTATAGAGCTGATTATGCTCATTAATTTGATACCTAATTTCTCTATTTTTGATGTCAATATAGTAGTCCATTTTAGCATCAAAGTAAACGATTATTTTGCCAATGTTCAAGAAGCTTTTAGATCATAGTTTGATGTTTTGCTAGTTCCTGACTGGTATTGAAAATAGATCTCCGTAATTTCTTCGATTTCACAATCGTGAAACTTGAGCGAGTATGATCAATTAAAAAACGAAGAGGGGCACCATTTTTAAGGTTGTGAATTTTCCTGTTGAAAACAAGGCAAGTTATGTTTTCTTACTGGAATTGGGGTAGTGAATGAACACGCGTGGAATGTGTTGTTGATACCCAGACAATGGTCGTGGACATTGGCCAGGATTGGAATGTTTCATGAGGAATTCCACTATCGCAGCTAGTCTTTGTTCATTCTGAAATGTGGTGTGTGCAAGCACATGGAAACATGTACTTACTTCTTTCATGTGCATGCATTTCACCCTGTGTCAAGAATTCAGACTAGCAGTGCTGGGGCAATCCACATGAATAATTGATTAAGCATTCATGTGCCTTGCAGCAGAGCTCGAGACAGGTGGCAGCCAGTTCCATTGTTCAGGGTCATTGTAAGTGCACACTCACATACACATCATTGGTTCCTGTGTAAAGTTCAAGTTTTGTATAGAGAGTGAAAATTCGATCACAATCTGGAACCTAACATTTAAAACTCACAGCATTGAGTCAGCAGCCAATGGATACTACGCAATGCGACACGCCGCGTCTTGCGACAGATTTCGACCAATCACAGACCCGGAATTCCGGTGCGAATGCGAGGATAATCTTTTTAAACCCGACGCTAGACATGTCTCTGAATTTTGCTAGTTCCTGACCCGTATTGAAATGAAGATGGGAAAACGTGCCCTTATTGTGATACTATATACATTAGCGGACATAGTCTTCACCATATTTTAGAGGGGCATGAAAGATTTCAGGTTAGTTTTTTGGCGTCAAACGTGAAGGAATATTTTTGAATGCAATACCGAACTTCGAGAGGGATTTTGATATTCTATATTCTTCTTTTCCGTTTATTTTGATCATGAGCATATTTGCTTATGTTTTCTCTTTCAGTCGATACTAAAAGTGTCGAAAACTGACGAGAAATACTCGTTCTACACAGATTTATTCATGACCATGTATCTGCTCATTACGTATGCAAGCACCGCTCAGCCGTGCATACGACTTGAATAAATACGTGCGTTTTCGCTCGCGCTGCGGACTGACTGCTGAACAGAATTTTGGTTTGTCTGTTTGTTTGTCTGTTTTATTTATACATAGGGTAAAATACTTGCACTCAGCCGTATGATGTACAGAAAATAGTGGTACAATCAACATACATGTATAAGGTAATACATACAGAATATATCATTACAATGAAGCA
This sequence comes from Diadema antillarum, assembly GCF_040938485.1. Taxonomy (NCBI): domain Eukaryota; kingdom Metazoa; phylum Echinodermata; class Echinoidea; order Diadematoida; family Diadematidae; genus Diadema; species Diadema antillarum. The sequence goes on from NW_027270982.1 coordinate 3,636,797, forward strand.
AAAAGATGAGAAAAAAAAGTAAGAACTCACTGGTTTGTATCCATCTCTCGTCTCATCAATCTCCTTCTCTGTCTTGCTGGCGACCTCCTGCTTCTCTGAGATCTCCTTGGACAGGACCTTGGAGGAGGAGAGGATCTCGATGGCTGTCTCATCCTCCAGGATGTTTCCTTGTGATGACGACAACACCTTTGGCGGGATGGAAAAATGAGGGCCGCAAAATGATCAGAATTGTTTGGAGGCCTCACTTTCAGTATGTGTTTTAATCAAATGTTTATTGACCATGGTATATTTCCAGGGCTGCCAACTCTCATGCATAGAGCGTGAGACTCACGCATTTTGGTCCTTTCTCACGCTAAAACTTTATTTCATTTGCATGCATTTCTATTGATCTCACTCATTTTGACTCCTAAATTATAGCATTGGCCTATGGGAGTCTCACTCTCAACTAGTTTCCAGTGTTGGCAGCCCTGTATTTCATAATTATGAAAGGCATATTTGAGGCTACTTATTAGAAAGGTCATAAAATTGGTCTGACTTTAGGTTTAAAAAAAGAAGAAATGCTTCACTGAAACTTCAAAGGGCAATGCCCCATTCCTACGTGTAGATTCTCATGAATTCCTGATCATGGCATACAAGACTTTCTTTACTTAGCTAGCTACATATTTCATTCACAATTGTTTGTAAAGCTGGATATACACTACATCTACACCAGCATGGCAGAATGAATATTGTATTACAGCTGTGCTTTCCAAGTTTATTTTCTGTTATGTGCATTAATAATGTGCACAATGGTATACATGCAGAGGAAAACATGATACTGTAGATGCTATCAATATCATCAACCATGATTACATGAAAATAAGGAGGGGAAAAAAGCTGGAAGATCTGACAAACTCTAGTCACTTGAAGACAACAATGAAGTGAACAAAAGAACAAAGAGATTATTGATTGACTGTGTCAAAACTATTTGGTATACAGCTGGTAAACAATAGCAAAAATTCCACACCCAGTGGTACAAGTGCTAGCACCTGTCATGCCAATCTATTTTGGTATACTGGTAATAGAGGACAAAAACAAAATACCACCAGTGTGCTAGCACCTGTCATATCAATCTATATTTGGTTCAGTGGTAATAAACAACAAAAACAAAATAAACACTAGTGTGCTAGCGCCTGTCATATCAATCTATATTTGGCACACTGGTGGTAAACAATTAAAACAAAATACACTGCAGGTGTACTATCACCTGTCATGTCAATCCTTATTTGGTACAGTGTACACTGGTGGCAAACAACAAAAAAAGGGTACATGCCAGGGCAGCCTTTCATGAAACTTTTCAGTCACTGACAACTGTTTTAAGCTACTGAAATCCTTGCATCTGATTGGCTGAGAGCAAATCGGTCAGTAAAAGCCACTGAACAAAAACACTTTATGGAATGCCCCACGTGTAATAGCACCTGTCATGCCATTCTCTGTTTGGTAAACAACTAATAAACAAAAACAAAATACTCACCACTAGCACCTGTCCTGCCAAGCTATATTTGGTATGCAGGTGGTACATTGTATACAATGAACCCAAAATATACACCCTTGTGTACTAACACTTGACATGTATATATAATCACATTTCAGGCAAGATAAGTCTGGAACCTACTTCAAGGATCTTGTCCTCAATCTCTTTGAGTTGCTTCTTGTTCTTGGCACTCTCAAGGATCAGCTGGTTCTTCTTTTCTTCCAGGTCTGGCTTCTCTTTGGCTGCTACCAAGCCTAACAGCTGGTCTTCCAAGCCCAAAGGAGTGATCATGAAGTTCAGAAGAGTGACCTGAGTAATTGCACAAAAGAAAAAAAAAGAGAGAGAAATAAAATGTTTAAAATGGGGAAAAAATGGTCTGCAATGATACAACATCCAAATAGCATTGTTACTTTGCTCTATTTGCACAACAAAAAACATATTTTACATGACTCAGTTATGCTCTGGTGCAACACATGTATCAAACATATACATTGACAGTGATAACTTTACACATTGAAATATATTTTCATAATTACTTTGCATTGCAAAGTGTTGTTAGCAAACAATCTGATAGAATTTGATCAAACCATATTACTGATATCTAAATGACTTTGCAGTAACATTCCAAAACTACAATGTAAATCACTTAATAGCCAATGCATAAACTCCAACCAATTTGGCATAAACAGGGCTGGTAAATATGTGTGTAGAATTGCCAGCTTGATTAATATCAGAATTTGTTGAAGAGTTTTCAACATATAACCATCAGGGTGCATTCTAGCACTCTCCTAAAGTGAACCGAACCATATGGTACCTGTGCCAGAGGAGCGCTCAAACTCTGAAATTTATTGAAAATACTGAAATTTCATACTTCAAGTCCATCCCTCATGAAATATGGAGGATGGCAAAAGCAGATCGAGAACATATAAAGTTTGTTATTTCAAACTAATCCGGCCTGTCACTAGTGGACCAACGAACCTTGACCGAGACTTCAGGGAGGTAATGTGGGTTACGGAGCCTTGTGGTGACGTAGAACTTGAAGTCCCGGCTGAACTCCACAACATTGTCACCAAGTCGTATGTAGTCCAGCCCATTCTGAAAGAGAGAGGCAGACATAGATAAACTGTTACATAATTGAAAAAAATTACATATTCATCAATACTGATGTCATAATTGATGTTCATACTTGTTGATATTCTCAAAAATTCACTAACATCAAATCAATGACATAACATCCTATAATCAACCTGTATATGTTGTATCACCTTCCTAGAAGAAGACAGAAATTGCCTTTGCAGTTGCATTCATTTATTGTGTCCTTCCACTGTATTTGGTTAATACCAAACTTTGGTACATTATCTAATCATAGCATGGAATGAAATTTTAAATTCATTGCGATACCAGTGACATTTCTGACTTAGCATTAACATTAGACACATTAAGACAGAAAGACAGCCAGACAATTCTGGTTTTCATATGCACAAGTAATCTGCTTTGACCAACAGTTAATTGGCTTTACATCATCAATCTCTGTAATGAAAATGACTGTGATCATCGCACCATCAAATAGTGCCCAAAATCACCAAATAGTGCACAATCAACTAGAGGTCTGTACCTTTAAAAGATGGTAATAGCAATTCCCCCCTCCCACCCACCCAAGAAAAAAGCAAGAACAAAAGGAAACATGATGTACTGAGCATGATAGCAAACATGCAGTGACATCAACTATATGTGTACATGGCTTACCTGCTTAAATGTCTGCTTCAGAAGAAGTGGTTCCAGGACTGGATCCAGTTCTTCTCCAACATTTTCAAGCAAACATGGCTGACCAAACTACATGGAAGATCATGAAAAGTGGAATGAAATGACTTAGTGATATCAGAGAATAGAATATGATTGTGGCATGGAATATTCTTCAATCACACACAATGCATGAATGTTGCGGCTAGAGCACAGTGAAGGATGAAAGAGTACACAATTTTAAGTCACAGCACTTCTGATTCAAATTATGAACATTTAAAGGCAAGTGAACAGTCACACTAGAAACATCTTGACTTCAAATACAAGATCAGCCATAGCATACTTTTTCCCCATGTTGAAGAAAATGAATGAACACCTATATTTCACACCAAAATGCATTTTATCTTTCTTTCAGTGACTGACCAGTTTTTCAACATCTCATAAACAGATAAAGTAAATCCAACCCTCATTATGGAGAGCTAGTAAACAAAAATAAAAGAACACTTTTACACCTATAAAAAGCCGATTTGACTGGAGGTGGAAGACAACAACACATGTACATGTGAAAGAGAAATACAAAAATCTAGAAGAACTACTGTTTGAGGCAGCAATGAGCCTAAGCTAAGCAGGGGTCACTGACCTGCATACAGTTCTCCAGGGTCCTGGTGTAGGTCGGGTCCGAGAGTTTGATGACCTGAAGCTTGTTTGGCTTCTCCATGTTCTTGACCCACTTGTTGGCCTGGCCCTGAGGGTCAATCATCAGTGGCCAGCGATTGGCATTGGTCACTATCAAGGCATTGTCAGTTGAGAAGCTGGAGAGAAAGTAACAAAAAATGATGGAGGAAAATAGACCAACAATGAAATGCGCTTCTTGTAGTGAGCATGAATTCAAAACATACAAAAAGACCTCTTGTCTTCTTTTCTGCAATGCGTGCTCTTGTCTTATCAGGGCTCAAAGATGACAACTCACTTATCCACTGGAAGTCCAGCCAGCTGCCAGTCCCTAATCTTGACCGGGTCACCTAGGGTCTCCGAGAGGGAGAAGACACTGGACACTGGGATGTCCCTCTCCTCACACATGTCATACCACTCCTTGAGACATTCCTGAGGGTGAGAATACAAAGGACAATTGACAGTTTGTTTGAAATTCTTCAATCACAAAGCTTCAACTTCACAGATATCCGTGACAACTATTTGATTAGTCACTAGAAGTGAGATATACATCGTAGGGCCAGATGTAATACCTGCTAAACATCTGGGGAAGTCCCCTTGTAATTCACTATATAAGAACCTACACTCTTGGTGTTGGTTGACTGACCAATTTGATCGACTGATTGCCTGATGGATTGATTGACTGATCATTTGATTTATTGACCTTAAAAAAGTTTCCTCGAATCCCATCGCAGAGCATGTCTCACCTGTCTGAAGGAGACGGTGAAGGGTCCAAGGTAGGCGACCACACCCGCCGACAGGAGCACATCTCCCACGATGTTGATGTAGGTCTCACTCAGCTCCTCCGTCAGCTGCATCCATCTCTCCTTCTCGCCACCCAAACCGGCGATCAGCTTCTCTGCTCTGATCAGCTTCAACTTTGTCAGCTCAATGTTGTCTTCCAATTCCTATTTAAGAATGTCAAATAGGACTTATGAAACCACCTACATCCAGGCAGTCATAAGATCTCTCTGTCTCTATACCATATTCTGTCTCCCCTTGCACTACATTGACTTCCAGTCAGTGTACTTCTCTTGCGTCTGTAGTACCGATATGTGGCTGGTAGATACAGAACATATCAGAAATAGACTCTCTCTCTATCTCACTATCCCGTAACCAATTTCTCTAAACTTTTCAAAATAGTCCATCAGGAGCAAGTTTGTGAAAGTACAATCTGTAGTTCTCAAAGGTAACAGAATAATGGACATACATTGTACATGTAAGTGGTAAAATTAATGCCATGAGTCTTACATCATATGAGCAGTTATCAATGTGGTCTTGGTTTTGGAAATAGGACTTTGCTGATGATCCTGCTAGGATTTTGACACTGTAATACCACTGAAACCTTCATGGGTTTGCAAGAGACTAGTAATGGGCATTATTTTTCGCATTCCCTCACAACAGTGAAGGCAATTCCTTCATACAACTTCAAGACATGCCTCTCTTCTGTCTTGAGTATAATGCTGTCTTCACACTGAATTCTCCCTATCTATGGTATCCTTTCCATTCTCCCATCCTCCATCCTCTCTCCCCTTGGTACCTTCTTTTCTCCTTCCTTCCTGGCCAGCTGGTCATTGAGTGCCTGCAGCTTGCCCATGATCTCCTTCAGCACTCCCCGCTTCTCGTTCAGATGAGCCTGCTGCTCTGCCAGACGGGACTCAGCATCCTGGAGACGGGCCCTCTTGGGGGCAACAACCTGTGACAAGGAGGAGCACATTCCAAAAACATACGTCAGTGCCTTGGAATTTTATATCAACATCCAATTGAGTTGATGGTGGTAATGAAGACAGACCTAGTATCTCTCTCCCATTGTTATTTTTTTGAGCACATACCTCTGTCATCAACAGGTCAATTCTCAAAACTGTGATGACAGAATAGCCCCGACTACAAATTCTGAGAGACAGAGTTCTTCTGTTTTAGATAGATTATGGATATTGTTCACTTCATCATGCACATATTAGTACCTACATGACATGAACTCTCCACGGTAAGATGGGAATTGAAGGAGAGATGATCTATAAAGATGCATGACACAAAATGAGCACTCAAGTTCGATTGATACAAGCATTTCAGAAACAGCAACAGGAACAATTGTTTTAAATTTCAAATTTCAAAAGGATTACATATCAGAAAGACTCATTTTGTTATCATTTTGGCATCGTAACAGATCTTGCGAAAACTTAAAATAGAGACTGATGATGCAGAGCTGTTCATACCAAGAAAGAACATTTGTAACAAAGTACTATAAAAAAAAAATGAAAGAACACACCGATGGGGCAGTACAGTTTACAGTACCTTGGCCACTCTGTCGTAGACCTCAACGGCTCTCACCCAGCTACACAGACCCTCACAGGCAGAAGAAACCTTCTTCACCACCTCTGGGTTGAAGTCTGGGTTGTTGATGTAGCCGTCCCGGATCTTCTTGATGGTGGGTGCTGGGATGTTGTCTTTGTCGTATTCCTTGAGAGATTCCAGGAACTTCAGGTCCCCCAACATCTGAAGATTTGAATCATGGTGTGGATAATGATTACCCCATATTGATACTCAACGTTTTAATACACAAATAACCTTTTTCTTCCGGTAAAACTTGGCTCATAATGACAACTACTGCTCACAAAAAGTTCTTATGTGGGTAGCACAGACAAGAGTCATATTCTTTTGTAGTATGTAAACAAATACATTCTAAAAATGAGCATGTTTTGACTTTTGTGATGAAGGTACAGTTTGCATCTCAGAAGTTAGTTTTTTTGAAATGGCAATCTAAAATTTCCACCTGGAATGCATCCCATTTCAAAATCAGTTAAGAAAATATATTTACTTCTTTCTGAAAATGCACTACTGAAAGTAGTACTAAGGTTATTTTGTGTGTGTGTGTGTGTGTGTGTGTGTGTGTGTGGGTGGGTGTGTGTGTGTGTGTGTTTTAACAATGGTGGAGATGATATGTTTGCATTGCTACTAAAAACAAGAATACAATGACACATACTCTTCTGGCTCTTATACACGGATTAACCCTAACTAGGCCGGGCTATTTAGGTAGATGATAGAGCCGGGGGGGGGGGCCTCCCAGGCCCCCCTCCAGATCTCGGCCGTCGACCGCGCTATCGCGACGAAAATTGGCACACACATTGCCTATGATGTAATCTAAAGTACCATGAAGTTAATTTTTGCAAAAATTACCATTTTCACTAAATTATGCTAATTTATGCATAATGATGCATGAAATCAGACAAATTGGTATAAATCACTAAATAAGGCTCAAAACAGGCAAATTTTTTGTGTAAATATTCTTTTTAGTGTCCTTAGCAAATGTAAGATAAAAAAATTGTGCAATCAGAAAAAATTTCCGAAGTATTTTATTGTTTTTTGAATTTCTTATTGCCTGTAAACACAGTTTGCATTGAAATTGTACACGAATTCACGTTTTTGAGCAATTTTTGGTCTGACATGCACGTGCATATTTATGCGCAACTTCGGAACCGCGCACCCGGGTATCGCAAATTTGGTGTCAAAAGATGCAGGAGACTCGAAAGAAAAAAGTCATGAAACGTCGCGGCGATAGCTTCTCGCGATAGCGATACATAGCGCAAAACGTCGAGGGGGGGCCTCCCCCCCCCCCCCCCCCCCCCCCCCCCCCCCGCCTAGTTAGGGTTAAGAGCCTGACACTCAAGAGATATAGAGCAGGCACTGAGGTCTTCAACTTGATAACTGTCATCACAGAACACACCCATGCTTCAATAAGAGAGACATAAACGTCTCTGGTCTGAACACTTACCCTCTTAGCAGCTGGCCAGAAGTCATCAAACGGCTTTCCCTGGTCGTTGGTCTTCCTGTCACCTTTTATTCCCTGTGCACACAGATGAAAATACAGACACAGTTTTTTGGTTTTTGGTTTTTGTTTTGTTTTGTTTTTTAGCATTTTTCCTCACAAATCATATGCATTCAGTACATTGTCATTACAAAAAGAGAAAAGTCCAGAAAGCACTCAGACACAAACTACATAATACATTCTGTCCATTGGCATTTGCAAACTCCAGAGATTCTTCAGCACAAGATCTGTATAAATTATCAAAGTATTTATTTCATGACCCCACAGTTTCTTGCACATTTTCATCACAATAGCATACATATTCATTTGAGACAGTCTTCTGGTATATCATTATCTACACACAATCATATTCTTACCATCATCTCCATGTAATCATCTTGATAGTACCATCAATATACCATAATGTTACAATAATCATCTTGATACCATCATTTTTATACCATAATCTTTACACCACCACCTTTACACCATTATTTGCATGCCATCATCTTAATGCCATAGTCTTAATACAATCAAATGTATACTATCACCCTTATACCTTATATCATCTCTATACCATCATCTGCACACCATAAACTGTATGAATTCACATCATCAAGACAGTGTTACTACATGTATCTATCTCAGTAAGCTGACCTTCATGATGCAGATGGCTTCCATGACCAGCCGGACACCTGCAGGAGGATTGGTCATTGTCTTGACGATGGTGATGTCCTGCTGCTTCAAGGTGTCCAGAGCCCTGACCGCTGCATCTAGTGCTGGCATGGCAACGGCAAGGTTGGCCTCACAGTCTTCCTGCAAGTTTTAAGACCAGGCACGCAATACCAAATGACATCACATTGAATAAGAACTGAGACTATATTTTATATATCTTTAAAGAGTTTTTAAAATATACATTTACTCAAAATAGGAGCACAGGCAAAAGGATTGACAGCAGCAAACAAGGAGCAAAATATGCCCCAAAAGTTTCACACTGAATCAAAACTTTGACAGTTACTAATCAGAGAATAGGATTAAAGGGGGAAAAGAGGAAAGCCTTGAGAAGATGTAACAGTGTGAATTCATCAATAATACTAGGTAGTATACAACATGTAGATTCCAGTTGGTGATATGTTCCTTGCAATAGAAAGAAGAATCAAACATGCCATGGAGATGGAATTGACATTAGACAAATGACAGATGGAGCTGCAGGGTGTGGAGGGAGGCTGACAGGAGAAGAGTTGAAAGAAGTTCGGTCCTTAAAGGGGATGGCTAGTAACTGATCAGTGGGAATCATTGGGAATGCTGGGGGATGATTGTTCCAATTCTTGTGGGATTTTAATGTAATGTGCAGTTTAATGGTTCCAGGCTAGCATGCCTGTACAGTGACGGGGCATTAAACTGCACATTACTTGAATATGAGACCGTTCTGAAGCAAATAATTTTTACACAACAATAGATATATAATGTACTCAATCTTAAATAAATCCCACAAGAATTGGAACAGTCATTGCCCAGCATTCCCACTGATTCCCACTGATCAGTTACTAGCCATCCCCTATAAAGAAGTTCTGTCCTTCTAGGAGTCAAACAGGAAAGGATCTGAACCACCAACCTTGATGGCCTGAGCCTCTTTGGCCGCGGCATTGGCTTCCGCCTCGTCCGCGGCCACAATCTGTCGCTTGGCGTCCACCTCCAGCGTCTCCTTCTGGACGATCTCGATGAGTTTGTCTGTCTCCTTGCTGTTCTCTATCAGCTTGGGCTGCAGGGCGGTCAGCTCTTCCTGCATCACAGAGATCTGAAGGTTGTGGATGAAGGAGGATCAAGACGTTTCAAGCTTCAGGAAACCATTCAAGAACAGAGCTTTCTCATTTTAAGCGACTTGACAATATGTTAGTGCCATTCAATGTATTACCATTTTTGTTCCTAATGAGCATTATGCACCCTCAAATTATGAACCAGTTTGTGCATTATTTAGACAGTAAAGACAAAATAGGCTAAAAATCAAACATGGATAGATCATCAGGAGATTTCAGGAAACCATTTTACAAACAGATGTTTATTCACATTAAAGCAACTTGTCAATTTGCTTTTTTCACTTTATGATTCACTTCAATTTTGTTTCCAATTAATATTAGGCACTCTTGATTCCTTAAAGTTTGAACCAGTTGCATAACAGGCAATAAAGACAATAAAGCCTAGAAAATAAAATTGTTTCCCATTATGTTCATCACTTTTAAATTTCTCTCCCTTTGGGGGAAGGGTTCACTGAACATATGCAAATGGTAGTATGCAACATCAGAAGTTAAATTTGACTCAGAATTGCAGCAATCCAAGGCACAATCCAGAAATATGATAGGTACAATTTGGATGGTTACACTTGCCTCTTGGTCATATTTTGTTATCGTACCTTTTTCCTTATTCTTAATGCACTGCATTCTTCAAATATTTTTCTTGCACATTTCTGTGCATGGGACAGAATCAAAGGCAAATGTATTAGCACAGCAATAAATCTTAGAAGTGGTGTATAATGGATCGTTTTCATGAAAGTGAGGGATGATCGTGTGGGTACCTGTGAAGCAGCAAAGTCCAGTTTCTCCAGCCCAACCATGTAGCGGTTCTTGAGGGTCAAGATTTCCATCCTCTTCCTGTTGAGGAGCGTCTTAAAGGTCTTAATCAGCTCCAGGTAGGATGTCGGAGTCACATAGTTGGCCCTCCGCAAGATACTGTAAAACCTGGAAGAGGTGGGAAAATGGTACAAAAATGAAATATTCTCTGCAGAACTTTAAAGTGAACAGTAAATGAAAACTAGACTTGGTATTTATACAGATACTCTGCATCTGAAAGAGATATTTAGCACTAGCAACTGAGCATATATCTCAACTTCCAGGAGAGTTCCTGTGGCTAGCTAAGGATGTAACCATTGAACCAGTACATTGTAAATTGATGTAAGTGAACACAACTACATACAGTAGGATCAATGTAACATATATAATGCACCATGCACACAAAGAGGGTGTCCGTATTTACACAATTTAGAGCACATTTCGGTCAAGTTTTAATATTTGCATTGACCATTTCTCTCTCACTAAGGTATGCTTCAAACACTTTCACCAAAATCAACTTACTTTTTCATTAGAAATATTCAACATTAATCAATGCATGTATATGACATGTACAGACGGAGGCATTCCTCGAAAGCAGATAAAATGATCTTTCACTTATCTGGACTATTTGCTAGCTATCATTGATAATGGTCTACACAACTCCTACTGTACCATAGTTCACAGTTCACCAAAGTTTACACCAAATGTCATCTTACCTGTCTGACATTGCTCTCACACTCTCGTGAAAATGCTTGCACATGACCACCGTCTCCGCCCGTATTTCGTCAGACATCTCCACGTCGTCGAGGAACTTGTGAGCCACCCTTTCCAGAGCATCCTCCGGCCACGCCTGTGCATGGAGGAGATCGTAGATCAAAAAGACGTGAGGGAATGAGACAACAGCAGCTAAACTCGGGGGTTACTCTCCATGTGACTTGCTACAAACCCCCACCAAAACAAACAAAAAAAATTCGAAAAGGGTCTGTTGTTAGACATATGTACAGCATCGTTACTGTTTTTCCTTTAGAAAAAGGGTGATATTTTTTTCTCTCTCTATTGCCATTTAGAAGTCCTACCTCATATTTCACAAAGGGGGTTCTTGACATTCACCACATGTTAGTGTTGTGAATTAGATACACACAAGTCTGACGTCCGTTTAACTGAATTCTTTACTATATATATTTCAAGACAGTATTATTTTGCTGCTTTCTCCAAGCTCCTGTAAGATTTACATAATATTCAAAACGTCATTAGGGGTATTTTACTTGGTACCACAACGAAATATGCAATTTTAAAGTATGCGATGCCCCAGTCACCTTGAACCAGTCTATGGTGCAGCAGTTGATGAGGGACGGGAACATCCGCAGCCGGTTGCGGAAGGCGTCCCCGATGGGGCTGAAGGTGAGCACAACGTGCAGGTTGCGGCGGATGCGCTCGATGAACTTGTTGTACATGTTGAGCGGAGTCATCTCAAGTTGGGAATTCTCCGCAACGCACACTTGCTGCATCTGGGGTCAATGGTCACATTGAGGGAAGAAGGTGCACATTGTTTGAGAATGAGTCAAGCCTCATAGGATTGTAAATATTGTTCATACACTGTGATCCTATCAAAGCTACAAAGAAACACATTTCATATTCAAGTAGACTTTTATCAGTGGTGTTAAGTAGAGCTTGCAAAACAGTGAGCGTTTCACTATCATGATAAAACACTGGAGAAATGTTAAATAGGATTTCAAAGTTATTCATGTTTGCAAGAAGTGGCGGTATCAGTCACATTCAACTAATGTATATAGAATGAGATGATGTCATCGCCTGGCAGGTTTCTCATTCCCTTAAACAAAAATCTTCACTAATTAACTTCCATTCTTGAAATGGATTTGAAAGAAGTACATGTAGAAGCAACATATTCTGCTTCAAAGTATTCTAGAGTTGCGATAAAATGTCAATGACTACTTGTTTAACCCTTTGTGTCCTTTGAGTGCTGTTTGGCCCAGAAAACTCCATGGCATTGTACACACAGCCCAAAGTCCCTGGCACAGGAATGATAAAAAGACAGCATCAACAGAAAGATGAAACAGATCACCAGTTTGGAAGCACATTGATATCGCTCACCTTTTCGATGATCTCCAGTCGCTCCTCGTTCTCGAAGAGGTTGGGGATGTCGCCGGTGTTCAGGATCATGTTGATGTCTTCAAGGAAGGATTCCTCCTACAAGTTGGATCAAGTGAAGACATACATGTACAACAAGAAGACGTTGATAGATATCTGCTATAATCATCCGCCCATCATTTCATCATCTTTAACAAGCAACTTTTCTCCCCCCTGTTTGGGGTAATACCTGTGACATGCATCTCTACATACCTTAAGGTCATGCCAATGTGACTTGCTCATGAAGGAAAATACTACATCTATTATTCACCCCATTGCAAAATGTATAGAAATATCATCAGAGCTAAGCTAACCTTTTTGTGTGCTCCTTGTGATTCTTCCCCTATCATTTGTATGTTTGTTGCTTGTATGACCAATGTTGTTGTGTGTCTATGCCTGATGTGGAAATAAATTCAATTCAATTCAATTCAATTCAATTCAGATTGAATTCAATGTGGTGAAAGTGTCATCTGGGTCCCATTTCATAAAACTTGCTATCAGTAACAACTACCATGTTTCTCTGACAAATTTGCTCAAAGCCAATCAGATGCAAGGATTTCAGTAGCTTGTAACAAACTATCGTAACTTGTAATTGATAACAAGATTTCTCTCACCCCTTCCCCTCCTCTCCCCATATCATCTAATCTCACATCAACACCAACCTTGATTTGGTGGTCTCCAAAGAGGAAGACGGTCGAGAGGCCCTCATCTCCCGCTTTCCGCATCAGCTGCCTGATGTCATCCCTCCAGTCGGCCTGGGTGTAGTTCTTGGTGATCTCGATGTTGAAGAGTTCGTACATCGCCATGAAGGCAGCTAGTCTGGCAGCGCTGGCTCTACCGCTGCCTCCGATACCTTTGGTTTTCAGAGTGATGGTGCACATTTTGAGTTTATCGGTAGACAAAGAGATTCTTTGATGTATGATCACATTATATCCATTAACCAGAGCAATGTAATCGGAGAGTGAGAAAAAAAAATCTTGGGTTCAGATTTGTAACAGAATGATAGGCAGCTTAAAGCCAAAGAGAGGTATCTCCTAGTTCAGATGTGTAGCAGAATAATGCAGCTTAGAGCTAGAATGGGAAAACACTGGGTCAGTTTTGTAACAGAATGATAAGCATCTTATTTAGTCAGAAAGAGGTATATGCATCTATCAAAGGTAGTAAAATCAATCAAGAAGGGTGTGGCCTCCACAGAGGAAGACCTAACAAAAAGTGTGTCACCTTGAGATGGTACCAACCATAAACAACAAAGTGAGATTGAGTCAAAATAAGCTGGGTAGATCTTAAAATGATGGAAATGATGATTTAAATGATGGAAACACATATGGAGAGGAGTATGTCCAACACTGATGGTACCATCTACAAACAAAAATCTGTGCAACATGACAGAAAGAGGGTGTGTCCACTCAAGACAGTAAGATATTTCCAGATAGACTACTGAGGGCATCATCTAAAGCTGGTACTTTCTGCAAAACACACACACAAATAAAAACAAGAACAGTAGGGTGTGTCCACCTATGATGTTCAGACCTTAAGATGGCGGAAGAGCCCTTCTTAGATGATAATGACATTTGTGCAGAAAAGGATATACTGTCTTCTGACAAGGCATGACCATAAGAGATTTAGTTTTATTTTTATAATAAAGACGATAACTGACCAACTTTGATAGATGAGGAAACTTACCGACAAGGAGGGCGTGTCCATTGGGTTGCTTGAGCACCCTGCTGATCCTGGAGATGTGTTCGATGGCAAAGCGGAACATCACCAGATCCATTGGGGCCTTGGTCATCATGTTGTACTCCTCAAGATACTTCTCCACAGTCTGGAAGGAAAATAAATAACACCCAATTCCCACAAGATATTGACAGCTGAAACTTCGGTATAACCAATATTCTGTATACTTAGCATGTGATTTGTTGACCTTGCTGATATTGACTTTATGTGTACCTTTTGTAAATAATGTAAATATGTTGTTTACCTGTTGGTTTACATCCAATAAAAAGTTTAAAAAAAAAATTAAAAAAAAAAAGAGGAAGACAATAAATCAAGCACTTTCATTTAGCAGAGTCTCTGGGTCAGTCATTAACTTTAAGTGTGAAAGTATGAGCAATCACAACCACAAGCACAATTTTGCATTCTTTTTTCTAGGATTATGTTTTAAATACTGGCCATTAACATGAAAAATAGCCTACAATGTAGCTCTACCATGAAATTTTCATCAAAGCGATGGAGATCGTTTGTTTGAATCCAACCCGATTATGTATGCCCATGATTTCTTATCATGGATACTATTAAAACTCTGAATAATCAGTGCTTCTTTATGTTGGTGAAGAGCAATTTGATGATCGATTGCAATAAAAACAACTCCACGCAAGAATTCATAGATTTGAATAGATATGTAGTGCCCGCTGCATGCTATAAGAATAAGAACTAGCACTAGTTGTCGGGCGGAAGCTTGGTAGTCTATTCAATGCAATTCTCGTCCGGTAATCAGGAGATCGTTGGTTCAAATCTAACCTAAGTATGTATGCCCATGATTTCTTTATCACTGCTTACGACTAAATCACTGAACAATCGGTACTCATTTACGGTCAATGAAGGGCAATTTGTTATTCAGTTGTAATAAAGTAAAATAACAGTGTATCTATGACAAGATTTGTGCTTCTTCGAATCAGTGCCACATGACATACATTGATTTTGTAATGGTTCATACATCGTCATGAACAACACATTTGATTCTTGCATGGGGAATCCACCAAGCCGATATACACAAATTGATGTTATAAATACACTTAATTTACTGTATCAAATGGTACTTCCATGCATTATTCCAGCCAATATACACTCAGAATGCATAATCAGCCCTCATACATTTCTATTTCACCTCGGTCTATGGCCTACGTGAAATGAAACTGCACTTGGCCTTATGCATTTGTTGTGCACATAATCTAGTATAGTGCATTAACCCATTGAGGACAGGTTGATTTTACAACAACACGCATTTCCCACAGACATCTGCCGAGTATACTCGGGATTTGTCTTCAATGGGTTAAAGATCATGTTTTAAATGTATTTGTGTAAAAGACTGATACAGTGTATGTCACCCCAGGGGTCAACCACTCACTTCTCTCAGCTGTTCCATGTTAGTGATCTCATCATAAATCTTCTCCTCCTCCTTCACCTGCATGTAGTCTCCGAAGAACAAGCTGCACAATCGCAGGAGTACATACATCCAGTAAAAACATCAGGATTCATTAATACGAGTACCTATACCTCTGAAAGCTATTTTCAGCAGTAAAGTGGTTTATTTGAACAATGCGGTTTGTATTCACTTAGCTTTATATCTTGGCACATGTACAAAATTTGAAACCACATATCAAATGATATGAGAATTACTGATTTCTATTTTTGTAATCTATAAATCTCCTTTTCTTTATCATTCAAACAATGTTTATGATATCTACATCTGCCTTTCTACAATAGGCAGGTAAGAGTAATCAAATTTACAACACGTTATACAAGAATTGCAAATGGAAATTGAAAATGATGCTGTATGTACATATTGTACTTTGTCAAATTAAAACAATACTTACCTTTTCTTCATGAAAGTCTATTGTCAAGTGGTCTGCACTTGAAACTGTGCTGAACCACCAATCAATGTTTCAATTTATATTTGTTGGTTACATGGAAGTTGAATTCAAATAAATCATCATCTATTTTTTTAACAAGTTTGTAATGAAAGGCATCAAATCAGAATGATGAATCCAAATATATGTGAATTAAACTAAAACTGAAGAATAAAGGTGCATTTTAGAAAATTGATTGAAAAGACTCCAAATATAATATCACTAGTCATTGACTAGACATCAGTCCAAAATCAATGTCTCTTTTCTCAATTTATTTGTCTTATCTTTTTTTTTGTCAGTGAATTTCAGGATTTTGTTACTTATCCTTAAAGGACAAGTTCACCTTCATAAACATAAGGATTGAGAGAATGTAGCAATATTAGTAGAACACATCATTGAAAGTTTGAGGAAAATCGGACAATCCGTTCAAAAGTTGTGCATTTTTGAAGTCTTTGTGCAATAACCGCTGGATGAGAAGACTACTGCAGTGTGTGAATAACTTAGATGTCACATGCGTATAACAATATAAGGAAAACATAAAGAGAATTTCATAAAATTTCATCTTTTGAAAAAAGTACACATTCCCCCGACTCGTTACCGACAAATGTTATGGGCAATATTATTCCCCCTGCCTTTAGAAAGAGGCAAGTCAAGTGCTCTTTTATTATGCGCAAAAAGTGAAAATATGTTGAATTTTCTTTACATTTTCTTTATACTGTTGTACGCATATGAATCACAAGCTGTAGTAGTCTCCTCATCCAGCGGTTCCAACACAAAAATTTTAAAAATTCATAACTTTTGCATCGATTGTCCAATTTTCCTAAAACTTTCACTGATGTGTTCTACTAATATTGTTGCATTCTCTCAATCCTTATGTTTATGAAGGTGAACTTGTCCTTTAAAAGATGTCAGAAGGGAATTTAATTCATGGATGGTGCATCATGCAAATGTCTTTCTGGTTTATAAAAGGCAAAATAGAAAATCTCTCACACCAGGACCAATTCTTCATTGCTGCTTCTACACATGGTCGTGGTGTTGACATGCATATCCATCAAGAGTTATAGTCTTCCTTTGTTTGTACCATGGGAGAAATGGATTTAACTCACTCCATTCTAGGGACTCTTACATGAAAACAAAAACACATCTCCTTGAGAGCAGGCTCTGATGGCTTCAAAATATGGAGGCACATGAACCATATAATGACTGCATGCACATCTAATCTACAATGCAACGTCAGGGTCATGCATGCTGAGCATAAACTTTGTGAGCATCGATTCCTCATGCAGCATGCAAGCGAGACCAAATAACAGCTGCTACATCTACGTTAGAATTGAGTACAGAGAGCTACGATCTAACAGAGAGGATATTGTGCTTCTTGCATGCAAGGATGCAAATACAAAGAATGAAGATATTGCAGTAAGATGATTTTTAAAAAAAAGAAGAAGAAAGCAATGTGAAGGAAAAGAGTGATGAATCAAGAGAAATGTGCACACTCTCCAACAGCAATGTGACATTCAATGTCAATGACTGGGCATTTATTCATTTTTTTGTTGTTCACCATGTACCATTTGTGTGCTTCAAGTGCAAATTGGCAGAGAAAACTCCTTAGCGTTGTACACACTGTCAGAAGTCCCTAGCACAGAAAGGGTTAACTTTGCATGCATCCCTCTTACAATCCTTGATTATGCTTTGACACAGATTTTACTGTTCATATAAGCTGAGCAAAAATAATCAAATATAAACTTTAAAAAAGGAAAAGTAAAGTGCAATGCCCAAACCATGGTAATGATTATTTTTCAATGCTCACAGCAATCCTGCATTAAAAAATAATAATATATTCATTCATAAATGCAACCATAGTTGACAAAAGGCAGAGAGATTCTACCCACCATTACCCTTACATTTTGTGGCACTAACAATGACCAAGTTAAATCAAATTGTGCACTCTCAAAAGCCTTCAATGACAGAGGGTGTAATCAAATATTTCCAAGGTTTTTCAAAGTGAAAATAAAGCCACCTGGCACAACCAAAGTTAAAGTCGTGCATCACAGATCACTCTGCATGCTGATGGTGCATTAAAAACACGACAGAATCAAAAGTTGGGAATAAAAGTGCAGTATTTCAAGGATTTGGGAAAAGTGATGTGAAGAAGACAGTGGAAGAACAGAGATTAAATCAAAGGCAGAATGACAAGCAAAGCAACATGTGCAAGGGGGATAAGCGCAAGGGTTCTACCTTCGTAAATGTTCATCACGTATTTCAGGATGAGCACTACTGCTGCATTGTGGGAATTGCGGGGAGGGAGGATGCAAAATTTTTGTTTGCGTTACAACATGTACATAATCGACAAACACAGCTGCTTTCCAAGCAGGGCTTTAGCAGGGGATAGACACTTCTATCTACCTACTACGGTATACAAGTCACTAGATTCCACTACAAATAGACCACTTCCATCACATCAGAAATGGCAAGTAGGGTACAAGGTACCAGGCACTCAATTCTCTAGGGTACCTCAGGTTGAATGACATATGCACCGCACTTCAGAAATTTATTTTTGTTTTGTTCTCTTTTTACATATAATATGCCATTTCTTCACTTGCTCAGTAGTTTTTGTACAAATCTTTTTTCAAATTGAGTCTGAATTATTTTACATTCTGCAGGTTGCCATTAACTAAGACAATTCTTTTTATGTGTTAAACAAAAAAATCTCAATACACTATTGTATACAAGAAATTAAAGAGATGAAAAAATAATCAATTAACATATTACCATACAGCTAATTGTTACAAAAGTGCAAAAATCGATTTTCAATATTATCTTCATTTCTTTGTTGACTTCATCTATTTTATAATGCTTACAACTTTGTGCCAATCTTGAAGGTTCAACTTAATTGGATGTTACAAGGTTGACATCATGAACTTCAGGGTCTGTGCAACATTACAGACATTTTGGAAGCCTTTGAAAGTGGTCTATTGTGAGAACAAGCATAGATTATGTGTAGACATACTATTTTAATGCTTAGTAGCTGTATATGGGATTCTAAAACTATGATGGTCAAATACGTATTATGGCATCATTCATGAAATACATCTAAATGCCAAAATGAAATGTCCTATGATCTGGAAGTTCATTATTTCTGACAATTTGCTCAGTAAATTTTGAAGGAATTTGATGAGGTTAAGGAGTCAATATGTCAAGGTCAAATTCTGAACATGTAATCCAAATGAAAAATATATATCACACTTTATATTATTTTGATAAAGTTATAGAGAAATCATACTGATCATTTCTTATGCATTGATCATTGCTTAACCGATCTGGTTTTGCGGTTTTGGGAAATTGCCAAGACCTGATCGTCTTCACAAAATATAGACACTATTGTTACAACGAATGATAGTGCATGTATGTGTGTTTACAATGAGAAGATGATGCATATATGTATAAAACTGAGGACAAGAAATCTAACGTGACATGGATGACTAAATACTGATGATTGAGAGCGGAATACATAGAGCTCTCAATGTTCTAACCTAACAAATCCAATCCTTAATATTTCTATGCTAATTTCACAAATTCTTGCAAAGATATTCCCAGCATACACGTTCCCCTGTTTCATTACCTTGAAAATCACATCACAAACCCAAGCACAGTGTACAGCATAAACTTCCAAATGAATTGGCACATCTAAATACAGAATTTAAATAGTTTTAAGACACATACATGTAGGTTGCATGTCTCCAGCAGATCAATTCTACAGCCAATTACTCATTCACAGTACACATTTACTTTCTTTTTTTCTAGATCTCAAAGCAGCACAAGTTGATGCACCTCACATTTACCAAACATATAGCAGTCTACAATACAAGATTTTGCTTGACATCAAACTACACCACACCAGGACATTTACTACTATGCTCCTCTGGTTACCTAGCAACAGCAGGAAGGGGAAAGCGTTCCATACATACCTCCTGATGTTTGTGTCGGTGACTTCCCTGCCCGTTGATAAGTGAGAGAACACATTGTTCATTTTCTCCTTGAATTGACTCTGTACCACCGTCTGGATTCATGTAAAGAAGTTCAGAAAGGAACGGTTTGGTCGACATGAAAATCTGCATGCACATGTGTGCATCCATGTAATTTTCCTTTGGATGACAGGAATTTAACCTTTAGCCCTTCATCATGGAATGCTTTGCTCCAGCCGACAATTTACTTGTGTATGTCATAATTCTACAAAGTACTGACTGCACAACAGAATGTCTCTTGTATCTTTTAAGATGCAGGCATTTTAGTTGATTTATCACATGTTTATTCATCTTCTGTCTCAGTGTTTAATATTCCTCTACTATGTAAGTATATGCCAACAAATAACCATATTTTTCCTGCTTGTAATCTGTTATCTACAAACTGCTTCACATAAATTCTCTCATATGAATCACTTATTACATATCAGTTGCACATTGTATATTTCTTATGAAATAACAAAGATTTGAAATCATAAGCAAAGACCTCAGGGACTATATTTTTGTGACTTACATATGTTTACTGGGTAATATTTTCAGACTATACCCTGGGATCTATAACTTATATTATCACATTATCATCTCAATTGAAATATATGAACTTTCCCCCCGAGTTCATGTCATTTGTACACCACACATATTTTGTTTGTTATGTTTTCTTCAGTGGATTCATCATTCCCTTTCAAAGGAGCACTGGCACCCTTGGGAGAAAAATTCTGTTGAACAAGATTCAAGAGATTCAAGATTCAAGAACTAGATGAAAACATCCCATCTACTGTAGATGTGAATATCCTGTCTTGTTCATTCTTAAAGGGCCCCTGAAATCCAAATGCATGTTGATTTGTGTTGATTTATGATACCCTCAACATCACTTTTGCGGTAAAACTAATATCTAGAAACATTCCATATATTTTTAACAATTTTTTTCTTCTATTTTTCGTCAGATTACTTGGGAACGCCCACAAAAAATCCTTCCAAACCAATATTCTTGAGATGACATCATCTGTCAATCATTGCTAAAGTACTGAAATGTTTAACAAAAGACATTGGAATGCACCTTCCCCTCAACTCAGCATAACTTGCATGTTTCTGTGATATTAATGTGACTAACAAAAGACATGGCGAGGGAACATGGAATGTTTCTAGATATTTCTATCACCGCAAAAGTCATGATGAGGGTATCATAAATCAACACAAATCAACATGCATTTGGATTTCAGGGGCCCTTTAAAGACTTGGTAGCGTGGGGAATTCATGGAGTGGGAAGGCTGGCCCAGATTGGATATATTCGAGAATCCCTGTAACCAAAAGCTTTATCACCGATCTCTATGTACGTACACACGCAGCTGAAGAATTTTGATTTGAGTCGATAGTTACCAATAGAATACATGTATCCTTTGATGCACATATTCGCTGACAGTTACTATTAGTGGTTTTCAAATGTACCCATGAGGGCAGCGAATGAAAATCGATTCAATCAGGCCACTCATGAATCCCCACGCTACCCAGTATTCAACTCTTTTGGTATGTGACACGTTTGCACGCCCTACTCAGTCAACGGGGTGCCAAGTTTGCGTATTTTGCTCAAACTACACTGATCGATCGATAAATCGCCAAATGATACGGTAAAATGAAAGCGTCATTCCATTCCTGTCACATGTGTAGCTTGCATAATGTTGTGACTAACCTGTTGAGGACGGGCTGATTTTGCTACAACATGCATTTCCCACACAAACCTGCCCGAGTATACTATGGACTCGTCCTCAACGGGTTAAATATCAAGCAGTGTTACCTATTGGGTTTGTGAGTAAATTCTAAGTTTCTGTCACTGTTTTGTGTGCAAAAGTCATGCCTGGAAAATGATGTAGCTCCTGATCATTTGAATGAAAAATAATCTTAGATTTGTGTTAAAAATTTACATCAAAGCAAAGCTTTGCATTTTTTCTACAATTTTGCTCATTGCATGTTCAGCGTAACCAAAATCTATAAAAACTTTCATAGATATGAAACATGGAATGTTTACCCAAAGCATGCCTACATTGCGGTCTCAGAAAAATGTGACACACAGGGGAATTCACACCATGGCGCATAAAGAGTTAAATAAATAAAAGAGAAAGAGAGAGAACTCACTTTGACCATAGCGAAGAAAGTCTGCCTATCCTCATCGTCGACCAGGCGATCGTAGAAGACGCGGTAGACTTCGTGGACCCAGAGCCGGATGAGCTTCTTGGAGCCGTCGACGCCGGCGGGGATGCAGGCGGGCTTGATGAGCAGGATGCCCTGAACCACACGGGCGAAGTCTCTGAGGTTGAAGACGTAGTGGGACTTGGATGGGGTAGGGAGGAAGCTGGAGATGGCCTGGGTGTAGACCTCAGTGGTGGAGAATACCATGATCTGGGAGAGATACAGGGATATATGACTCATAAGAATTAAAGAGGTTCCTATAAAAGTACAGTGAATTTGGTTTTTTTTACACTTTCCTTTTTTGCTGCCATTTTGTTTGTTATCAATAACATAAGCAAAATTGAATATCTGTATCCTTATGGAAAATTCATGTTTCAAGAATCAACCAAAGAAACAGACAAGAACTGATACCCAATTGCTTTTAGTGTGTTTCACCACATTTCACACTCTTATTCGGCATGGACGTAAAGCTTTGTTTTTGTCACCTATTTGAATGCAATCTTGTGTTATCTACCGTTATCTGCTCATGAATCATTCCATCTACTTTGAAATTCATTTCTACATTTCAAACAGTTCTTTGATATTATTGATATTGTTTTGCCCAGTGCTATTTATTATATGTTGTTGTGAAATACCAACAACAAATTCAATTCAAATTTGATTACAATATCAGAACACATAAAACAAAAATACCACAGACTCTCAACAGTGAGAGGGACTGTGCAAACTGGACTGTGTAAAAATTGATAATTACTTTGAAAAAAAAACAACACAAACACAGAGGTATATATCACATACATGCATATGATTCTATAAAGCATGATAGTGCCTGTAAACCATTCATAACACTTTCATATGTAAATTGATACCACAGATGGTATGTCATAAAAGTGTGGGTCATAAATGGGACAGAATTATACTGATCACATGACAGACAAACAGACAGACAGTCTTCCTCACCCTGGAGTAGCGTCTGTGCGCCGTCTCAAAGCCACGGTTGAAGTGCCAGTCCAGGAGTGGTGTGAAGATGTGTTTCATTGTCTCCTCTGTGAACGTGTCGATCGTGATGAGGTTGAAGTGGCGGAGGAAGCGGGGTGTGACGGTGTTACGACCGCCGCCCGGTGGACCCATGGCCGACACCAGCATGATGTCTTCCAGATATTGCAAACTTGTGTCTTTCCTGAAGTGAAGAAACACAAAAGCATTTGATAACAGAATGAGAGGAACTGCCTCTTTTTTTTTCACACAAACTTCAAAATGAAAACAACAAGGCTGCAAATATCAAATCAGAATATATCACAAATCATTAGTTGACACAAGAGGTCATTAATATTCCAAGATGTCTATGTAGCCAACAGGGTATTCCTTTCTTTTTCTCACCTGAGGAATCATTTCAACAAAGATCAATTACTATTAAGATGAAAGTGATGAAAGTGATGTACAATATTCAACTGAAAGATGATATTAAAAGATAAATGTATAATAAATAATGAGATCAAGGTGGACAAAACTACATAGGGAGAAGATAGATTGAGATAAGTAGATAAATACAGTGTAGGTAGATGGATAGATAGATACGTAGATAGACAGATATAGATAGACATAGATGGATAGATAGATAGATAGATAGATAGACAGACAGACAGACAGACAGATACAGATAGAGATAGATGGAAATATAGATAGATAGATAGACAGGTGTAGATAGATAGATAGACAGATAGAGGGATAGACAGTGGTGTTTGATATTTGAATTGATACACAGATGGATAAAGAGAAAAAATAGGAGGGCACAAACACCAGGATCTTCAGTGAACTCACCTGTCAAACCAGTATCCATGGTCAACCCAGTGTCTCAGTAGTTCAATAGGAGGCTGAGCACCATACTTCTCCTTAGCTGGCATGTTTAGATCATCAACAAACACCACCAGCTTCTTACCAGGGGTGGGGCCATAGACTCCCTTTTTCCTCCTGTATATGAAAGATAAAGGTACAAATTAAATCACATCATCAAATAATCATATTCATGATCCTTTTTAAGCCTGCTGATCTCTTTCTAAATGTTGATGAACGATGACATTGAACAAGACTGTGCAACATATATCTCTAGTGAAGTAACATGAAAGTGACCAATCCTTTTGTCATCATTAAAGCAATAAGGGTTGATTACTTTTAGGCTTTATCTTCAGGGTAAACGAAGAAAATGATATAAGTGAAGATTGCACCAAGTTTCTCATTCACTACAAGGGAATGCCACTGCAAACTCCATTATGGCACATCCTCTGTTTTTCACTCATCAAGTGGTGATATCTACACACTGACCTGAAAGATTCCAATCAAACACAGTACCAACAAGGTCATTTTTAAAAAAAATTTTGCTCTCATAAGAAACCACCAATATTGAATGAATAAAGTTTTAGACAAGATAATTTGTGATATTAGCAATACTGACCGGTCAAGTTTTGAGAGAATGATGTCCTGCGTCTGATTGGCCGAGGTCTGAGCCGAGAAATTGATGTTGTTTGGGATGAAATCCCCCTTGGCCAGCTCCAGGAGGAAGGCATTGGTGATTGCTGACTTGCCCGTCCCTGTCGGCCCGACAAACAGCACCGGTTGCTCCTGAAGCAGCAGCTTGCGCAGAAAGAAAAGCTGTCGCTCTGTGTCCACTGTCTTGATTATTAGTTCGTTGACCTGGAAAGGCAGAAACCATTTGTGATATAGCGGTTAGATTATCTAAAATATGATCAGATGAAAAAGACCCAACTGCAAATTTTGAATCTCTGTAATAAGTGAAGAGATTTGTCACATCCCAATCATCCATGGTCATGTCTGTGCACTGCATTAAAAGGGTTGTGTACAGTTTTTCCATGCCTTCATCCAGTATCCGGCAGCTAGTATTCAATTTTCATATGTAGTCCATTCATTTTTTTTTCCATATGCAGTTAATAGATGATTGCAACATTTGGCCCTTTCTGTACAGACCAATTATCATGGGTCAGTAATCATCTATGTACATGATGGAACACAAAGTGCCATGCCATGCTTCTTCATATACTGCATACAGCATAGCAACTAAATATCATCATACACCAAGAAAGATAAAACAAGATGATAATGCACTAAAATTATGAGGAACACTTCAGGGACACTTCATTTTTTTTTGGGGGGGGGATCATTTATAATGAAATTCTGCACTAGATCATACCAC
Source organism: Diadema antillarum (assembly GCF_040938485.1). Lineage (NCBI taxonomy): Eukaryota > Metazoa > Echinodermata > Echinoidea > Diadematoida > Diadematidae > Diadema > Diadema antillarum. Next base: position 3,662,357 of record NW_027270982.1, read on the forward strand.
ATGGAACCCATCTATTTCCAGTTATTCTAATATCTTTCTTAACAAAGCATCCACAAATGAACAAAATGATAATCAGTGCCTCTAACTTGTGAAAACAATTTTAAAGAATTATCATCAAGCCGTTCATAGATTAGCAGGTGTTGCATTGGATAACACATCAGGACACAGAAAGATTATACATACAAATGCAAACAAAACAGACAATACGAAATGCAAACTGTTTCTCAATCTTTAAATCATCGAAAGCAGATTCTGGCACTGCTGTATTAAGTCTTCCCAGAGAATTATGGATTGCGGTCTGAATTTCGACTGTCTTTTGCCTCATATGTTGAAATTCAGCCTACAGGTGGATATAGTCTCTGCATGTGATGGAATGAACTCTGAAATATTCAAACACTCTGGAAGTAATGGATGTATCAGGAAGAAACTTTGAGTATTTTTTTTTTATTATTCTTACCATCATCTACATCAATCGACAAGATTGGTATGAAGTGTGGTTGAGAGATAGCGTCATGAAGCATGCAAAAAGACAGGGAATGAAAGGGTAAAAAGCAAGTCATAAAATGGTCCACGAAATTTCATGCAAATCAGTTCAGAAATGATGGCGAAGCAGAACTCAAAATGGAAAGTAGAACAAAGGCGAAACTAGACAGCTCTGTCATGAATGTTTAAGAGGTACAGTTGTGGACAGGATGAGGAAATGACAGTGGTATTTGATTGACTGCAGTCACATGATGTTGCATCTCTTATATTCAGTGTAATGAATCATTAATTCATTTAAAATGAGTGTCATGGTTTAGTGTTGATTGATGATCAGTCTGTAGATTACACATGTAAAGTTGTGCTAAAATATGCACTGCCTTGTCTATTTTCCTGCATCTTGTATCAAATTGTTCAAATATTTGTACAAGGACGATTCAACTCCTGGCTTCTGACTATATACTGATTTTTATCATAAGGAAGAAATGATATGAAATGTTATAAAATGGGTTCAAGAATGTAGCCAATTGGAAGCGCTGAAATGAGTCACGTGTGCGTGCATTATTTTCTTCAGGTAAGCACTAAGAAGAGTCTCTCTTCCACTTCCCTGGCCTGACGTACGTCACAATGTTTTACACTAGCAGTGCGCACTCAATCAGTTGTTACAAGTGCGTCACGCGCTACTATACGTGCTGTCAATCCTGTAAACAACCTAGTTCGGGCCGCGGGCTGCCACAACAGCCGGCGGCCTTTCTTGTGCATAACAGTACGTGGCGTACGTATACTCTTTTATACGTACGTACAGTACTAGGTGAGTGTGCGGGATTTCCGAGTGCGACGTGCGTAAATGTTTGGGACGAACATCTTCGGACATCTTGACTTTTGAGCGAGTGCTACATGTAGCTGACTGGTATTGACCCACAAAGGTACGTGAATAATGCTGTTAGTTTTCGACCCATTTTATAAAACTAATGATGCACAGGATTATTTCGTGGCGTTAGTGAAGGTGCGGCTCACTCTCGAGTATTGACAACGGTTGCAAACATGCACTCGGCTGCGCCTCGTGCATGTCGCACCATTGTCAATACTCTCGAGCGCGCCGCACCTTCACTAACACACTCTATCCTGTGCATCATTAGTATAATATGAATTGATATGAAAATGTTATAGCACATAGTCATTGCTACAACATCACAGTGAATGCAGCAGGATTTAGTATGTGTTTACAGCTGATGATGTTAGATGGGCAATCAGCAATGACACAAGTGTGTTAAACATCTCTACTACATGGTCATTGGTGTTATGTGGAGAGTCCAAATCAATCAGTCAGATTTTTCCCCTACATAAAACTCACTGCAGCATGTCTGTTTATGAGTTTTTACCAGACAAACTACATTGTACCATAATGCTGACTGAATTTAACAGATATAGTCTCACTTTCTGCACCATCAAATTTTCTCCTGAGATTATATTGTGCATGAGAGCATCTCATGTCAAATTTTGACTTTTGCTAGCAACTGACTGCGCAATAAAGAATGAAACCACTAAATATTATTGCACTTTTAAAAAAAGCTTGGTTTATCTTTAGTGTTGAATTGACATGCCATGGTTTAACAAAAAAAAGGGGTAAATTTGTTAGAAATTACAATCAAGCCTACCTTTGAGTGGCTAACTATCATATACAGCCACTAAAAAAAAAATCCCCTCTGAGAGAAAAGCCCTTTACCCTGTCTATAGCAGCCACCTGTCAATAGTGACCACCTTTTTGTCTTCCTTGGGTGGCCACTATAGACACGTTTGACTGTAGTTATATGATTCTTTTTTTTAAATGTAGTTATAAGTCTACCTCATCAGTGATTAGCTAAGATCATTAGGGATATATTTCTGCTCAAGACATACAACAGTGATCTGCCATGATGGTTAATCACCACTGAAAAGTCTATTAACAGTAGGTCGTTTAACCACACTGATATGGAATAAACGGAAACTCTCATTTTACCTGTGTACTCTCCGCGATCTCGGTGGGCGTGACCAGCGTCTCCCACCGGTTCCAGGCACCAAAGGTCTTTCTGGTGTAGACGTAGTCAAAGACCGAGCCCCTCTTTGGGATGAGGAGACTACGGGCAAACTTGAGGTCCTTGGGGCGGGGATGTTTCCCCGAGCTGTCCATGTCACACAGCTGCTTAAAGAACTCACTGAAACTGAATAGACAAAGTGGGACTCCATGATTCTCACATGAATTTCAAATTGATGATTCTTGAGTCATGCTACATTTATTGCAACTGCTTGACAAATTCTAATTGCCTCTCATTAACATTAATAAATCTTGATAATTAAGTGTTTGAGCAGTAGCCATGATAAAAATCATGAGCATAAATTGAGTCAATTTGAATGAAATATGCAGTACTGGCTGCTATACAGGATCAAAAACATCATTGGCCATCAAGTGAAGCTCGGTAGTCTAGTGGATATGTTGCCTGTCTAGCAATCAGGAGATCGTGGGTTCCCATGACAGCTGAGCATGTATGCCAATGATTTACATCATGGCTCTTACTCGAACACTGAATGACTGGTGTTTATTCATGGCAATGAATGGCAATTTGTCAATCAGTTGCAATTATAGGACATTCTTCTCATCATCAAATTGAATCACTTCTGGCAATGCCCAAAATATGAGGAAAAGGGAGAAAGCTACTTCAAATAGTTGCAGCAGGTACAGTACCTGAAGTATACATTATGAAGGACATAAAGCAGATAAGAGAGCAAGAGAACAGTCAAGAGAGAATTAAGCACTACTAATTCTCTACCTTCAAGAGAAAGTTATTAAGAGAATCAAACAGAGGTCCAAGGAATTTTAGTTCTTGAACATATTTTCTTGATTGATTGAACTGACATCATTGCTCTACAATACAGGAAGCCTATCCTAGATCATCATCCCAACTGTTTATTTCATAAACACATTCATAAGACAAAAGCTCCTTTGTTAAATCACTTGCAATTCAACTTTGGCTGCTTTAGTGATTAAAATTAGCAAAGATGACAAGACATGATAGCACAGTTTCAGGCAAGAAATCTTACTTGTCCCTGGAGGCTCCATCCACGGACACGCCAACAGACCAGACCAGAGAGAAGAGGAAGTAACATAGCATCATGTTGGCCCTCTCCTCTAGAACCTTCTGGTCTGAGAGGGACGTGTCATCCGTCTCCTCATCCTCCTCATCCTCCACGTCGCTGTCTGCATCCCTCCTGCTCCGCCGAAATCAAGTCATCATATTGGTGCTTAGATAAGGTACCATCTTCCACTATGAAACTTGTTATTTTGTACTTTTTACTATGATTATAACTGCAGTTTACATTTAAAGCAGGACTCTGATGTAAAATTTAGTTCAGTTCATGGCTTTCATACAAATCACTTTCATGACATTGCATTCATTGGACTTAGTAAAAGATCACCTTAGATGTTAACCCTTGAACACCTACAGTTTAGTTTGTTTGTTCTTGTTTTGTTTTTGTTTTGTTTTGTTTTTTTGCAATGTCATTATTCTCTACTCACCAAAAGAAGCAATAGGTTTCAAACTATTTTGCCAGACACAGGTTTAGAAAAATTGACCCTGCTTTTAGAGAGATTAGCTTGCTGAGAAATATGCTGCAGGAATAATATCAAACTGGCAGAGAAGACATACACAATTTCACACACCTACACCCTACACATAAACACAGAAGAAAGGGAGCGGTCGCGGGCAATTGAAGTTCGAAAGGGTTCAGATTGTAACCGCAGTCTCAACCATAATTTTCATCAGTGGTAAAAACAGACATCTAAATTCAGACAAATTTAGTGATTGCAGCCCTTTGCTTTTTTCCTACTGGCATATAGAGCAGTTCAGAGAGAAGAAGCTGCTTAGCATACATAATCTACGACATTACAGCATAGGCATGGGACACATACAACTGTGCACTGTTTAATAAATTCTGTTAGCTAATCCAGACACAAATGTCCAACATGATTTCAGATACAGTGCAAGGGCAAAAGCTCACATGCCACCCATTTTATATTGAGCTGATATAAGAAGGAAAGGAGTATAGAACTTTTCACCATGACATTCAAAAACAGTTTACACTGCCAAAACAGCTAGACAATCAAAATGGCAATACATTTGCACTGCAGCATCAATATCTTTTCATGTGTTACAGGAAGGTTGATAGATATTTGATTCTGCAAAGAATTTATATAAAAAATAAATACTAACATCCGACAGAATTTGTTTTCTACATATAATATAAAAACTTTTCATATGGTGTCCCAAGCTATTCAGAATTTGTGGGTTTAAGTTTCAACAATAATATTCACTGTGTGGTGGCATTCAACATGTTCTATGTGTAGAGGTTACTGGTTGGTAGAAGATTAATGCAGCTTTCAGCTGAGGCATTGCAATTAGTGGGCATAAATGCACAAAGCTTCATTCACACCATACCTTTGCTTTATGGCCCTGGGTTAGAAGGGTTGGTTCACCAGCAACAAAGGGAGGTTAAAGGTCAATGTGCAGGAAGGGGTCAAGTGTCATGCAGCAAAATCACCATTGCAAAAGAGAAGAAACATTAGTAATATGCTCAGATCATTGCTCATTAAAAAAAAAAATGTGGATTGAAATTTGTTTTGAATGAAACAGAAAGTATTTAATCATCATAAGTTAGCAAACTTTGGGCAGCCAAAGAAACTGCTTGTTTAAAGCAGGAATCTAATCATAAAATATGGCTGAATGTGTGTGCCAACCTCCAGCAACAATCAGGAAACAATCAACTCCTGGTATGCCTGTAGGCCTTTCACCATATAGGAGCTGATATATACACATATATTGTATGTGAACATATCTTCACAGTAGTTTAGTGTGTGCAAGTGCTATATTAGATTTCAACACGTTAAGTCATGTTAAACACATTTAAAAATTCACAACCCTATCACAATGTGTACAGTGACACTTTTGTTGGATTCACAGAATGAATTTAGTGTGCACTTATGCTACATTAGACTTTGACAAGTACAATCATGTCAAACATCAAAACAAATAAAAAAATTCACACTCCTATAACAATGTGTAAATTGACACTTTGTTGCATTAACATAACCAATTTAGTGTGTGCGGTTGCTACATCAGACTTCAACAAGTACAATCATGTTAAACATTAAACACATCTAAAAATTCACGCTCCTATCACGATGTGTACAGTGACACTTATTAAGTTGAATTCATTATAAGGTGCAATCACACACATATCAGAAAATCTTCACATAACTCACACTGTTTCATATGTTCCACAAAACTATTTATCAATGATTCTATAATCAGTACATTAAGAAATAGTAATTCCCAGGTATATTTGAAACAATACAATAAGAAAACTATCTGCTCAAAATAAGCTATGCATTAAAGTGTCAATAATGCTCTGAAAATCAAGAGCCCAAAACAAATTAAGCTGAGGTAGAGAGGAGTGTTCTCCCTGCAAAATTTCTATGCAGATTACACCCTTGTCCTTTTAAATCAGCAATACATGCGCTTTGAGTGACAAATAAATTTTGTGTGAAGGTACAGTACTTTTTGGCACTGGAATAAGATTTGCCACAGTTTAGATGAATAAGTAGCCTGGTGATGAGAAATGAAAGCATTAATTCTATTCCTTTTTATTTACAATGTAGGCTTACAGCATCACTTCAAGTTGCAGTTTGTCAATTTCCACCTCCCCCGGGTTCAAGTTAACCCTTACTGCGCTTTGCTTACTGATCTACATGCACACTGGAGTGCTTTCTTTATGAATCAGCACAGATGTCTGGAGACTGATTGTATAAGAACAGAGATTACTGTAAAATGAGGAATGTTCACATGCATTTTAATTTCGCGAGAGCCAAGACTCGCAAAATTAAAATGCACGCGAAAATGCTTGTTTACACTATATGCATTGAATGTTTAGAAGCAACTCGCGAAAATTTAATGCGGTGAAAAAGGCCATTGGCTCCAATTCGTGAAAATTTAATGCCGCGAAAATATCATGTTTTACAGTATCTTATTCCCTGAGTCCCCAGTGTGTCATCAATGCCATCCCATGCACCTAAGAGTGGGCTTGCTACCTCCATTTACAACTAGGTTAAATTTTGCAGGGAATTACTGAGTGCTGATGAATAAGTTTGGCAAGTTAGGCAAAGTGTCTGGGCACAAAGTAAGTGTTAATATTAAAGTGGGGATAGCATGAAAAATAGGGGCCTTACCCGACATCTGCCAAGAGACATTTGTACAGCTTCAACATGGACATAGTCATGTGCATTGGTGACATGGGCACGAGCTGACGACAAACCCGGCTGGCGTGGTGCAAGCAAGGTGGCAGCAACCACTCAAACAACAACTGCAAGTCAGAATGGCACACAGGCGGCAACAAGAACCGGACACAAGAGTACATGATCAAACAAACAAACAAACAAAACAAAAAAAACTCTGTTGAGTGTGGTGTTGTAACATCCACACCAGCTACACATCACAGTCATACATGTAGAATATGCACAATCAATGAACTTTTACACAGTGTCCACAAATACATTTCTTGACACAAATTCCTTTTCTTCTCTTTTCTATTCTTTTTCTGTGTTTTTCTTTTTCTTTTTCTTTTCTCTTTTTTGCTCCAGCTGTCTCCCTTACCAACATGCATCAATGGATGAAGAGTGCAGTCCGGCACCACACCACAAAATTGCAAAAAGTGGTTGACAAGATCACCCTCATACAGATCACACTAAATAGAACTATCAACTGATGGACAACTGACATATAAAACATGGAAAATAACTTCAGTTGTACCGTTAGGGTACCGGTTTTCGACACTTTAGCACATTTCCTTGTTTACCATCAATACTGCACCGTTCTACATAGGAATTTTGATATGAAGTTGAGCTACAAAGGCCAATAATAATATGCCTTGAACGAAATTCCCATTTGAATGCACTCGTGTTCAATTTTTAAGCGATTTCCGTCACGTCGTCGCTGGCATCAGACTTCGACACCCTGCATCATTTTTCGACACAATCACAGCGCGCATCACACATAAATCACATGGCGCATACAGTACGCGTACACTGCATTGTGGACACAAACCAGCAGTCATACCAGCGCAAGAACTTGTTATTTCCTCTATAACGTGTCTTAATATGGGAATGTCGAAATCTGGTGCCACATTTTCAAAGCCAACTCTTTCTACAAGTTTGCTTATTTATCACGAATTCAGCCATGAAATTACTAAAGACGATTATGAAATCAGGATTTGGCAAACAAACTGATACTAAAGTAAGATAACCGGCATGGGTGAATTTCATTTTATGGCGATGTATACAAAATGCGTCATATTGTTTTGAACCCCTAAAAATGGCTGACATCAACATTTCTGCTGACACTGTGTTGCTTTTGTCCTAAATACTCTACTGTCGGATTATGATGACAAGTGACAAACGGTGTTTATATAAGACTAGAAATGTGATTGATAACTTGGTTGATTGTTGAAGGCAGACATTGGTATTGAGTGTAGAATTTGATAAGAATTATCTGCTGGGTGTCAAAATCTGGGCCCTGTCGAAAACTGGTGCACTAACGGTACTAGTCTGCTATTTCTACTTACAGGACAAAATTCTAGTGCTCCAAAATCAAAACACAAAAGTGAAATCCATCATTAATAATTCCAAGGCCATCCAAATGAATTATTGAATAAATCATTGAAGGCACTGTACTAGCAGGCATGGTTTATCACATTTCTGGCTTTTCTTTTTGATACATAATTATATGCATGTTCATTTGGCAAAGTGCATTCTGTGCACATGATGTACTTCTGACACACTATCTTACTCTAATATCTGGTGTTTTTGACACATTCACTACCTTATGAGGGATACGATCGTGGGATAAAAGTATTTGCGAAAATTCTCTGAGGTGTGCAGTGAAAGAAATCTTGACAAATCTGTGATACATGAAGTGCTGTGGCTCTTTCTCTTTTTCTATGCCTTTGTCTTCCAATGTCACTGCAAGCTAGTGCTTTCATCTAGAATGGATTTGAATACATTCAAATTTTCCAAAACCCTACAAGTGATAATGCACAATTTATCTCAATGCATCTTTTTACTAATGCTGTGCTGGGTGAGTTTTTGATGTTCACATCATGCCTAAAATGACAAGTAACATCATTACACTTTGCCTATTAAAAATGACTTCAAGCATGGATACAGAACAAGAAACACTGTGCCAAATTACATTCAAATGTGTATACAATTGTATGTACCAATTATAATTCTAGTTGGTAGTTTTTGTTTGTTTTGTTGCTTTTTTTTATTGTTTGTTTGTTTGTGTTTTTTCTTTTAAAACAAAGCAACACTCCAATTCACAGAATTCTAACATTGACTTATTACCACTAGAAATTTCCACTTGATTGTAATTATACAACACAGATGAGAGTCAAAAACAGCAAAAACAAAAAAATCAAAAGTACTGACAGACTTTTGTATTAAAACAAAACATTTTCATGTGATTGTTAACTACAAACAAGAACCATATGCAAATTAAGTTACACAGAATTTGATTGACTTGGGGCTTATTAGATGATATACTGGAATTATTTTTACGGGTTTTGCTGCTGCTGCTGCTGCTGCTGCTGTTGTTGTTGTTGTTGTTATTATTGTTATTATTATTGCTGTTTGTGTTTTGTTTTTCTGTTTTTCAGGCAATGGGGCTTGGGAATGGAAGTAGGAATACCAGGCCCTGTCACATACCTGCATGGTGTCCTTTTGGGCTTTGGTGATGAAGTCTGGACACTCATGCTCCAGCCATGATGCCACGAGTGGCTGCCAGCCTAGCTGAGAAGGCTCCATGTAGATCATTCCACACCTAGGGGAGGGTTAAGACAGGGTGGAGTAGGGCAGGGTGGGTCAGAGTGGGTCAGAGTGGAGCAGTATGGGACAGGGGCAGGATAGGGCAGGGTAGGGCGGGGCAGGGAGTCAAGACATGAAAAGGGAGCTTAAACATTCCAAACAATGTTACTTTACTTTCATATTTAGTCTCCTATTCAGACTCACTTCATCCAGAGTCAATCATTACTTCTATAGTTCATCATTTTTTCAACAACACAGTTGTAACAGTAGAGCATAAGGAGAAAAGCTATTCAGATTTCTTGTGTGAAATTATTTCATCTGTAGTCTGAAAATGCTTCCCGAATTCATCAAAGTTGTTCCAGTAACATAAGTATCGTACGGAAGTAGAATTAACTGTAGTATTATTTTGATTTCTTGGACAGTCTATTGCACATTATATCAAACTTTTTTATTTTTCAATGTGCTGGAGTTGAATTCTCTTCCATAACTTTATTCTCTCATTAAATATCAACCAAAGAATTGCTGTGACACAAAAACTTGCAAAACTTCTAACTTCTTGTGGGCTGCAAAACAGAAAGATAAATTGACATCTGCTTTCTATCATGACTACACACAGCATGACTGACTCTGCCATAAGTGATGAGACTAGAGACAAGACTAATTTCCCTACCTGCTGACAGTAGCTGGGGAAGCCTGCTCCAAGTCTTTGGGTTCAAAGATCATGTTCTGCTTGTTGTTCATCTGTATGATTTCACCGCTCATTAGACACAGCTGTCAGGAGGAAACATAATGAGAGATGAGATAAGAAACATATAAATATATGAAGCAGGCATAAATGCGTCCTGAAGTCCCAAAAGTGAGACAGTGGATCATCCAACAGATTATCTTTCTCTGTTTGCTTCAGTTTTGTTTATGCCAAACATGTTTCCTTCACAGTACTTCTTGGAGCAAGTACACTTCATACAATTTTTTGGCAACTCATTTTAATATTGCCACTTTCTTATGGGAAGATGTTCTCTATATTCTTGTGCACATTCCATAACACTCCATACTATCATTGGTAATTTGTTGCAAACAGGTGAAAATACAGAGTCCATTCAAGGGTCCAGCATCTCTTGCAAAAAACAGGAATATATACAAGACTATTTCACTACTGAAATGGTTAAACATGAAACAAAATCATACCAACTCTGAAATTATGATGGGCATGATTCCTCAATCTATTCTTTTTGAAGACCATACCCAAATTGAAGCAACATGTGTGATTCAACATCCTTTGGCGTGAAAGCTCTTAAAGACTTGTCAAGGAGTCTACCTTCTTGTTGTCATCCAGGACAGTGTTCATGTTTTCGATCCAGACCGCATCCACCGGCCCGTCAAATATGCACCACTTCCTGGCGTCCGATGTACTGGAGGCATGCTCCCTGAACGTGTTGGCCAGCACACCATCCGACCACTCGTGAGAGATGGGGTCAAACCGGCCGTAGAGCTGACCCATGGTGATTGCCTTGGGGTTGATGATTCGATGTTCCACCTTCAGTGAAAGAAAATATCGAATAGTAAGTCTAGAAGCAAATGTTTTAGTGTCCAAGTAACTATTCATTTAAAAAAAAAAATAGGAACTGCAAAAGAATTTTGATTGACATAATGGGGCTTGTAAATCCTATCAAGACGAAGTTTGTAAAAATTATCGTCAAAGGAATTTTGAAGAGATGAGCTGTGAATTGCTACATGTAACATTTATATTACTATCCCTTTAAAGGAAAAGTCGAGACCTTGTAGATGTTAACCTGTTCCTTCCACAATTCTCTGAGAACCTTCAATATCCGCAAATGAGATTCTTTTTGGACAGGCTGATAAACTGCCTGTGCAAAAGCAGTCAAGAAGTACATGTACATGTATCTCCTTTTCACAGTCAACTGCATGTGCCATCAAACAATGGGAAATATTGATCAGACATGAGATTTTGGATAGAGCATGAGCTGATGAGCTAACAAACTCTTTTATTATACACTGTAAGGGCACCCAAACGGGGTCAGTGAAAATCAAAATCTACTGAGCTCAGCCTTGCTTGCTACGTTCATCTTCATACAGGTTTTATAGCAAATCAAGCCCACTTCTACACTGAAAAAGGTACATTACACAAAAATACATGCCATTTTGATACAGAAAAAGAAGATAATGACAGAGGAAACTTAAATCTTTCAATCAAAGTCATTTTTCTGGTCAGCATACACACATACAAAACAAGAGACCCGCGGGTCTAGCGCTCACCTGAGTATCGCAAGTTCACCTTTCACGCAGTCACTAATCTAAATTATTCACAGCTCTACCAAAATTTGACCAGGCATTCTCAAGTAGAAGATGAAACTGTACAATAAGGGCCCAAATTTTTTAAGATTCCTTAATTTGGGGGGGGGGGGGATTGGGGCCCCCTGGGGCCCTCTGGGTGGGGCATGGTGCCCATTTTTATAAATTGAGATCCTGACCCCCTAGGGATGCTACCTGCCAAGTTTGATGAATATACATCATGAGGTTTTCAGGAAGAAGATGAAAATGTACAATTCAGGTCCCCATTTGGACCTTCTCAACCAACCCCCCCCCCCCCTGCCCCCAAGAGGGGCACCCCTTGATCTCCTATGAACAAACTTGAAAATACAGTCATTAATGTACTCACTCATAGTATTATCTTACCTCTATAACTTCTGATTCTAGAGAAGATTTTTAAAGATTCCTTCATTTTGGGGGTTTGGGGCCCCCCTGGGTGCCCCCTGGGTGGGGAATGGTGCCCATTTTAAGAAATTGAAATCCTAACTCCCTAGGGATGCTATCTGCCAAGTTTGGTGAAAATGGGTCATGGGGTTCTCAAGAAGAAGATAAAAATGTACAATTTAGGCCCCATTAGGACCCCTCCTCACCCCCCTCCCCTGGGTCAAAAGGGGGGCACCCCTGATTCTGCCATGAACAAACTTGAAACTACAGTTATCAATGTACAAACTCATAGTATTAACTTAGCTCTATCACTTCTGGTTCTGGAGAAGAAGATTTTTAAAGATTCCTTCATTTTGGGGGTTTGGGGCCCCCCTGGGGGCCCCCTGGGTGGGGAATGGTGCCCATTTTAAGAAATTGAAATCCTAACTCCCTAGGGATGCTACCTGCCAAGTTTGGTGAAAATGGGTCATGGGGTTCTCAAGAAGAAGATAAAAATGTACAATTTAGGCCCCATTAGGACCCCTCCTCACCCCCCTCCCCTGGGTCCCAAGGGGGGCACCCCTGATTCTGCCATGAACAAACTTGAAACTACAGTTATCAATGTACAAACTCATAGTATTAACTTAGCTCTATCACTTCTGGTTCTGGAGAAGAAGATTTTTACAGATTCCTTAAGTTTGGGGCGTTTGGGCCCCCTGGGGGCCCCCCTGGGTGGGGCATGGTGCCCATTTTAACAAATTGAGTTCCTAACCCCCTAGGGATGCTACCTGCCAAGTTTGGTGAAAATGGGTCATGGGGTTCTCAAGAAGAAGATAAAAATGTACAATTTAGGCCCCATTAGGACCCCTCCTCACCCCCCTCCCCTGGGTCCCAAGGGGGGCACCCCTGATTCTGCCATGAACAAACTTGAAACTACAGTTATCAATGTACAAACTCATAGTATTAACTTAGCTCTATCACTTCTGGTTCTGGAGAAGAAGATTTTTACAGATTCCTTAAGTTTGGGGCGTTTGGGCCCCCTGGGGGCCCCCTGGGTGGGGCATGGTGCCCATTTTAACAAATTGAGTTCCTAACCCCCTAGGGATGCTACCTGCCAAGTTTGGTGAAAATTGGTAATGGGGTTCTCAAGAAGAAGATGAAAATGTACAATTTAGGCCCCATTAGAACCCCTCCCCACCCCCCTCCCCTGGGTCCCAAGGGGGGCACCCCTAATTTTGCCATGAACAAACTTGAAACTGCAGTCATCAATGTACTAACTCATAGTATTAACTTAGCTCTATCACTTCTGGTTCTAGAGAAGAAGATTTTTACAGATTCCTTAATTTTGGGGGGTTTGGGCCCCCCTGGGGGCCCCCTGGGTGGGGCATGGTGCCCATTTTAACAAATTGAGTTCCTAACCCCCTAGGGATGCTACCTGCCAAGTTTGATGAAAATCGGTCTTGGGGTTTTCAAGAAGAAGATGAAAATGTAAAAAGTTTACGCACGACGCACGACGGACGACGGACGACGGACGACGGACGACGGACGACGGACGACGCACGACGCACGACGCACGACGGACGCCGGACGAAGGGCGATCGCAATAGCTCACTTGAGCCTTTGGCTCAGGTGAGCTAAAAAAAAATTTAATTAAGGCCATGAATGCAGACACTACTGTCTACATCTAGGGAACCTGGTAAACTAGGTTTCCATATATGAGTTAATGCCACACCTGGTATTATACACAATGATACCACAAAAGTAAAAAAGAAAATAAGTTTCCTTTATTTTCTTTACATTGACCACTTTCTAGTCAATGAAGAAAACTTCACTATCAACAGTCTTTGAAAATTGACCCTCCTCTGAAATGGTTCTACAAGAGACAAAAACTAAATTTCTCTTGTTATGTAAGTACAAAGTTAGTCAGAGATATTCCTTGGGAAGCTTTCCACTCAAACTTTTCAGTCTTACCAGCAGTGACAGAAATCTAAAAGAAGGCAGCTTTCTGAGTGTGAGAATGTTGTGTGAATGTGAATGAAAAACACAGACCTTAGTACCATTTCGTTATAAGCTATAATTATGTGCTTGTTTATCAGCAGTCATTCGGTTGAAAGCTATCATGAAGTATGTCACATTGTCAACCCTTCTTCTGTAGCTTTTAACAGTTTATTATGATCCACCATCTTCACAGATCTTTGTAGCTTTTAACAGGTACATGTATTTACAAGCAAACGACCTGATTGGCTGACAAATAAACATCATCAATAGCATTCCTGTGTCAGGTGCATCTAAATGAAATTCACATCAACCCCTTTTCTTTAGCTTTTAACAGTTTATTTTGCACCACCATCTTTGCAAATTCTTTGTAGCTTTTAACAGGTAGTCACAAGCAAAAGACCTGATTGGCTGACAAACACCATCAATAGCATTTCTGTGCCAGGTGCACCTGAGTAGATTTCACTTCAACTGAGCCTGTCAACAGCTTGTGGAATGCTTCAAAAAGCAGGTGTTGTGTGCACATTGCACCATGTCTATTGTCAAGAAATAATGAAATATTGATCTCTCACTTCTGTTGTTTGGTTTCAATAACATGAAATGAACCATGAACTTGGATAACTGTTGTTTGTTGACAGCATGATTGACTCATCATATTGCACAGGTCATCAAACGTTATTATCTCAAACATGCACTACCAGTTTGTCTCATTTTGATTTTCAGCAAACAACTACAGATGTATAAAATTAAATTAACCATAAAACCAAATAGATTCTGCTAACCTCAAATCTTTACCATTGACCGAAGTCAATGATAGAGAAAAATGGTTAACATACCTCACAAGGGTTCAAAATCAGCAGTTTCCCCAGAGGCCTAGTAACAATAATGTCATTAATCTGATCAGGGAGCCAAAATATCAAGTTTGTGGTATAAAAATGCACATTTCTCTGAATTGTACAGCTTCTTATCTTTGGTATTCTTACATGCATTCAAAAGCCTGTTTGGTAATTCCATAGCACACCATTCTGATTCTATTACAAACAATATCACTCACAGATAGCACTTTTTAAAGGCTACAAGTTGTTAACCTAAAAAAGCACACTCCTTTTGTTTTATGCTTTATTTTGGGCATATTTCTTGTACAATGGCAGAGCAATATGATTTCATGGATAAATTTGAATAATTAATTCATTAAAAATAGACAATCAAGATTTTTCTATTTTATGACCATATAATCTTGTGGTTGACATCCGGCTCATGTTCGTGCAAATTTTTTTTTTTTTTTTTTTTGGGGGGGGGATCAAATTGACC
Source organism: Diadema antillarum (assembly GCF_040938485.1). Taxonomy (NCBI): domain Eukaryota; kingdom Metazoa; phylum Echinodermata; class Echinoidea; order Diadematoida; family Diadematidae; genus Diadema; species Diadema antillarum. The sequence continues at coordinate 3,677,724 of NW_027270982.1, forward strand.
CCCCCCCCCCCCCAGTAAAAACTTGGTCTCAAACAGCCCAGTTAGAATAGGGTCAAGACATTGATAGGGGATTTTGTCTCTCACCCTGTTCTCATCCATCAGCTTGGCCTTGTGGAGGTCTCCCAGGGCGTCGGCTAGCACCTTGAAGGCGCTGGTCTTCCCTCCTATGGTGTCTCCCACTATCATGAGGCCGTGCCGGACCAGTATCATCTCATAGATCTGGGAGAATAAAAAGATACCAGTGAGGATGAGTCATGGCACTCTTGATAAAAAGAAAACATCAATTTTACAAGTCAAACCTACATATGAATGATAAGCACAAAAGTCTATTCTGGTGGCAAATGCATAATACCTGGGAAATCTTGACATACTCGTACTACGCTCCCCCCCCCCCCCAAAAAAAAAAAAAAAAAAATGCATGAAATATTGTTATGTGCAATGCTAGAATACATGGGTTGTTTTGAATCTTTCTTGGCCATATCTAAGGTGCAAGAACTTCTTTACATCAGCTCTGTGAATATGAGTGGGAAAAATAAGGCACCAATGTGTGGACTCCACTAAGTAAGAGCAGTTGATATAATGATGTCTTTTCACATTGCACAGCCTATATATCTGTGAGTTTTTGTTTTGCGATACGTAAGGAGTTATATGGAAAATTTGGCAATGGATGGTTACTCTATTTCTCACCACTGAATATACTGACTTTGATGTGTTATTGACATCAATATATGAATGTTGAACATACACATTAGAAATTGAGTGGGATCCTGGAAAAGGACATATTTACATTTGTAAGTCTCATATACCTGGATGATCTTGTCAATGAACCATGGAACAGCCTGCAGCTTGCGCCTAGCTATGTTGATCCTAAGAGCCTCCTCCAGCACGCTGTAGTCGGGGCGTGGCAGGGCCACACCCGGAAAAAGGTCTGAGATGATGCCCTCAAAGAGTGGGATGTCATGAGACAAAAACTGCAGCAAGGAAAGAGCAAGGGTTACCACTTGGTTAGATTGCTGTATACACCATATATTTAGTGAGTCTAAATTTTTGCAAATCACGACTTCCCAACAATTTCGCGAGTGGTTAAATTCGCGATTGTGAAGTACAGTACCAAACAGAGATATGCATGGGTACACATCACATTCACGTCGGGATGCAAGTTAATATTTTCGTGTGTTTTTTGATTTCCTGAATAGCACCCGATTCACAAAATTTGCGATAGTACAAAACCTTGCGAAATATTGGGCATCATACAGTATTTGCCAGATCTACAGACAAGCAGAAATGCACAGTTCTTGAAACTTCTACATGTACAGTGAATATTGCCTAAGCACAATATCAGTTGGCCCTGTTTGACATTCATTTCAGAAGTCCCTCTACCAATCATAATCTGGGTTGTGTACATGTACCCCTGTGTTTGCAGTCTGCTATCACAACATATGGAAATGCATAACCTTCCTGGCTTCTGAAACCTAACAGCTCTTTATGAGAGCACCAACCCTTCACTAACACAAGATATTTGAGTTCACAAATCACTTTTAGATATTTCAAAACAGTTAGTAAAGCTCACACTGCAATGACATAAATTTGGTTTAATGGGTGGTGCCTAAAAGTTGTACGTGTGCAAAACAATATAAATCCTTGAAATGGATATTAAGAACAAGCATGGTGGAATTTTACCCAGACTCATGCACTCAGTGTTGTGTATGCTTACCTTTGGCAGGTTGACATCCTTGATGGATCTCAGAACGAGAATATCCTCAGCCTGGTCTGGGAACTTCAGCTTCAAGTTTCCTGCAGCAGTGAGGACCGACTTGACAGCTCTCATGCCATAGTCGTAGTGATGCTGGGATGACAGCTATGGATGGGTAACAGGAAGAATTTCATTAACTTTTAGTGGCATACACCCTTCCCATACTCTGCTCTTTGAGCTGAAGCTCCAAATGTTTGTTGTTTCAAACACTTTCTTTGTGATAAAAGCACTACACAATACTGCAATGTAATGGATTCACTCGCAGTGATGTTTTTTTCAATGAACCAAGAGAAAGAAAGATCCTATAATTTCACATCTAAGCTAGATCCACGAGCTCACTGACAATGCACTCAATAGTATTAAACAGTTCAATTACAATGTAAGGATGGTCTGCACTAGTGGTGCTGACTGAGAAGTTCTGTATCATAAAGAAAAGTTGTTTACCTGTTCTGAGCAGAGTTTGTATGTAGCCACAATCTTTGTGGAGAGGGACCGCGCATTCACGAACCCCATGGAGTACAGACTGATTTCAGCAATGAGGGCGTAATCCGGAACCATCATGGCCACCGTGCGAAACAAGACCTGAAGAAGGGAGAGAGGGATAACGGAAATTTACCTTAACAGAATAAAAACAGTCATTCTGGAAAATTACATACATGTACCAGTTTCTTCTGTCAATGAAATCTAATGAGGTATTGCTCCCAACTTTGATTATCATCATTCAAATGTAGATTTTTTCACAACACTAACCAACTACATGAAGTTTGGTGGAAAGAGTACAACGTATATCAATTACATAAATCGGCATAAATGCTCGTATTATATCATACCACCATCATCATAAGATGGAGATGCAGTCAGTTGGACAGATAACATTCTGTGACTGTAGACTGTATGATGAATTATCTTTAGTTTTATTTTTTTTTAAATCATGTTTGCGGTGAGATTGCTTCTCTGCGTAAGCAAGTGTTTTACTAAGGCTATCAACAATCATTCACATCAAAAGTTATGCTGCTGGTTCTCAACCATCAAGACATTCTCCATCCAGGTACATGTACAGTCCGTACCTTGAGATTGTCAGGGAGCTCCGCCCTGCCAGCGTAGCCAGGATTCATGGTGATGAACATGGTGCAGGAGGGGTCCAGCGAGATTTCTGTCCCCTCGAAGACAAACGTCTTCAGCTGCTCGGCCACGGCTCGCTGGATGCTCTGGATCTGCTGGGCCACCACGGACAGCACCTGGTTGCCACAGAAACACAAACAGAATTGAACCATAATTTGCCTTACACAGTCATTAAGGGAAGAAACGAATGCTTGTCAGCAAAGCAACCATGAGACTGACAGCTTTAAATCCCCTTCAAAGGACCAGGCAATGAGATCACTGTGCCTTGCCTTGAGGTACAATCGCTGCAGCCAGGGGACTTGAACCAAGAACCTTATGATCAATAGTCCGAGGTCTTATCCACTCGTCCACTGAAGCTCCTCACAATTGACAGAATACCATTAAATTGAAGGCACCCTTTATAAAGGATTTCGTTTGGTCATTTGCTGCAATGCAAACCAAGTAAGCCATATCAACATTGCTCTGTGCTCTATATTACACGCATGTACAGTGTACATGTACCTTTCCATCTATAATTGGCTTTAACATCTACTGGACAATTTTAAATCATGCAACTCTGAATTTTACTACCTACAGATGACATAAGGCAAAACAGATTTATTATTTTGTACTGTTCTTACATAACACATGTAAATGTAACAGGAGCTTTCTCTCACATCAATTTGTAATGGGAAGGTAATACTAATTGAATAATGTACAATGCAAAATATATGCAATATATAGAGTACATGCAAGAAATCTGATGCCTTTGCCTCTGACATTTGCATACTGTTGAGATTGCCCTAAAGATGAAGGGCTAGGGTAGTCATGAATACCTCAAGCTCAATTCTGTTGAACTCGTCAAAGCAGGCCCAGGCCCCAGACTGGGCCAGACCCTTGAAGAACTTGCCCATGGCTTTGTAGTCCAAACCATCGGAACAGTTGAAGACCACACACTGGATATAAGAAACAAACAAATAGACAAGATGTAACTAGTGCCATCATAATACATGGCTCTTTTGTAGCAGTTAAGTGGTTCCTTCACATGAGACCAAACACAAAACACAGGATCACATAAAAATCTAATTCAATTATATTGTACTTTGTATCATATGAATCTACTTTAGAATGAAATTGGTCCCTTTCATACAAGACCTCACAATGAGTGTAGAAAAAGACAGATAAAACTCGGGTGTGATTAATCATATCTGATTACATGACTTCCCTTTCACAACAAAGTACAATAAAAATAAAAGAAACCTCAGAATGGATTGCAGTAATACATAAAATTCCTAAACTCACTAAGTCATAGATTCCATGTTGTAGTCCTCAAGCAATTTTATAGAAAACTTCTATCAAATACTGATTTACATGTTGACTCACATGACATAAAAAAGAACACTTTGAAAATTAGCAATTGTAACATTATATCCAGGAATTATATCCAAGTTGGATGTATTTTTGTTCTGGTCACTCTGACAGCCACGCTACAATTTGACAGCTTCCTATATACCTTAGTATGCTTTCATATGCACTAATGACCAATGGTCTGACTTAAAGTTTCATTCTTCATATGGCCAGCTCCTGCAGTCAAGTGGCAGGGAGAAATCCTGGTGGGATACCCACCTGTTTCGCCACAGCCTTGGCCAGGTCCTTACAGGTCTCCGTCTTCCCGGTACCGGCGGGTCCCTCCGGGGCGCCCCCAAGGTTGAGAAGCAGAGCCCCCATGAGGGTCCTGGGAAGGAGCAAATGATGGCAGAGAGTGAAGTACCCACAGAGTGGGGATTGAGGCACACACAGGTGAGGGTAAGGTACAGAGGAGTACAGTCACAATGTAATGATATTCAAATCATTAGTCATACACACTTACAGTAAAGCCACAAAGGAAAAGCTAACACAGAGAGTCACTATTCATGCACGTAAAAGATCCTGCTTCGTCTATCCTTGCAAAGAGCAGGGTGTTTAACCTGGTGAAGTGGTCCCACCTTACATCCAACTGGACCCCATGGAAGACCAGCTTAGCATAGCTGAATATGGGCTATCCAGCCATCATCTCAGATGGAAATGAAACAAACAAAACCAATTATTCACACATTCATACACATAATATGCGGGGGGGGGGGGGAGGGGGGAGGGGGGAGGGGGAGGGGGAGGGGGGGGAGGGGGAGGGAGGGGGAGGAGGGAGGGGGAGGGGGGAGGGGGGAGGGAGGGGGGAGGAGGGAGGGGGAGGGGGGAGATGGGATATAAAGAAGAGTGTAGAGAGGGGTAGAGGGGAGTACAGAACAATAATGTCTTGAATACATGATACAATAAATACACACATATTACCCTCTATCATCCATCATAAATCTAGATATATGCTGTTGGACAGGAACAACAAATACAGTGGCCCCCACAGAAATGGGAGGGGTTGGGATATAGGTTTTTTCCGAATTACTGTAAGCAGTGCTCATGTAGTAGACAGTCTATAAGATAGTTCATGATTCAAATCAAGAAGTGAAATAACACAAAAAAGTCTGTTCCATTAATCTGTTGCACTTACATGGTGTTCCTGCTAGAATGGTTCCCATTAAAGTGGTCCCCGATTATCGGGTTAGCACTGAAAACTGGAATGACTAAACAAACTTCTACTGGTCCTGTTTTTAACCCTTTGAGGATGGGCTGATTTTGCTGCCCGAGTATACTCGTGACTTGTCCCTAAACAGGTTAATCTGGATCTTCTCACCTGTAACACCTGTCGGTGAGGGGGGTGATGACGAGCCGCCCCGTGTTGCCGAGATACTCGTAGCCATAGGGCACAGTGGTGGTGATCATTCTCACCATGGAGCTTCCTTCCTCGAAGTAGTATCGCAGCTGGCTGATCCACTGGAAGTTGAGGGGGTCACTGATGTTCGCATTGAAGAGGCTTGAAACCACATCTCTCGCTGAGGGGATGGAGAAGAGGTCAGAGAGAGAGGGAGCAAGGTCAACTTACAGCAGTAATTTTTCAAAAGTCCCAAGTTCATTCTGCATCTATTCTGTCTCCATACTGCACAAAATGAGGGCATTTCTTTGCAAACTAGAGTGACTGAATACCACTTTCACGCTATTTCCAGCTAACAAAAGTTTTCAAAGTTTTATCCATTCAAACAAAATATCACACCTGATGGCAATTATCAAAAATACTCTTAACATATTCACAGTTTTGGACATCAAATGCTTGATGTTGCTACCACATCATTTGCCATTCTCTTGACATCACATGAACTAATTCATACTGTAACAAAGGGGAATTGCATAGTGACCTACCGTGCCATATGAAATAACACTGGTGTGGCATATGGATGCTCTTACAATTAATACTGGATATCAAAGTGCACTCACCATGAACATCAACGACTGTCAAAGCCCCGAGGGTGATGCGAGCCATCTTGGTCAACTTTCCTCGGACCAGCTCAACGATCTCATCAATTTGACGATTGCACGTCTGCAGGTACTTCTTCAGTCCGTCTTTCTCCAAAATTGCCTGATAATATTAGAAATTTCCAGTCGGTACAACATCCTTAATCTTTCACATGCGTGTCATGCACAGACAAATTTGTCGTTGAATAATCATGCAAAGCCTGTGTTTCTTGACTTGTACAAAGAATATTTCAATCCATGTTCCTCTTCTTTGTCTTTAATCATAGTTATAGAATACAAATGAATGAAAAGGGGACAAAAACACACACAAACAAATAATGATTGCCTGAAATGACACCCGAGACTTTACAGTCTTGGGCATCGTATGATTTCATCACAGTGGTGGTATAATGACATTCAACATGAATTTAAGTCCTGATAGCAACATCTTTGGTGCCCAGAGATTGTGACACCACAGTAACTTTCCATCACTATCACGAAACTCTGCTAAAATGGAACCTCCAGACTTCACACCATCCGCATCAAGTTTGTCTCCATGGCAAGATTACATCATCACTATACAGCTCTCATTACCTTGGTAACTTCAGCCGTCCAGTAGATGGAGCTGGCAGCAATGACTATCTGGCCAGGCCAGTTCAGCACCCAGGCCTTGCGGGGTGTCTCGGGGTAGGCCACCACTGCCTTGGCATTCACCTGCCTCAAACTTTTCTTCATCAGGTCTTCCACCTACACACAAAAAGTTGATAAGTAAATATGGAGGTTTGTGATAATAATAAGAACACAACTTTGTAGGGAACTCATGGATTCAGAGTGACGTTTGGGTCTTACTTAGAATGACAGGAATGAATCACAGTAGATGGCATCATATAAAGCCCTTGCTGAAAAATACTATATGAAGCTCTCTGAATCAAGCTGTTTTATTCCTTACTTAACCAAATTTCAATAAATGCTTGAAAGACAACAAAAAGGGGATTGCCAAGTCACATGCAGACAGTGATTATACATTTGCTACAGAATTAGAGTCACTGGAAATTGTACCTATTGAGGATTGGGTGTGGTATCCCTGATCTACTTTCATGATGAATGCTGCAATGTAAACTACATGCAAAGGTATTCAGAAACTGTGTCAATACATTTCAGATTCATGTTAAAGATATTCTGACACCAAGTTGATTTATTTTTAATATAAACACTGTATTAGGTGAAATCTGACAACTTTTCAATACATCCATGCTATCTATAGCAATAGTCTGACACAGTGTTGATATGCATTGGAAACAAACCTGTATGAGCCACATCTCCACCAGCCCATGGGCATCAGCCGGAATGATGCGGGAGCAGAGGTCAACCTTCTCATTCTCCGCAGACTCCATAGCAACAATCTCCTTCTCTGGAGTGAAGGTCAGCTGAGCGATGCCCTCAAAGCACTTCTTGAGGTGGGGCTGGACTCGCAGAGGGTCCTTGGTCTCGGACAGGATCTCAAGCAACTCATCATTGGACAGGAAGAAGAATCTATGCAACAAAAAGACACAAACATAGATATTGTGATATTTGTACAACATAGAGAAATTAAACCAATGTATAGGATTGTGACAGAGGATGACAACCAAAGGATTGCCGCCACTTGATGTGGGTGATAACTCGAATCCTGAAGCTTTTTCAATGCCTGCAATTTGCAATATTTTTTCAACAGTATCAACTCAGTAACTACTACACACAGACTCACAAATCTACACATGATAGTTTTCCCTATAAAGAAAGCTTATAGCTATTCTGGTTGCAATTTAATCTGAACTTCCATATAAAGCAAAGTAAGACAAAGAGTAATCATTTCCTCACCACAAATTACTTAATGAACTTGTGACAATGATGAATACTTCACTTAAATGTCACATTGACATTCTTTTTTATTACATAGTTGTATTTGGATTAATGTTTTACTATCATGCTTAATTTTCCTCTTATAATGAGAGTAAACTTAAACGTAGATTTGACTTTCCCGTTAAAGAGCACCAAGACAGAAATAAAACTTTGGTGGACTAGGACAGACCTTGGGAAGAAGAGTCTCTTCTTCTCCAGGTAGTCATTGAGGCCCTTCTGGATGGTGTCCAGGAGACCCTCAGAATGCTGTAGGTTCTCCAACATGTCTTTCTGTGATGTCACCACCAGAGCCTTGGTGTTCTTTACTGATGTCTGCATGATCTCTTTCCTAATGGGATGGAGGTAAAAAAAGACAAAAAAGTTGAAAAACAGGTGATTACTGGGAAAACTGATCACCTATAAAGAGCTACAATGTATGTTAGACGAATGAGCAGATCACAAACACATTGGTGACATTTGGAGTGCAGTCAAATGAAAACTTGCGAAGAATACTGTCACTAAATATCCAGTTACAGCTTCGTATATGTACAAGCTTGTACATTTGATAATTGTGGCAACATGATTATGCACATACAATTCTGTTTGTTTGTGTGGTGTTTTTGTTTTTTATACTCACAGAAGGAGTTGACTTCTTGTTGTAATGTAGAAGATGTACAAATACATACTGTCCTTGGTTCATTTAACTTTTTGTTTTCTTTTAAAGATTCTGTTAAAATAGGGATATTTGATGTGGATTACGGTAATGCACACATATCAAGGTACAGTGACTGCTATTTTCTTGGGCTATATGAATTCATGGAAGGTGACAGCTTACTTAGAATGACCCTTAGAGGTGCTACGAACAATTGCTTCCATAATCGCTTCACTTCTCCATGCCTCATTAATTGGCCACTTTAGACACGATGAACTTATTACAGATGGTGTAATTTACCAGTGTCCATCGACTGTTGTGAACATAGCGCCCTCTACGGGAATCTGCCGCCTGATGTCCTCCGAGCCAAAGATAGGCTCGAGGTACAGCCATGCTGCCTGGACCTTCAGCCAGGAGTCAAGGATGTTCTTGATCCGATGCTGAGAGTCAAGGAAAGCAGGTACAAAATGATGGCGTTACTCATCATGAGCAGAGTTCAACTGTGTAATTGGTGTCCCTCTACTATGATTACAGAGCATATACACTGCATCTACATTTAATCATACACAAAAGAAAAGTGAGCTGTGCTACAATGACCTGCCAACCTGTAATACCAATAGTTGTTGTGCCAAAAGCCAAAGAAACGCCTGCATTTCATTCAGCTCATTATGATAGAAAGTTGCAAACTCAGTCAAGTAGCAAGCAAAGAAATTACGCCTTAAATCAACAGACGAGAAATGGTAAAAACATAATCATAATCTGTGAAGTATTAGAAAATCAAATACAATAATACAAGACACAATCGACATTCTGCCCCTCCCCAAATTCCTGTAACAGCTAGACTCACAAGTCTTGTCTCCCATTCTTTGAGCTCGGCTTCGAAGGGGGCAATGAACGGTGAGCCCCTCATCGTCGCTGTCTTCACCACATGGTCTTCCAAGAGCACCTGGACATCGTCCGGCGAGGCCAAAATGGCCAGGCCGGTGTCCTTGTACTCAGTGAAGGTGAAGTGAACAGACTGCCAGTCACTCTTCATCTTGGTCAGTGCCTGCAAAAGTGACCAAAGATGACAAGCTGTTAGACCATTGATGGCTCATCCAATTCCAATCTTTTTCCATTTCTTTCCTTCTCTATCCTCTATCATGAATAACAAGTATTGACAACAATGACATAAACAAACACAGTTTCAATGATGACTGTAAGAAGGGTTCCATGACATTTGTTCCTGCGACAATTGCTCCTATAGAATATGTGCACGCTAAGCCAAACATAAATATTACCCACAAACATAACCCTAACTCCTATCCTAATCCTCACATTAAACTAAACCTAAAACCCTATCACAACCCTAACCCTTGGATGAAATAAGACCGGAGCATTTGTTGCAGGAGCAAATGTCACATCACTCATGAGATGAACAAAAGGATAAACAACAGCATAATCCTCATGTAGGTAGTTGTTCTTCTTCTTCTTCTTTTCCCCCAAAATGTCCCTCTTGACCATAAAATGGAAATGGACATTTTGCACTGCTGGGGTAATAATAACAGCATGGACCCCTTGTAGAAGAGCTACTCTTGGTAAAATTAAAACATATATCATCATCATTACATAATTCGATATTTGGATGGATGACTTCAGGACAAACTGGAAGAAGAAGGGCGGGGAAGGAGTCATCTCACCTTCTCCATGGCATACTCCTTGCTGGCCTGGGAGCTGATCTCACTGAGGTCCTCTAGGTACTTCTCCAACCCCATCTGTAGCATCTCCACCAGGGGCGTGTCCTCTTGGGGGGTCATGTTGAACCCCACCTGACAGCAACAGCAGAGCAAGTGAAAACGTGTTTAAGGAGGGTTATTCAAAGTCTGTCTGCCACTTGGCCTTGTCTCCAAGTAAGCATGCTAAACTACACTCTCTCTGTTACTGTTGTGAAAGTTTAATAGTAGGATCTTTAAGATACAGTATCTACTGTAAATACTTTCATGGCTTTTAGTACAAGCTCTCTTTCAAAAACATGTTTGTAGAATGTCTGATCCTTGCTTGACATTTGCATTACCCCATAATACACAGTTCCATGTGAAAATATTCCACAAAAGTAATATCCGGCACAGCAACAAACAAACACACAAACAAACAAACAAAAACAAACACAGATCGGTCATCAATGGTACTCTCTCTGAGAAATTATTCTATGTTTCATTCTTACCTTCTCACTCATCATGTCCCAGTGTCGCCGCTTGATGCCAGGATTGCAGAGGGCATTGATGAGAGGCATGTTGATCTTAAATTTCTCCAGTTTGGCCTTGATGGTGGTTGCTGCCCTCATGGGGCCCATCATGTCCGGGTGGGCAAACGTCTTGGTCAGTTTGTAGCTGGTCCGCCACAGGTTCTGAACCTGTAGGCAACATAAATGAACATGAACGAACGTGATGAGTTTGTGCACACTTACAAGAAGTGGTATATGAAAGAAAAAAATCTTCACAGTCGTAGTATATCTATTATTTTGAAAATGATGCTTCCAGCAACACAAAACTTGAATAAACCTTCAAGCAGCACAAAAATGATGCTCTTCAAGGCTGATTTTGAGTGTATGTGACTGTCTGCCCGTCCTTCTTATGAGAGGATTTGATTGAGTATGTTCCATGTTCCATTGTATTATTCTTCACTGTTTAAGAGTAGACATGGAAGTAAAATCGGCAATGGGATCATTATTGCTGCCCCGATTCATGCTGGCGCTGATGATAAGAAAATAGTCACCATGACAACATTGTACAACTGTACGATAATGGACACAAGATGGCGCTACACAACGCCTTATCCCGGGTTATGACGATACCCCAGTGTACAGCGTGCCGAATCATTTGGAAATTACTCTGATACAATGTATTATCACTCACCTCCTCCTCCACCACTTCGGCATTGACTTCCAGCAGTGGTCCGTTCATCCACCTGTCGTACATGTCGTGGAACTTGACGGCGGCGCTCCAGAGCTTGTCGTAGGGTTCCTTCTTCTCCTTGATGACCTCCAGCTCTGGGTAGGGGCTGATGTGACCTACGTCCAACAGCTTCTGTTCCCGGTTCACATCAGCTTTCTATGGGTGCAGTAGGAAGTGAGAAAATAGGACTTGAACAAGACCTCATATGACTTTGGGTACAGGAGGAGATGAGAAGGCAGGCAGGATTTGAAACAAAGCTACACATGAGTTAAAAAACTCATGTACACTCATTATAAGGCCTAAATATTCATAACTGAATGATATACACCTTTATAACATAACAACATCCTGGGTCATGTGACCACTTAATTTCTAAGAAATCTGAGGTCAGAGCACAAGTCTTCCAACCTGAAAGAGTATGTCCCTTTTGTTACTCTCAAACATTTTAGGTACCAGCAAGAGGATACCCATGTAACCTACCATGACCTACATTTCAAGAACAGCTTTATTCCCCGACCCTTGATATTCACTGTTATTTTACTCAAATTCCACAGGAATCATTTGTCTACCTAATGATATGCCATGAAAACAAGTGATTTTACAACACTAGTGATAACCTAACAGACATAGATATAAGAAGAGCTAAACAGGGAGATACCATTTTCTGTATCACTTTTTAGACTACCATCAGTTTTATTACTTCTAGGCATCACACAGAAGTCACTGAGAGTGAAAGAATGATGAATCATCACTTCTGGATGAGGCTGTTCACTCCTAAGGCTTTGCACAGAATTTACATCCTTCTGGCTTTCAACTGCAGATAATCTTGACATCACTTGGTTTACTTTATGAGGACTCACTTCGGCATAGAAGTCGTCCAGCTTGAGTTGGATGTCGATGAGCTTGTTGAGGTAGTCCTGGGCCTCCGACATGCGGTCCTTGGTGCGGAAGGTCTTGACCTGGTCCATGACCTCCTTGATGCGGGCGGCAAACTTCTTCTGCCAGTCCCTCAGCTTGGACACGGCCATGTCATGCTCCTTCTGCAGCTTCATCTCACTGCAGGGTGGGGCGAAATTGAGGGCAGGGAGACATATTGACTCAATTAGACAGCACGAGATGGAGATATGGACAGACAAACAGAAGGCATATTGATCAAAGTGCTAAACCTAGATGGATCAAAACTATATGCCTACACATCATAACAACAACAACATGAAAAGTACAATAACGAGACAGCAGAATTAGATGATGTGGAGCATCATCATTCTAAAAATATTTAAAAAAAATTTTGAAATGAAGCAACAGATTTCGAACACAACCATCAGCACTAATTGAATAACAACTTGGACTGATCTAAAAAAAAAAGCAATCCAAGATGACAGTAGATTATATCTTCAGACTAAAATACTATCTCAAGAAATTAATTTTCAATGAAAGCAGTGAAATGAAGCAGAAAAGATATGTAAAGGATTTACGTCAATATCCAACAGATACCATGGTCCGTTGACTTGTCTGATTTTGATCAAGTCTATTTTTTTTTAATTGATCAACTGCATAATTCTGAATTTTTTATTCTGCAAAAATAATCTTTGTATGTATAAATAATACATTGTCTGTCTACTGTGCCACAGTAGACACTTCACATTCAGTACTGGTGCTCCACCACATTGCCCTAAATCATCCCCTGTTGACCATACCTATTCCGGATGATTGGCATGATTCTGTCTGGCCAGGTGAATGTCTGGTCATTCAGCATGATGTCATCCTTGATGAGGTAGGCATAGTCCATTAGGAACATCAGGTTACCCGCCGCCACCTCCAGTTTTTTCTGCATGAACGAACCAATGATAAGAGCAAACATCAGCTTGGTCATGACAATCTCTAGAAAATCTACCAACAATTTGTCTTGTACAGGTGTTACAACATTACAATGACTGATATGAATATGGATGTTACACAATGACTTAATCATTGTATGCATGCAACATAGGGCAGCTATTGATGGCATTAACATGGAATCAGATCTGAATAATTATTTCTAAAGTGTCATTATCTACAATGTATCTCCTTTCACAAAAGCCCACGCATTGCAAAATGGAACAAAAATGCTGTACAATTCCATTGGAGAAGGGTATGGGATGTTAAATTTATACTTTGTTAATGCAGAATGTAATGGGATTATGTCACTCTCTCTTCATTGGTCTGCTAGGTAGCTCTATTATTTCAAATTGTAGTTTAGTCCACAATTATCATCAGTTAAATAATATTCAGCATTTCAGGCAAAGTTTGTACACTGAAAGTCACAAGTCAATTTAAATTCAGCATAAAAAAGAAGCAAATTGAAATATGAAAGCAGTATCAAGGTAAACCACATTTCAAAAAATAGGATCAGAACAATATTCAATCATGTTGGATTACATTTGTGACCCTGCACCTTAAAACAAACAAAAAGTCGCCAAGATATGAATTTTTAGTTAAGACCATATTCTGAAAGAGCAGACTTTAAGCTTTAAAATGATGTATAACTCAAATCAAATGGACTCTCCTAACCTATCTAAATATTGGAAAGAAAGCACAAACTCAGAAAAAGTGTGAACTGAGAAAAGAGGCTCTGAAGTACAGTGTCTATTCGAGCGCTTGATCTTTACCAAGCGGTGCTGGCTGTGCGATGAATGGGACATAAAACAGGAAGTAAACCACCAGAGTAACAACAATGAAGGGATTATCAGATTAAACTGAAATTAAGCATGCCTCATTAACACATTCTGTCCATAATTAATGCCAACTTTCAAAGCAGTAGCACTATCCTTTCAAAAGTTATTAGAGTTGAAAGTGAAGAGTGTGGACAAGGTTTTTCAGAAGTGAAAAAAGACACACCTAATCACACTATTCTACCAAAAATGTTCGAGATAAACACAATTTCCTGCCCATTTTATGATACCAAATTTTAGCATAATGTAAAAGAAGACCCGCTCTTTCAGAAAATATGAAAAAGTCAAGTTCGGCTAGGTTGACCCATTTCACATATTTTCAGTCCTCATGCAAAATTAGTGTTTGCGACTTTACGTTCGTTTTGAGGTGCACGGTCACATTTGTTTTGTGCTCACCTTGAGTTGCAACAGCTCCCCTGTTGTCAGCCTATCCACGTATTCCTGCAACTTGACCAGCTGGTGGGTGGTCTCCGAGTGGGTCGTGATCTTGCGGACGATGGCGTCGTACTGACCACAGATTGCACGGTTGAAGACGCGACTCGTGTTGGTGATCTTTGTGATCATGATGTCGGCTAAATCTCTTGACCTCAGAATCAGCCACTGAAGGGGATAAAAAAAAAGAGAGAATGTAGGTTATGCAAGTACCATGGAAACAAAAGTATACAAGGACATAACGTCAGCTGAAAACAAGAAGGGCACTATCGTATTCTTAGATTTGAGTGTAAATAAACACACAACCATCACCTTCCATGAAATAAAGAGTTTGTCTAATCAAAAATGGGCAGATTTATTAGCATTATTCCGAATAAAGATTACAAAAAGTGTCCTTGTGGTTTTAATTTGTAACTTTTTTTTTTTACTGAAAATGAAAATAATTTCAAATTGACACCATAATGTAGAGGAGATTGAGCTCTAAAACATGAAAGCAATAACACAATACCCCCCCCCCCAAAAAAAAAAAAAAAAAATGTGATTAAGCCCTCCTGATTCTCAGCCAATGATATATGAATCACCAAGATGGAACAAAGCATGACTTGTGCATACTATCATAATCAATGTCTAATAAAGTACTATGCAATACACATTGCACAACAAGACAATAAACTGGTTGAGGAAGAGAGGTTTGCAGTCTCAGTAACACCGTGTGTGTATGTAGTCCTTGAAAGGACTGCTATTTGGCAAAAGAAGACCCTCAAAAGATGGAGGAATGCAACATAGGGAAGTGTAAGGAAGGCAAAAAGTGACATTCTTCTTTTACAAGGGTCTTCTTTTACCAAACAACAGTTCTTTCAAGGACTATACACACACGATGATACCACAAAACTGCCCTTCCTCATTTACATTACCATGCAAATTTTCAAACAACACACAAAATTTTTAAACAGTTCAGAAAGTAGTCCATTTACTGAATTATTTGAATAATGCAATGACAAAAGGATTTACTAATAATCCATACAATTTGTCAAGGTTAAAGCTAAGGTATATCATTTTTTCCAATATTATTACAGGTTGAACACCAGAAAAATCTGGCAAAGGAAATTGAGAGCCTTAATCAATGCATGGTATGCATGCATAGTGATATTCTCACAACAAATAGGCATTTTACTATCCTACCCAAGTTTCACCTCTTCTAGATCCATTTAGTGTCCTGCCTTCCGTGACCTGCAAAATTTTGTGATCTCAAACTTAGTAGCACAGTGCAACGTCTGAACAGGAATCTATTCAGGGAAGTATTTGATCACATAACAGGCAAACCATCATTTTAAAACATTTTAAAATATGTGTATCATTGGATATGAAAAATAAAACCTTTCAAATCATACCTCCCTTGTTGCATAGCAAGAAATATTCTTAAAGGTGTGATTACAAATATACCCTATTTTCCGATTATTTTCTCTCTTTTTTGGAGGAAGTTTAATCGCAAATATCTCAAATTGGCAAGAATGGAGTTAAGCCGTTTTGTGATGAAACTCCTCATTTATCCCCCAACCCATGACCTGTGCTGCATCAAGGGATCCCGCACTCACGCTGTTGATGTTATTACAGTCCAGCTGAAACAGGTGCATGGGAACGGTGAGGGGGAGGAGCGCCACCTCGGCCGCCATCGTCTTCAGCTTCTCGATTTCCCGGATGTAGTCCCTCAAGTGCTGCTCCTTGTTGACGAACTTCTCCACCTGCGCATCCGAGGAGGCCTTGAGGAGGTAGGCATAGGGGGCATACACCGTCTTGTACCTAGGGTGGAGGAACAAACAGAAAGACAATGTGAATGCGTGCTATATACAATGTTGATGTTTAGTGGATTGTACACTACACTTTTTTAAAGCAGGTCTAGGGTTCAAGCCCAGCTTGTGTCCTAGAACAAGACATTCCCATCGATGATAGTCCTCTGGCCAGTGGTATGAATGGGTGTCTGGAGGGAAACTGAATGTTAATGCATTTAGATTTAGCAGGAGTGGGCTGGAAAAGTGACGGATCGGTTGAAAAGCTATCAAAGAAGTGAATGGAGGACATTATAAGAGCGGGTGCGATTTAAATGACAATAGTAATAAGAAGCTGTACAGGATTTTTAATACTGGAGAAATGGTGGAACATTGTGAAAATGATGGAACTGCTCTATATGAAAGACAACTGCTTTGATTACTCAATGAGATGCCACCCTATGGCATTTTTGATAAAATGTTTTCTCATGACAGGTATTTTCAAGGCTTGTTCTAAACTCTATTGATTCTCGATCAACCATAATTACTCGTTTGCATTCTTTTCTCAACGCCACATAGACTTCAACCACACGCCAGGTGTCACACATAGCATTTTCCTGCCAACATTCACACAGTTAAATATTGTGTGCTCTTTCATTTCCATAACCAAAACGTGTAACATACTTGTAAAGCAATCACACACTGAAAAAAAACAAACATATCTCCCTTAACCCTCGGCATGCCACAGTAATTTCCTGCCCATAGGTATTTGTGTGAAATTTGATCACATCTCATTCATTGACACAGAAAGGGTTACAGACACCAGTACCTGACAGGGCCGTGATAGTTGTGGTAGATGATGTCCCTCAGCTTCACCTTTGCCGTCTCCACCACCACCTCCTCCTCCCTCACCGTGGCGATGTGGGTCACGCCCAGGGCCTCAACCCGGTGGAAGAGCTGGTTCTCCACCCGCACCAGCTCCTTGGCCCCATTGACCATGACCTGAACGCACTGGAAGATGATGTCCACTACCCCATCCACATCGGGGGTGAACTTGCAGGATACTCTCTCCATGTCAGGGCCCTGGAGAAGTGACCAAAAATGATGCACCTTGCATATTAACATACAAATAATGTCCATTACATAAGGCATCAGTAAGATTTATCCACCAGATTGTAACTCTGAAATGATCTGAAACACACTTGGCTTTGCCTCAAAGGTTTTAAAGTTCTAAAGTTACAGAGGGTGGATAATTTTACTAAATTCCCGAACAAATAATGTGCAGTATTTGTTTTATTAAATGGTGACTCGCTTTTAATTCCACGGCATCCATTTTCCCAAAATTCCCAGGCCAGAACTAGCTCCAAACTAACTGAATCCTCTGCCTGCAAGAGACAAGATGAACAGGTGAAAAATCTAGAGGGGAAAGCGAAAGACATCGCAGATGGCATCAAGCTGTATTACAGTGGAGGCAAGAGACCAAGGAACGGGGTTGTGATCTGTCTGCAAGAACAGCAGCAAGATCAAGTGATTGAGGTGACCAGGAAATCAGACAGGATCATCGGCATGAAACTGGTGACTCCCCAGCAGATATAAAACATCTTGTCTGCTTACGCACTACAGAAGGGCTGGAGTGAGGAAGAAAAGGATAGGGTTCTGCTCCCAGCTGTAGGCAGTATCAGATGGCATACCTGCTTCAGAACTGCTCACAGTTCAAATAACTTGGTACGACCATTAACCAAGATAGGGGCTGTTGCAAGGAGGTTGAACTTAGGATCCCTAAGGCATGGACAAATAGCAAGAACTGAGTAGAGAGCTCTATGATAGGAAGATGACATCCCATCTCTAGGTACCCATTGACAAAACAGCAATAAGCCCATCACTGCTATGCGGCAATGAGACTCAGCCTGCCACAGAAGCATTAACCGACAAGGTGAGTGCCTCTAAGATGTACAATGCTAAAATATTGCATGGGAATGAGTCTAGAAGAGCACAGGAGCAATGTAAATGCAACAAATGAGGCTAAAGTGATGCCCATCAAAGATCTCATGGGAAAGTGTAGGCTAGAATGGTATGGTCATGTACAATGTATGCCACCAAGAGAGGGATGAATGAAGACATCAGAAGAGTATTTGAGATGAAAGTAAAAGGAAGCAGGAATGTGGAAAGACCAAAAAAGAGGTGGTCTGACATTTCTAATTCTTGACTTACTCTGGCTTGATCTGGACAAGGGAGCTGTAAATGATAGAAGCAGATGGCACAGTCTGATTTCAACTGACTGTAAACATGGCAAGTGGTATCCAGGAATGTTGGGGGGGGTTTTTTTGTGCATGTGTGTGTTTTTTTTTTTCTTTAAGACTCTCACCTCCAGAATGAAACAGTGTATTATATTCTTAAATTAATCTTCACTGGAGATGTAATTTG
Organism: Diadema antillarum; assembly: GCF_040938485.1. Taxonomy (NCBI): domain Eukaryota; kingdom Metazoa; phylum Echinodermata; class Echinoidea; order Diadematoida; family Diadematidae; genus Diadema; species Diadema antillarum. Next base: position 3,696,758 of record NW_027270982.1, read on the forward strand.
TACAGTCTCTACGTGTTTGCAATGACATTTTATTGTCAATGATGGCATAAACCTAACATTCGATCCTCTAATACAGTATGCGTGTGCTAATCTGTCTGTCATAACACTTGTGTCAGTGTGTGTGATTCTGTGTGAAATTTACACGGGAATATGTGATGGCAATCTTCTTGTGATACATTAAGTTCGTGTTGGAAAATATGATAGTCACATACGATGTAGACAACAAAAATTAGAATCATCTTGGTCCTGGTTACCATGGAGATGGTGATGGGCTGGGGCATGACAGGCAGGCTGAGTTCGGTCTGGCCATAGTCGCAGTCGTAGTAGTTACCAGCCTCGTACATCTCAAACCAGCTGACCAGGTCGTGGATGGACTTCTCCACGCAGCTGCGGAGGCAGAGGGACATCAGGGTTGCCACGGAGTTGAAAAAGTGCTCCATCTGAGTCATCCTTCCATCCTGCCGGAGCAGAGAGTCAATAAAAGAGGGCGACATTTCAGCACATATATCTTGAATGGCACTTGATGGACCCACTTGGTATATAGTAAATGCAGCGTGGTTGGCATATTCAAAATATGATTTGCAAAATGTTGAAGGGAATAATACAAAACTAGGGAATATGTTTTTTGCAAACAAAGCATTTATATTCATCTTAAAGATTACTCTGTTCTATGTTCAGATTCATGTAAAGCAATAGAACAAACTCATACAGACAAAAATTCACATTCATAAGAATTCATAATTCTTACATGTATGTCATCCTATCAATACTCTACAATGACATACATTGTAATTGTCTGATTTAACCTCTGAAAAAAAGAGTAAAGACAGTTTGTCAGAAACAAGGAGAATTTAGAGGTCATGACATCACTGCTTCATCTAGTTTGTATCAGTGTTTGTAAAATTTTTTGTGAAAACATGAGAAAATCTGAAATTCCACAACTGTGTTACTCTTTTTTTTATCAACTTTAACTAAATAAAAAAGTTGTGTGTGTGTGTGTGTGTTTGTTTGGTTGGACATTAATCTACCCCAGTTACGTCAAACATAAAAATGAGTTTCACTGTAGTCCTCACTTTGCATTTTTACTTCTAGTTCAAATGTCATATTCTTGGGAAAACAATATGTCGGTTTTGAATATCAGCCATCTTAAACCTCTCACGTTAATGAAAAATGCCCACCTGATTATGTGGCATCCACACTTCGATGTGATCCCTCTCGTTGTCAATGAGGGCGACACACTCCTCCAACCACTCATTGACCAATACTGCCCTGGTCTGCGACGTCACCCGCTTGACCTCATCCAGGAATGCCTGAGGGGTCAGAGGGACGACGTCCACCATGTGTGCTCGGTCAAGCATCCTCAGGTGGGAGTACCTTGGAGTATCAAGAAATATAATCAAGTTGTAAAGTAATGTCTGGCAAAAACTAACAGTTTCAGGTGATGTAGCCCTCCCTTGCAAAACTGATCTATGTCAATTCAATTTCATCTTTACGTGGCATTCAGCACATGACTCGAGCTGCATTACACTTTAGTCAAAGTCCATGATGTATCTGCTCATTCAATTACTAGCCTTCTTTAATTCCAGTTGGTGACAATACAGAGGTCAATTTTCTATGCTAATGTTACATTGTTTCTATGAATAGAATCTGGAATGAAAACCATAGTGGAAAGTTGATAATCCAACAATTTTAAGTGAAACACTGTTAGACATATGTAATAAACTGTTCTTTAAGTTATTTCACTAGACAACTTAAATCAGGGTATCAATTTTTTATGTGACGGTAAGAATGATGTGATTTTCCTGTGCTGTACATGATGAGCAAGTTGCACTTCACAATAATTTATGAAATTCAATGATGTCCTTTACATTCTGGATTACATGTACAGTTGATAAGCTCAAGTTAAATGCAACAAAATCACAAAACCAGATGAGGCCTATCATCATTAAAAGCTGCCAGTATGGAGACTGGAATATGTGACTTATCATTACAATGCCTACAAACATTCAGGTATAAAAAGTGACTGCAGTGTCAATTTGCAAACTTTCTGCCTAACATCATGTTTCCATCTGAAATACGAATGGAACAATCGTGTGATGTTCACTCTGTGGTTGTAATTGTGTATAATAGTGTTTTGGGTGGGTTTTTTTAAATTCATGTAATTACAAAATAAAAAGCAACACTTTGCATCATTAGCTCTCCTTTCATGGTTTACCAAGACTGTATTGGGGTTAAGGACATTGAGAGATTCTTAGCAATTATCTCCTAAGCATCCCATTGTGGAATAAGTTAGGATACGGATGGGGCCCCAAAACTATCTTTGTCTAAAAATAGCCCTGCACATGCACGCATGACACGAATGAAGAATACAAGTTTTGTCATTCTCGTGGAAAACATAGGTGCAGGTGCATCTGCAAAGCCTTTGATACTACACCAAGGATATTCTTAAGTCTCTCCATCTCACAGAAAGGTCATAGGGGATTATTTTGACGAGTCCGATAAGTACCTGTGCTAGGCAACACACTCATGGCAACAATGGCACTGAATGTTTTCTCTATTGTTCACATCTTAGACACCCTTTCCCCATCCTTTATTTTTGTTTGTGTGTGTCACATTTCTAGTATATTTCTTCTTTTTTTAATCTCTTTTTTTTTTCATATTCTGGCAAAACTCCACTCAAAAGAATTAGCATTATTTTGACAGTCGGTAAACACTACAACTATTAGTTCACGTATGTGGATCGTCTGCACACTTCATCCAATGGCAGCCTTCTATGCATAAATACAAAGCTGTCATGTCACATGCCAGGAGAGGAGAGACATTGTACGGAAGGGAGAAAATCATCAAATACTCAAGTTAACAATGTTCTTACCAGTTAAATATTGACAAACTTTTGACATCCAAGAAGTATTGAAATCATGAATGCCAAAAACACTGAAAGCATGTCATCCATATCATCCCTTTATATACAATGTGTGTATATGTAGGAGGGAGAAATAATGACTTGTGGTAGTAGAGAAAGATATGGTTTCCTAGAGACGGAGGATTAAGGCTTGATAGCAGGGAGCATCCTCAAGAATTAGCCCATTACTGGTGTTTGTGGAGACTCTTGTTACACAGCAGCTACCAAGGAATGTACTCCAGAGGAGTAGATGAGGAGGGGACACATGTGTGGTGTCTGGATGTCAAAGTTTATCTATCTACTCAATTGCACTCAGTCATACACTCAGATACTGTAAAACCAGAAATATCTGTGGCATGAAACTTTCATAAATTGGATAGAGCAAAGAGATTCTTATTTCCTCAGCATGAAATTTTTCGTGAATTGCCACTGGCATACAATGCATTGTGGAAAAAAAACCACTTTTGCGTGCATATTACTTTCACAAATCTAGGCTCCTCGTGAAATTCGCAAAAGTTTCATGCAGGCAAAAATTTCCAGTTTTACAGTATGACCACACAAACATACTTATATTTTATGCATAGCAGCAACTAATACAGTGTACATGCAAACAGGATTCCCAGTATGAAAATGTAATTCATATGAGCAGGTAAAATTACCTAGCTTGTTACTAGGTCCTCCTATGAATAAATATGGATAACTCTGAGTGCATAAGTACACCTACCTACTAAAAAAGAAAAGAATAGTTGCCATCATCACCATTAATAGCATCTCATTAAAGGGTATATCCTCACCTTGTCTCCCACCGGTATAGGATGGTGGTCATGATGGAGTGGGTGACGAAGAGCTCGTTCTCCATGAACTCTCGGCTGGCGTCCACGGTCTCGCTCCACGGATACCACTCCCGGCCGGCTGCGTTGGACAGCTTGACCGGCATGGGGATGCCCAGCCGCTCCTGCTCTACAGCATCCTTGAGGATGTAATCCATGATACCTTTCTTGACGCTCTGCATGTATGCGCTCCTCGCCTCCTGGAGGACGGACATTGGAACGGATCAGAGATAATGAGGGGGAAGCTAGCGACAAGTTTGGTTCCTCTTTTGCTCATTTGTCTGTTGGTTAGTAAGTTCATCTGTGTTTATTTGTCTGTCTCTCTTAAGATTTGTTTGTTAGCCTCAGCCAAGGAAGAAGGTTAAGAGATCATCGGTGTTGGTTTGTCTTGTTTGCAAAATAACTCAGAAAGTTGTGAATGGATTTGAATAAAACTTGCAGGAAAAGTTGATCATGACACGAGGAATAGATGATTAAAATCTTGGTAATAATCTGGGACTTTTTATGGATTTTCAAGGATTTTTTAATCTTTTGGCATATATGGTCAATGAACTTTGGAGTATTTGGGTAATTGGGGTTTGCATACACGCTCGCTCTGCCCGAGCAAGGCGCTGCCTAGCTGGAAGCTGATGATTTATATACAAAAGGCTTCTATGTTGGGATATTGGGCAATTTTCATGAGAGTACAGATGGAAATGAGCTGCTTGGCAGAGGTCTGTGCCCTCCTAGTGCTTTTCTACTTTGGAAAGTATTCACTTCAGACTAAATCGAAGACTGTAAGATTCACTGTGACAGTTAGTCAAATCAAGTTCTGCATAGTTCATGTTTGGAATCATTTCCACTTTCTCATTTTGTGCGCTTATAAAAACTCATGCATTTCGTATCTTGGTAAATCACTAAATTTGTAAGCATTATCAGAATCATTTCTTGCAGTAAATATAGGGTACTTTGCATTATGTTCATGATTTGCATTATCTATCAAATGACCTTGATCAAAGTATCAATGTGTTGGCAATGTCCTGACATAGTCTATATGTAAAACTTTGTCATTACTGATACAGGTAGTAATGAATCCAATTTATAGCCAAAAATGAATGGCCAGCCAGGGTCAACTTTGTATACCATTTCAGATTTCTGGATAACAATTGATACTTTCAATGACTATTGAAAAAAGATACAAGATGTTGTGAATGGTTACTCAGAATGGGTCAAAGCAAATTAGCAAAGCAAGAGAGGTAAACCCACAAACACACAACCATACAAAATCTATCATTTAACTGCTCCACCCACAATCTCATTTGTCACTGCCTAGCCAAAACTAGACATGAAATAAACGGGGGTTTACCCCATACTGGTCCACGATCTGATTACCATGTGTGGGTAGAGATAGCAGATACAGATATATCAGAGCTGGTGAGCATCTCTTACTATACTGAAGTGAGAATTTAAAAAAAAAGAAACAAGAACAAAACAAAAGAAAAAGTAAAAGCACGATCCTAAATTGCAAGACGGAGTCGGGAGATATTCAGGTGTATTCATAGCTCTGTGATCTTGTGGGTTTTCTCTCTTTTTGTCCCCGCACAGAAGGGAACCCTCCTGAAACCATACATGTGCCCTAATCGCTCAGTTCAAAGGGGAGCACAACTGTAAAGGAATTTGAGCCATCACTCCCGGGGATTCCAGATTCTCCCCTGCCATTTCTGGAATGAATGAGGACAGTAATTGACTGAAAGAGTTTGTAACTAAATTTGTTTGAATCCAATCTAAACGGTCTACAGACAACCTCTATTGGTAAAGAGGTGTGGGTATGTGTGAGCCATTTTTGGCAGACTAATTTAAAGTAAACAAACTTAAAGAAAGTGGGAATCATGGTACAACAACTCTTTTGGAATCAAGAAAATAAGTTGAAAATCAATCTAATGTCCTAGAAAAGCTATCTGTGGCTACAATGAATTTTCTCTTTTATGACTAAGTCACACTGAACACAACTGTGGAGCACATGGCACTGTGAACGAATAAATGAGTCATCCATAGGGGTTACTTTACCTCCTACACTACTATATCTATGCCAGTGAAGTTGCCTCTAAGCAAGTAGAAAATGACACAAACAAGCTCTGGAGCATTAAATTGCTGCATTGTTCATGACAAGGCCAGAACATGGACCAAATGAGGCATCTTACACTTGTATAAACACATTGAAGCTGTCACTTGCTCTCATTTCTTTCCACTGCTTGACTTTAGGGCAGCACAAGGAAGTCCACATATAAAAATGCTTCCACCCCATTTTACACATACCCCCCCCCCCAAAAAAAAAAAATGAATAAACGAATTAAATGAATGAACACAAATCTGTAAGAGCATTATCACTTGGTCCAAACTGTTGTATGTGCACTATAAGCTGACTTTAATACCCCCGCCCCGTGACGACAGTCTTACCCAAGGAATGATCTTTCCTTGATCTTCTGCCATTTAAATGCCGTTACCATGGCAACGCAGCTTCCGACACGTCCGAAAAATATGTCTTGCACATCTTCCCACCAAGACTATTGTGTGTGCCACATTTCATAAGCTTTTGTCAAAAACTGAGGAAGTAGTTCAATCCACAAGATCTTTCCTTGATCTTCCGCCATTAATATGCCGTTAACATGGCAACGCAGCTTCCGACACGTCCAAAAAATATGTCTTGCACATCTTCCCACCAAGACCAATGTGTGTGCCACATTTCATGAGCTTCAGTCGAATACAAAGGAAGTAGTTCAATCCGCACGATCTTTCCTTGATCTTCTGCCATTTATATGCCGTTACCATGGCAACACAGCTTCCGACACGTCCGAGAAATATGTCTTCCACATCTTCCCACCAAGATCAAGGTGTGTGCCACATTTCATAAGCTTTGGTCAAAAAACTGAGGAAGTAGTTAAATCCGCAAGATCTTTCCTTGATCTTCTGCCATTAATATGCCGTTACCATGGCAACATACTTTCGGGTACTGTCAAAAAATGCGTCTTGCACATCTACAACCAAAGGCACATATCTGTACCAAGTTTCATGGAAATTGGGCAAAAACTGAGAAAGTAGTTTGCAACACAAAATTTTCCATCATTTTGGCTCATAATATGTGAGCTGTTACCATGGCAACATACTTTTTGTCACTGTCAAAAAATGTGTCATGCTGACCTATATCCTAAGACAAACATTCAATATGAATTCCATGAGAATTGGAAGAACACTGATGAAGCAGTTTTGCCATGAAGCATTTTGCCCTATATTTTACCAATAACATGCCGTTACCATGGCAACGCACTTTTTGCCACTGCGGAAATATGTGTCTTGCACATTAACATATTCAGATGAACATCTGTACCTAATTTCATAAAAATTGATCAAAAACTGTGGGAGGAGTTCGCGAGGCAAGATTTGTACCCATTTTTGCCCATAATATGCCGTTACCATGGCAACGTACTTTTGGGTACTGTCAAAAAATACGTCTTGCACATCTACAACCCAAGGCACACATCTGTGCCAAGTTTTATGGGAATCGGTTGAAAATTGAGGAAGTAGTTCGCGACGCAAGATTTGCAACGGACCGACCGCCCGACTGCCCGACCGCCCGACCGACCGACCGCCCGACCGCCCGACCGCCCGACCGCCAGACCGCCCGACCGCCCGACCGTCCGCTGATTCCTATATACCCCCTTCAAACTTCGTTTGGCGGGGGTATAATGACAGAAATCACTGGACTTGAGTAGAAAGACTGACTAAAAGAAGATATGACAGTAGACGGAGCTACAGAAGAAGGGTTCCCAAGATTGGTGTGTGAGAAAGAGTAGATGTCTCTATACAGCAGCATCACCACTCATGGGTGGTACAGGCTTAGAGAAAAGGGAGTAGAAAGGAGAAGATACAGAAGATGAGAAAAGAGGAAGAAGGAGAAGAAAAAAGAAGGAGGAGGAGATCAATAAAGAGCTGAAGAAGCAGATGAAGAAGGAGAAGAAAAGAAATACAAAGAGTAAGGGGAAAAAGAGAAAGATAAGACAATATTGAAAGGAAGGGAGGAAGGAGGGATCAAAATACTAAGATCAGACTCAAATGAATATTTGTTTCAAAAAAGTTTGAGATTACTTTAAATTACATTGGAATAGTGTTATCTGCTTCCTTCATTAAAAAAAAATTGTTAAAGGACAAGTCCACCTTCATATACATAAGGATTGAGAGAATGCAGCAATATAAGTAGAACACATCAGTGAAAGTTTGAGGAAAATTGGACAATCCGTTCAAAAGTTACGAATATCTTAAGTATCTGTGCAGTCACTGCTGGAAGAGAAGACTGCTACAGTATATGATGTCACATGCGTACAACTATATAAGGAAAATAAAAAGAGAATTTCACAAAACTTTACTTCTTGAATAAAGTGCACAGTTCTTCGACTTGCTACTGACGTATGTTAAGGGTAATATTATTCCCCCTGCCTTCTGAAAGAGAGAAGTCGAGTGTTCTTTTGTTATGGGAGAAAAATTGAAATATGTTGAATTTTCTTTATTCTTTCTTTATATCGTTGTACTCATGTGACATCACAAGCTATAGTAGTCTTTTCATCCAGCCGTGACTGTGCAGAAACTTAAAAAATTCATAACTTTTTAACGGATTGTCCGATTTTGCTCAAACTCTCACTGATGTGTTCTACTAATGTTGCTGCATTCACTCAACCCACATGTCTATGAAAGTGAACTTGTCCTTTAAGAAAGATGGCAATCTTGCATCTGAACAAGCCTGCTTTGCAAACAGACCTCCCAACACTAGAGCTCCATGATAGCACAAGGTTGAATGAAAAGGACAGATGAAAGATTTGCCGGATGGATTTAAGGGATCACCATACAGACAGGGGCATGAGATGGCCCAAGAAGAGATGACCAGTGCTTGACCATTGAATGAGATGGTCAGCCTACCTCAGTGACCTCCATAATGCACTTCTTGAGATGGTCAGCTTTCAGTCTGCTCGGGATGAAGTTGTAGACTTCTTTCAGCCACTCCTTGCTCAGGGGCGCCACGGCCGCATCTGATATCGAATGCTCTATAAGGCCGTAGAACCTGCCACCAAAATCAAGACAGAATAGCCATTTTACTTCCCAGTCTGAATTGCTTACAGTACATGGAAAATCAATGCCCAACTTGGAATTTGTCCTTTTCTATTACCATAAAATATTCTTAATTCAGTGAATATCCACAAAAATAAGCAATCAATTCTGTAGATTTTGTATATTTATTCTGTACACATTTATGCCAAAAGCTTGGGTATACTCATTCATTCTATATCAATTATCAGTCATCCCATAATCGTAAAGAATACCTTAAAATGGCTATTTAATGTCAGAGAAGTAGATTAGTACAAATTTGAGGAAAAAAGCTGAGACAAACAAAAAAAAAATTATAAAGGTGCTTTAAGGGTTTAGAGAGTGAGGAAAATGGGCAACTCTGTGTGGTGTAGGCATTGAGCACCTCTCCATTCAGTTGGTAAAACAGAAGAAAAAAGAACATTTTCTTGAGAAAAATAAAAATCTTCAAATCTGTTCTTGCATATATTGAAAGTGATATGTGTTTGTGTGTCCTTTATGGATAAGTTCTGTCGGTGCTCAAATATCTAAGAAATATGAAACTAAGTGAAATTGTGTGTACAGAATAAATAGAGAGCTACTCAACATCTACATCACACAGAGTTGCCAATTTGAATTTAATACTCTGTATATTTTTAAAGTTCATAACTTTTTTGTGTGTGTCTGATATCATTTCCAATTTTTTTCACTGATCCACTTCTCTGATTTTTCAGACAAACAAATATATCAGGATAGAATATCATCTATTAAGTTTTGGTCTGTCACTTGGTCAATTACAGGGAACTAAACATGTGAACGCACCTCGTTTTATCTTGTTCCTCCGGCGTGGGAGGCCTTGATAGGCCATGTGTGGAGAAAGTGTACGATGGAAACTCAACACTGAGAACCGCCTCTGTCTCCAAGTCATGCATTCGCATGCACGGTGGCAGGTCAACATCATCTGTTGTGGGGTACACACATTTTAAGGAACTCGGTCACTTTTTCTGACAAGTTTGCCCCAGAAAAGAGCTTATGCATGATCCAAGAACTGATGAATGTTAGTATGGCTGCCAAATATGGTGAATACTGATATCTGATCATGCGAAGTGCTGAGGAAGCATTTTTAGAACTAGAATATATTTATGCAGAGTCTGTGAAAGCAATGAAATAAATTGTCCAAACTAATCTTCTTTGAATAATCCTTTTAACTTGTCACCTGAATGTTATCATTGTCGATATCACCTTTTAACTCATTTGTGACAACAGCAAGTTCTTGAGGCATAACTTTGATAGAGAATACGCAATTATCAAGACTAATTTTCAGAAACAAATGCATGTGCTCAAAGTTTTAATACACATTTTACATTTAACACACAACAAAAATATAGCAGTAGATCCTCAAAGTTTAAAGTTTAGTGCTCAAAGTTTACACACTTTACATTTAACACAAAAAAAAAATAGCAGTAGATCCTTTAGCTATCTCTTGGTTCAAGGGAGCATGCAACTGGCATCAACTTATGTTACATTTTTGACAGCTAATGTAATCTTACTAAAGTTGCATTACTTTCATTTGCCTTCTGCTAAAATTAAACAGGCTGTCACTGGCATTTACATTTTGTAAACGTTGCTGTATGTGTGGCAATCATGACAACAAGGTTCTTTGTACATTGAAGGTGTCGATAATCCCCCCCCCCCAAAAAAAAAAAAAAAAAAAAAAATCTTTCAGCATCACTCTCCCAGACTGGGGATTGATTAAAAACAGATAGTGTTTCTCCTTGAATCCATTAAGCAGTGCTCACCGAAACTGTTCTCTGAACTTGTCGTTGTTGCCGATCTCAGATCAAGTTTCGGCACCCCATTAACCAGAATCGGCGACGACTGAACCGCGTTCAACGACCCATGGCCACTGTCAGCCATGACACCGTCACTGCCTGCACTGCCATTCAAAGTCGCTCTCATCCCGTGCCGCCCATCCCTGGAGGTGAGTGGTCTGGTCCGTTCGTGCCCATTGACTGCATGTTCTGTGTGCGCCCTGGGGCTCTCTGGAGGGGTCTTGATAGGGGGGAGTGGGTTGTTTCTACTGGAGGGACTGTTTGAGTGGGACTGCTGGGAAACTGGGGGTACGATAGTTGTGCTATTGCTGTGACTAGACATCTGACTAGGGCTTCTTCTCAGGTCACTGTGGCTAGGAGGAACTGTTCTTGATCTTGGGCTACAAGGCAAGAAAACACATATCCAAAGAAAAGAAGCACATCAAAACAACTTCATCAATTTGTCCTATAGACTTATTCAGTTCAAACTTGTGTATTTTACCCATGACTTCATCAGTCCAACATGATAAAAGCAGCACATTCTCACTTTGGGGAACAAAATTCACTTTGAGCGTGTTTCTACTGAGAGCACCTCACATCCCTGGCATCGCCACGAATTTTGTCCAACGCAGCACCTCGTATTTTACGACCACTCGAGCTGTTTCTACTGAGCGATAAAATACGAGGTGATGCAAAGGTGACGTGCAAATGCAGCGATTCCGGAAGTCAGGTATTTTTAAGTCACAGATTTGGGTCACACTGTACGCGCGCACTGCCTGTTAATATGATCCGAACCCTGCCTGCTTTGCTACAACTGCGTCGGCTATTTTTTGATTAGCCATTTCTCTTCGTCTTCCCATCCAATATACCCCGAACTAACATACTGGTATCATGCCACTGACTGATGAGAAATCTTTGGAGATCGAGGGTCCAGTTGAGATTTTCTCAAGGCTGCGACATACTAATGTCGTACTCTCGCGATTCGAGACAATGTAAAATGAAATAACGCGGTGTAAAATCAAGTAAGTGATGAGGGCTTAGTAATGCAATAAGTTAGGCTGTTAATCACGCGAACAATAGACGATGAATGCCACACCACAATTCACATGTAACGTAACGTATAGGGCCTATAACACATACACAAGCGAGTTGGTACAAACAAAACATGATGCGAACACGGTCGCTGTGTGTACACACGTATTTTGTACACATGTGTCGAAGGAGTGTGTGCGATGAACCGATTGAAAAGCGCGGGGAGAAATTCTAGACGTCCGATACACCACGAATTTCGCTACCCGGTGTGTTTCTACTGAGAATCGTTCTTCGCGTCACCTCGCATCGACCACCTCAATAGATGGACGACGGAGCACCTCGCATCAGCCGGCATCGGCCACTACCCGATCTGTTTCTACTGAGGAAAAATTCGAGGTGTCACCACGCATCGGCCGGTATCGGCCGGCATCGGCCGGTATCACCACACATCGGCTGGCATCACCTCGAATTTTCGTCGCTCAGTAGAAACACGCTCATTGAGAAAACTAGATGAGTAAATGTATCACTTAAAAAAAAAAGGTAGTAAATTATATAAAGTCATCAACCCATGCTTCTACTTCCTTATTTGTGTAAACTGCCCAATTCATTAAAAAAAAACTCTTTAAATCCAGGTATGCTGCAAAATATTATCATATATCGGGGGAAGACTAGTGTGAAATCTGATCTGGGTAAACAGGTATTAGTAATTCAATTAACAATAAATGTAGTTTCTTTAATGATTTTCTTTCTACCTTCATGTACATGTAGTTATTAAAGTTTTAAAGGGAGAGTTAATCCCAATACATACCGGTATGTAGATTCAGTAATGCAGAGATATCAGCAGAACACATGAGCAAAGTTTGAGATAAATCACACAACCATTCAGAAGATACACATTTTTGTTTTGGTTAAGTCAATGTACTATCATTGCTGGCCAAGAAGGCTATAACAATCTGTGATGTCACAGTAGTCAAGGCTGCACACTTAATCATTTTTCTACTGATCCGACCTGTTCGTCCTACCAGCACGTACATGTAGGCCTACCCAGTTATTCTATTTTTTACTGGTCCATTCCTGAAAAGGTTACTGGTCCGACAGTAATTTGTACTGGTCAGGGACCGTCGTACCAGTGTCAGTGTGCACCCTTCAGTAATAGAATGATATCTGGAAGAAAATATAGAATCCCACATATTTTCATATTTATGGCTACCTGTATATATGCATAATAAAAGAGCATTTGATTGCCTTCTTCAGAAGGCAGTTGGAATAATATCACCCTTGAAATATGTCAGTAACAAATGGAGAAAATGTATACTTTTCAGACAAGATAATGCTTTGAATTTACACATACACTGAATGTTTGGGGTAAATTGAACTTTAATGACTTTCTCTTTTTAATAATAAATACACATAAATCATAGCGGGAAGACTTTAACCCTTTCAGTGCTAGGGACTTTGTACAGTGTGTACAATACTACAGGTTTTTCTGTGTCTATCAGCACTCAAGGCACACAAAGGATTAATCATGAGGACAATGACAATCACTTCAAACCACAACCTGCCACCTTCAAAGGCAAACAGGAAAGTTGTACTTAAAGGGCATCATATCTTCGGGGTGTGATCTAGGGAGGGGATCATTGAAAGGTTCCACCTAATTGCATTCTATGATGCCGCATCATTATCACGACTTCTTCAAGGTGCTTCAAACTCATAACATGTCTGGAGATTCCTAATTGAAAATCTTTTCAGGTTTCTCGTTCCATTCAAACATATAGAAACCCTTATCACTGAGTACACTATACTCCAAAATGTATGCTTATATCATACATCCTAGTTGCCTACTCCAACAATATTATGTGCTCTCTAAATGTACATGAAGATGTCCCATATTATTTTCTTTGATTAATACAGCAAAGATATTTAAATTGATTGAAAAAAATGGTGATATGTAAAATTTCCACACAAGTTCTTAAAGCATGAGAATAACAACTACCTGAATGATAATAATGATAATCATCATCATCATCATCGTCATCAGAACCTGGATATTCAGATCAGCAGCCACTATTTCCCTCTGCTTCTCTCATTAACTGTGAATGTTCTGCAATCATACATGTACTTTTACTCTGTACGCATGGTACTATTATTGATGTAGTCTGTGGACTTACTGTTATGCTTTCTTTTGATTTGCAATAAAACCAAGTTGAATTGAATTGCAAAATTGAACTGAATTGAATTAATCATTTAGAAGACAACAACATGACTAATAAAAGATATGTACTCGGTCAGCATTAAAGGGACTGTACAGTACTGGTTGAGGTAGGGATTCATGTTTTGAACATTTCTAAGTGAGATAATGAAAAGCCTCTTATGAAATATGAAAGAGCATGTAATTTTAAGAAGGATTCAAAGTTTATTTGATGAAACTTGGTTTTCAAATGGCTGAGATATCCAAAAAAGTGCTAATAATAAAAGGCGACAGGCCCCAACTTTATTAGTATCTCTTTGTTTCACCTTGTTTTTGGATATCTCAGCCATTTCAAAACCGATTTTCATCGAATAAACTTTTGATACCCCTTAGAACTGCATGCTCTTTGACATCTCATAGAGTGGTTTCTGAATATCTCACAAAACGTTAAAAGCCAAATCTTCACCTCGACCAGAACTGTACACACCCTTTGATGTAACAACGACAAAGAAAATCTCCTTTGCAATATGTAAAAGTGATTGATGATGGTGTTATCTTAAACTGGGTCACTCTTTTTTTTTCAATTTTGCCAAGGGCACTGTCTGAGCTAAAAGTAGAATGCAAATAACATGGCATCATCTTGGGAGGGCATCTTGAGAGGGGGAACCTTAACAAGTTTTTGGCACCCCCTTAGGTCAGAACGGAGGCCAGAACTGAATAGCTAGCAAACAGAGACAACGCTTGAGACATCTTAGCCTAACACCCTGGTCCCATCCTCTTGTCTTCATCGCTCATTACTAACAGCAGCACCCTCCATTTGACCCTCTATGTCCTCCCCCCACCCCCCCCCCCCCAACATTAAGAGTGGTGGTGGTCTCATTCCCTCTCACTCTTAACTTTCTCGGTATCACTGGCATCTTTGCATACAATGTGAATGACATTTTGGAGCTTTGAACGTGAGAGGGGTATAAAGAGTACCTAAGCAGAAAAAACTTTGCTCTTGGTATGTATGTCAGGGTCCATGACCTTTGTTCCTGCGATTGCTCCCATGAAATATCTGCACGCCAAGCCAAACATGAATTCTATACCCACAAACATGAATAACCCTACAACCCTAATGCTAATCCTCACATCAAACTAAACCTTGGCTATCACAACCCTAACCCTAGGACCTTAAAGAAAACCAGACCTGAGCACTTGTTGCAGGATCAAATGCCATGTCACCATGTTGGATTATATACCACTTATTAAAAAACAAAAACAAACATATGTATATTACATCCATTTTTGTCTACAAAATTCCTTAATAACTCCATAAAAGGGACAACATTTGTGCAATCTTTCGCCATGGTGATGCTTTGTATAAAAAAAAATAATACACTGCTCAGTGCAATGGATGTATCATAGAGCACTTGATCGCTAGCACCTTTATGCATGTCTAATAATATAGCCAGTCTATACCCACTATATACAGTATGTGCATGTGTGCATCCAGCAGTGGATAAGACAGTTTAGAAGCAATAAGTATCAAACATACACATATCAGTAAAATACTTTGAAAAACACTGAATCCAGCTGAATAGTTTTCACATCATTTCCATGCACTTCCAAAGGGACTAATATTTGTTGACATTTCAAAAGTACAGTTGATATGATACCTCTCAGTTACATTACAGGTGTAGATATTCTGTGTTAAAGCACACTAAATGAATCTCTGTGATACTTTCTCATTGCCTTGTGGGAGAAAAATAACTATGGTGATAGAAATTGATCTTCAAAAAAACATTTCAGCTTTAAACTGATCGTGTGGCTGTTTTGGGAGATGCCAGTAAACTTGTGGACAACACACTTTGCAGCTTGGTGCTGCTACTTGTACACACTGGTCTGGTAATCAATGGTATGTTTGCCTGTTGTGTTGTTAGATCATGAACCCTAATCAAATGGACAAGATCTATGTTTTACAACAGCCATTACATGCCATTTCAGCAAGGGCACTGGGTTTGCACAGGCCACCTTATCGTGCTGATTCGCCCATCGGTAGCTGTTGATAGTTCATGTTTGATGGTGGTCGTCATGAGGAGTGTAAACATGAAGGCAAATAGCCCTTTGTCAAACTATGACCTTACATCGTAAAATGTATTTACCAAGTAGACTGATGGGTACATTATGTCCCTTCGCTGAGACCAAATTCTATCATTTGGGTTTTCGCCCTTCAAAGAAATGGATCATGCAGTGAGGTATGAAGTCTATAGTTTGCAACTCAGTGACAAGGCCACAATGCAAAATGCAATTTTCAACCAACCACTGATGTGCAAACACAGTTTTCATTCATTACATAGATATCCACGGTAGTTGAGATAAAATGTGAGATGTCTAAAGTCCGCATAAAAATTCCTGGTAAATTAGACCTTCAAGATGCACAGACTGTGTAATTCTTTTGGATTCACCTATCTTCACTTCTGCACGTACATGCATTTGTCTGCCAAAAAATGTAACAATTTGAATGATTCAATGGCTCAAAATTCACAAAGCACGTAAATCCTTGGTCCTTTCAGAATACCAACATCCTGAAATAAGATTACAATCACCTATTTTGTTGTCTAGGGTAACTTGTCAGAGATCGGATTTTGACTCGGATAAAAATGACCACTGCATAAAAAGGTACCAAAAGTATAGGCCTACAGATGAATGATTATTCTGAAGTAAGTCTTGTGGATTTATACATCTCACAAGCTCATCTTGTGCCTTATCTTCTCTTTTTCTATCTCCTCAGTTGCACTGTCTTTCCCCTGTCACTTTTTGTCATGTGAGTGCTGTGTTTTCATGATTAGCAAACAAACCTGGTTAACTTTGTGAGTACTGCTGGCAGCTTGTTTGCACACAAACCCCAATGGCATTTTGACATCATGGTGATGAAAAGGTTAAGACCTAGCTCATAGTCTGGAGACACTTCCTAACTTCAAAATGCTGTGCTTGTCTTACTTCAAGCATTGGCCAATCCAATGAGTCACAAATTGCACACATTTCATTTCAAGAGAAAAAAAAATCTTTAACTTTTGAGTTTAGAACTTTTAAGCATCAATACAAAGTGGAGAGAGAATATCATTGAGAGCATGATGGATGATATGGGATTTTCAGTTGCTCTGCGTCTGAATTACTAGTATCAAGACTACAGCAGTTCAATCCATAACGAACACTCCTAGATCCCATCAGGTTGCTTAGCCCATGCTAACAATGGGAGAGGACTTGTGAGGATGAAGAAGGGTTAACTCTGGCTGGCCGTCAAATGTCTAAGAACCCGTTTAGGATAAGGAAGAGGGCAAATAGCACAAGCTTTTTTTTATTTCTATTTTTGGAGACGGAGAGCTCGAGGGGAAGATTTTCTCTCAATGGGCGTCGGTGGGGTTGAGCAAATATTGGACCCCACTCAGACTCAACCTAACAATCCTCCACTGACCTCCCTGGGCATGGCTCCTAACTGTGAGCAAAGTGAGGCCTGTAAGATGCTCAAAACATCCTCATCTGAAGTCAGTATCCCAATGATGGTGAATCGAAAACATCTTGACCCTCCGCAGATACATGTATATATATTCAACAACATGATGCTGGACCAGAGAGGGTTGCCTCGCTTTGCA
The DNA here is from genome assembly GCF_040938485.1 of Diadema antillarum. Taxonomy (NCBI): domain Eukaryota; kingdom Metazoa; phylum Echinodermata; class Echinoidea; order Diadematoida; family Diadematidae; genus Diadema; species Diadema antillarum. The sequence continues at coordinate 3,714,247 of NW_027270982.1, forward strand.
GCTTCTCCACTTTTACCAGAGGGAATTAGTGGGACAACAATAGATGTAGGTTCCTGGATAATGGGTCACCACCAGCAAGAAGCACAACAAATCATCAATGCATACAATTGTGCCAAAACTTCAATGGGGACTTTCTCTACAAGATATTCATATCAATAGGGCTTGGGCAAGTGATGATTCACAAAATCTAGAAATGAGCTAGAAAGTATTTACTTTTCTATCAAAGTGGTGTTTTTACAAATCTAGAGAAGACGTAAGATTCTTCCAGTTACAAGTGTAATATATCAATGTTTAATGCGTCCACTAGATTTCTTTCAATTCTACTTGTTCCTTACTTTTGATGTTTTGTGTTGATCATCAAGTCAACAGAAGTTTGGCCATTATTTGTATTACAAGTAAAGTTGTTAATGGATAAACTTCAGCTAGTCTAATTATTTGTGTGCAATTTTTTGATCATTTGAATATCACCTGGTATTACACATTTACTTGATAGTTGTGTTGTATTGTATGATATTCTTAAAGAAGTTATGAAAATAATTTGAAATTGATAAAAAAATAGAAAATTATTATATTTGTAAGTCAGAAAGATGATATTCATCCTAAACAAGATTCATCATTGACAGCAGCCAGTACTGTTTCTATCACAAAACACTCCTAACATCTTGCTTCATTTTCTCTGCTCATTATACAAAGCCCACGCGAAACTAATTTGTTTTCATGATAACGAGGCTTGCGAGCCTTTAATTACACTATTCCAGGACCAGAAGGCGTTTGATTAGAGTATGTTCATAATCTCAGCAGAGGCGGACAAGTTCATATTTCACAGACAAGACAGTGTTCAGGGTCTCTTCAGAAATTTACAAGTAATTGGCTGGAAATTATCACAACCTTCTAAACGAATCAGGCAGTTGCAGCCCTGCCATCACAATATGATACCCATGGCATTGTCACCACCATCAATATTCGCAGTACGGTACTTTTTTGCCAGCACTGCTGGTGATGTTGTTTGCTCAAGTCATTATTGGACCTTGGCTATCATCCTGTCCCCAAACATGAATGGAACTGAATATTAATCATTATTATCCATACAGAGGATTTTTAGAGCCCAAATACAAGTGTTATTTTGTCGACGCACCTCATAACCTCCAACCCACTTAAAAAGTTTGTTGAACTCGACCAATATTTTTTGCCGAGGCGACCAATATTTAAAATATTGGACGGCAAGAGGGGGATTCCCCAAAGTCTTTATAAACTGCACCGTGATTGGTTGAGATGTATACGAGATGACCTGAAATATGAAGTAAAAACGTCTGTGATTGGTCAATCACGAATTAACTAGAATATCGTTTCTTCTAAAATTCTGTGTTTATACAAACAAATTTCATATATCAATCAGTTAAAATTGTTTTTCATACAATTTTTCAAAATATCACTTTCATAACAGGAGGTTAAATTTAGGTTTGATGAAAACAAGTTGCATTTTTTTTTTTTGGGTGCATGCAGCAGGCGCAAGGCGACGATTAATCTGCAGCTCTGCATGCTCAGCGCTACTGCTAGATACCCCGCGCGCGATACAAAAACATGCATATAGCCGGCCGCCGCTTGCATTTGCATGCGCGATATGCATACAGTTACTGTACCGCGACGTGTACGTACACACTACCGTAGGACTACAGTTCTACTAGTTGTGGTAGTAGCCTAATTCGATCTTTCACAATCTACGGTAGATGTGACGTGAATTGTTTCTCACATCTCGGATACAAATACATCTAATTCTGGTCTAAATTAGCTAGATCTCGGTCTAACAGTAACATGACGGCTACCTTGGATACATAGATCACTGTTTTATCAGAGACTGAAGAACTTGCACTGAAGAGTGTAGACCTACATCAACATGTATACCGTACCCATGTCAGGATCACTACACAGTAGGAGACCATACAGCACTCGGAGTCGGAGACAGGAAGGGTAGGCCTAAGTGAAAACATTCTTTGCTAAAATCCTCTGTAGGATAATAATGATGATATTGAATGTCCTATTTTCGATTAATACAAGGAAATATTGGACTCGCTAAGCAAAATATTGGACTCGTCTTCGACTCGTCCAATATTTGTGCAAAGCTCGTCCAATATTTCCTTGTATTAATCTCAAGGCCATCCAATATTATGTAATTAATCAACACAGCTGGAAGACAGGGAGGGATGAAGGATAAAATCCTGCATACTCCTAAAGAAAACCATTCAATACATCAATACTCAAAGACTCGTTGGGAATCTCATTTTGACATGCAAATGAGCTGTCCGGACTGCCGAGAAGTCCACTTTGCCCATACCACTCGATGCTCTATGGCCCACTTAATTCCTCGTTAATTGATATCAAGACACAAGTGGCAGCGTATTCTTGACTCTTGGTCAGTGTTGGTTTACAGGCAGCCTCAGAAGCGCAAAATACACACAAGGAGTGCTGTACAATGTGTGTCAAAAAAAAAAATATAAGAGTAGATTGTGCGGTAGAGAAAACAACTCACTCTGTACAAGTTTAACTAAACCATTTTGACATTTTACTGCAAGTAATTTGCTACCACTTTGGATGATAATTGTCAATTTAGAGAAAACAATCTCATTGGAATACTGGAAATTTCCTTTTCTGAAAAGATGACAATGCAGCTACAACAGGTACAATTTGTCTGTCCTTTTTTGATAACATGATGTATTTTTCATATTGCAGAGTGCAATATACTCCACATATGAATGATGTTTTAGAGTCTGGTATCAAAGAATAAATTCATCAGCAATGAAGCTACACATGTTTCATTTCTATGTTCCTTTCTATATCTAAGCAAAAGTTGTTCACTCTCATATACCTGGTTGATCACAAATTCTCCTTCATTCACCATAAAACCCTTGCCATGTCAACAACAAAAAAGTGAAAATCACGCCCTTGCCATGTCAAAAAAAAAGGGGGAAATCACTGTTATCTTCACCCAATCAATTCACTTCACCCATAGGTACCTTCACCATAGTATTCAGTCACAAGTGTCGCGTCAAATAGATTCTGTTTTCTTTCTTCTTTTTTTTGTTTGATACTTGCTCCTTCCATACTTTTGTCCGTCTGCACACTGGAGACACTACGAACACTATTTCACAAAGTGACTGATAGTCTAAAGTAGTCAAAAGAAAGCACTACAATGATATCAAAAGTTAATCAGAACATAACAATACAAAAGACATTATTCTTTTCCAGTTCTCGACAAAAACAAAATAATTCATTACGGTTTATGACACAAGAAAACTTTAGAGCTCTCTTGTTCCAGGATTGATGAAAATTGCTGATTAATCCTCTGCTATCAATTTTGGGTTGTTGTTGTTGTTTTTGGTTTTTTGTATGCTTTTTATATCTCTAAGGATCACTGCAAATCTAATGACACAAAATCTGTATACTGATCTCTTGTTCTATGATAGTAATAAGCAAAACTCTTTTTCATATCATATAAGAATCACAAAATTTGGCACCCCTGAGCTATCTACAGTATATCATCACAGATAACAAGCTAACGTGCAACTTCTTGACAATATCCCACCCCACCCCCTCCCCCACACACAAAAAAAAAAATCTGAATGACTTCTTATCATGAAACAATCATAAAATTTTGCAGCTCAGAGTTATCTACAAACAAAGACATGTCATCAACATGCGACCTGAGTCACAATATCTAAAGGCTGGCGCACAGAGAAATAATTGATTTACGGTATCACAGAAATCACAACGGACAGATACATATCTCTTTCTTCCCGCACAGAGTACAAAAATCAATTGGGAAACATTAGAAAAAGAGAGAGAGGGGAAAAAAAAGCAAACCTTACATCCTCAGTGCAGCTAGGATGAAGCTTACATTGTGAAGATTGCACTCTAATGAATTACATCCTACTACTACACTATGCACTTTTGAGGTCTATGAGGTATAAATTACATCAGAAAACATTGTGGTTGTATGCTACACTGACTGTACACCTGACGATACCCCATTTTCACGCTTCCAGGATAATGCAGCTGCAGTGTGCTGTATTCTGAAGGTTTCGGTGGACCCCAGCGTCCATCACAATGGGCCCTCACAGCACAATATTTGCCGTAACTATTTAGCAACCAGGCAAGAAGGCAGCCAGTGCTTCCAAGCCCCATAAAAGACATGGAGCAAGCATCACTGATTGTGCTCAATGCAATAGCGATCACTTGCTTCAAATTGAGAAAAGCTACATGAACCCGGACGTCGAGGATGGGGGGTAGACGAAGGGGGTACAAGGTCTGTAAGGGTAACAATTATATTTGTGGCTAGCAAACGCAGTATGTTGACTTAGATATCGCACTCAATAATCATACTGAATTGGGCTGATTACCTCCTCTATATATCTCATAACTCCTAGTACTTGCAATCGAGAGGGCAGTATTGGCTTGAAGTGATGATTTAATACCAAATACTGTCTCATCAGTCAAATGTCACTCAAGCAATGTCATTCTCAAATTTGGTATCCCCTGTAGAGTGAAGCCTTTCCACAACAGCATTTGACACTGTTTAGCAAACACATTCACACTACACTTTGTCAGGAGGAAACTGATTCAAACACAAAAAACAAAAACAAAACAAAAAGGAACACAATTACATTAGGCATTTAACTTCAAAGAAATTCTTCATACTGCTTATCTTTCAATGAGAGCTTGTCACCACCATTATGAGGGCCACTCTCATTTGGGGAAATATCTCAACAGTAAATATAGCAATATATACTTTTCCTTTCCTCACACTGCTACAAAAACTTGTTAGGTTATGGAAATGAAATTCAAGTATCAAATTTTTTGTTTCAATACTGTGCACGCACACTTGGCTTGGCCGTCTGCTGTACCAATGCAAATGACATAAGCCCTTTTTACACTTGTGTTTCTTAACCCCGGACTTTCTCTGACCAATTTTTTCAGCTTTTTACACTGGCCAATTAGTCCCGTACTATCTCTTGTCCGGGGCTAAGGAGAAAACTGACCTTTTTACACTCGTATTTCTTAGCCCCAGACTTTCCAAACCACATGAATATTCATGATTACGCTGTGCACTGTACACGTACACACACGCACCGGCAGCACTTGATTACCTCGTTTCTGATTGGTCAGTGGGGGTCGGACTTCGTCTCCGTCGCTTAGCCCCGGATTATTTTTTCGTTCTGTTTACCCTCACTTGCTTGGCACCGCAATTGCGGTGCTAACCCTGCTATTTTGCAGGGCCAGATAGTACCAGACTATCGGTGGGGCTAGCCCACTTTGGCAAAAACGAGTGTAAACAGAAAGTGGGCTAAGGATAGTCCCGTACCAACGGTGGGGCTAAGGCCCCCCCCCCCCCCCCCCCCCTTAGCCCCACCGTTGGTACGGGACTAAGCAAAAATTTACAAGTGTAGGCCCTATAGTAACATTAGCTTGGCTGGGTCACTGCACATTTTGTGTTGCCACAGGGCAGAATCCAAACATCAAGTTGAAGTCATGAGACAAATGATTTGATTTTTCAGTGGTGAGCATGTTCAGTGCAAGTAAATCCAGCAAACATCAAGCCAAGTTAAGACAATCACACTCTGGTATGCAATTATTTTTTTCTGGCAATGCTCTGGGCGGCTTATATTACATCATTTCTACTGCATTTTTTTTTTCACTGCCAAGGTAAATGGCCCTATACAAGATTTATTTCATGCATCTCTGGAGTCATTCAGATCTGATAATTGAGCATCACTGACCTTTTCCTCGGGGACGGCGTGGTACGACTGGTGAACTTGTCGGGCGACATGCGGTCACTAGTGACATGGTGCGATAAGTGTGCTTTGCTGCGGGTAGGGGATGAAATCCTGTGGTTCGGTGATGGGGATCTCCTTCCATTTCTTATGTGTGGTCGATCTGATATCAAAACATCAGGCAAATTGCAAACAGTTTTTAGTATCTTGCATCAAAAGCAGACATCATTCACAGTGATATGAAGATCATAAAACTGCTTATTATGACCAACAGAGAAACCTACATTGTATCCAACAATAAAACTCCCTTCTCTAATCAAATGGCAACAAATCATTGTGCATTGAAAAATATGCTTTGGTTGCACAATCATTGAGATTTTTTTCTGCACATTATTATCCATAATCAAATAAGAAATAGATAATCATTTCACATTTCTTTGAGCTTAGAAAAAAATGTGCATTGTACAAATATAACTTTTCCGCTTGCTTACTTACCCTATACACAGCTGGGAAAAAAAAAAAAAAAAAAACTTTGCCCATGTAAAGTTTCCCTTTCACATAATGGATACAGGTTTAAAAATGTATAATCATTGTATAAATGGCATTGATAGTGCTGATGTTGACAGTTCTAATGCTCACTACAATTCATCAAGTATTAATGTTAATGGTGATTATGAAAATGCCAATGATAATGATAACATTATAAATAATCATATGATGTATGGGATATTACGTGTATTTGTAAATAAAGTAGATATATTCCCAAGTGCAGAATATTTGCACTTTTATATCAAGTCATCCAACATGCTCACATTCATACTAGTGCTTTTAAAAGTACATGAGGTTTTTATTTTTCCTTCTGTTTTGTTTGAAATGGTTTTCCAAAATTGATTTTGAGGATTTGCATCATCCAGTATATCATACAGAACAATGTTTGCACAGCTTTTCTTCGAAGACAATGCCGTTATCAAAACTACTCTGGCTTCAACACAATTATATATTCAAAGTGTTGCTGATAGGATGAAAGAGTCGAGGCTTTCACTACCATGTAGGAGTCCCAGTCTTTAATAAGACACAGCCCTGAGCATTCAAAGACAGGTGTCGTCTATTCAATCAACACCCATAAACACCACCTGTTGCACCAAACTCCATCTCCTTTTAATTAAGACGCACACAGGCATGCATTAACGAGAGTGCAAATGCCTCATTAATCATTTACCGTGTCTCCGTGCAATCTCGTAGATGTATGACGTCGTCAGGTTGCGAGCCGACGGGGTGTAGTTGTTGGCGATGGCGTCGCTCACCCGCCGGCTGTGTTTCACCTCCTTGGTAGGAGCGGCTTTGGTGAAGGCTCCAGGTTGCACGATCTTTGGTTTCTCGCTGAATGCCGGCTACGTGTACATTCAGAGTCAAAACGCAATACATTGTCAACATTACCTTTTTGTAGCATTTCACTCTTTTCACCTTTTTAAAAGTGAATTTATACCACACCAAAAAAAGCATATAACAATGTATCATCAACATTATTTGAATTTAACCATATATTCACTCCTTTCTCTTCATATCATGCATTTGTTTAACAATTTTCATTTTCTTGAGCCCTCCCCTCTCAAGTCACTGCCATACATTGTACATTCTGGAGGATTCAGTGACTCCAAGCAACACATCCTCAATTTAAAGGGATTGCATAGTTTTGGTTAAGACCTATCTTCATGTTTCTAACATTTTTTTTGGTGAAATGATGAAAAACCTTTTATGAAATATGAAGGAGCATGTAATTCCATGAGGGATTCAATATTTGTAGAAAATTGGTCTAAAAATGGCTGAGATATCCAAAATAGAGCAATCCTAATAAAAGGTGGGGCCCATCTTTTAGTAAGATCACTTTGTTTTACTTTGTTATTGGATGTCTCAGCTATTCCAAAACCAATTTTCATCTAATAAACTTTAAATTCCTCTTAACATGGTATGTTCTGTATTATTTCATAAGTGGTTTCTTGGTATCTTGCAAAAAGGTAAAAGCCCAATCGTCATCTCTGCCAATACTATACCATCCCTTTAACTAATTCCCACCAGCAAAGGAGTCACCTCAAATGACCCACTGCACATTACAGAAGGTATAGATAGAACTTTTGGCAAGCTCAAAATCCATTGGAGCTCATGGCACAAGTTGTTTAAAGAATTTGAAAGGAAGAGATTACAAAAAAAGAGAGAACAGCAGACAAAGTAAGACAGAGGGCATGAGAAGAAAAGATAAAATTCAACAAAAATGAAACAGGAAGTAGCTCTTACATTTTTCCAGGACTTCTGTTTGTATTCCATTCCAATCCATTTCAATAGACATGTACAAAATACTTATTGAAAGGAGCATGCAATTTCTTTAATCATATACTGATAGTCTCATTCAGCGTCAATATGGTTATTCAACGTTTATTCTTTTTTTAAGTTTCAAGAATCTATGGAGCATGTCTAGGAGCCGATGACTCATAAAATTTTGATAAGGCTGGGTAATTCATTGGTTGCTATGGGAACAGAGTAAACCACCACCAGGACGACAGACAGAATGACAGCCTGCGGCACGACCACGGCATGGGGGTAACCTTTGAATCTATGCAGACTCACATTCTGTAACACTAACAAATGTATGTTGATACATGCAGTTGGTGATTCTGTTGAAGTTGAAAGGTGCACTGCTAGTATGATTTCAAAGGTTACTTCTTCCTTCAGAGTACAGCAACTTAATTGACCTATTTATAACACTTGATATTTGATTCATACACAATTTACTGTCACAGGTTGGAAAAAATATACCATCAATAACTATGTTATTTTTCACCTTCAAAATAAAAATAGCTTGTAATTATGATGAATTCTGCACATGTCATCAAATGTCAGATGATACAATAAAATCTATTTCTTGGTTGTTTTCCTCAATGAAACAATTTAGTCAACAAATTCTACATCTATACTGTATTTATGTTCAATTATTATCCAACCTGCCTCAAATGTCATTTAATGTCATATATTATGCTGCAAATGATGTAATTACAATTGTTTTAAATGCTAAAAAAAAACAAGTATCATTCTACAAGCATTATCTTCACTTCAGCCAAAATACAATCTTCTAGAGCAAGTTGCTACAGAAATTTATATTCACAACTTGCATCAATCTGCTGCAAATATAGCAATGCCTGTACAGGCAACAAAACACTCTCATTACAACATGTTGTATGATTCCAGGATTGTTTTTCAGACTTTCTTTTTTTTTCACAAAATATGTTAATTGGCCCAACTTCCAAAAGAAATGACTGTAAACAAAGAGAGGTCTGGTTTAAGACAATTTCAATGATAGACCCTCTGTTGGCCCCATGTAATGAACCAATCTCCAGTCAAACCTTGCTATCATGCATGCACTATGTAATTAATTGAGACATTGCTCTTGAAAATAATCTTAAGAACTCATGGTTCAGGTGATAATCGTAGAATTGATAGCATTACTATATCCCAATTTTATATAAACTAGCCAAACTTTGGACTGTGAAATCCCACAGTATCACACGTGAGTTTGCAGTGTAAATCTTGGTAAGATGATAATACTTTAATCTATGGTGTGTACACACATTACAGCATGTCTGGCACACACAATGCACATGGACGCACATTGAAATTATCAAAAAAAAATTACCAATAGTGATATCTGTGTATATTGTGCGATGTGTACGTGTGTGTTATTATTATTATTATCATTATTATCATCATCATCATCATCATCATCATCATCATCATCATTATCATCATTAATATTATCATTAATCATGATAATAGGGTCCTACTGAAGTAACTTGATATAATTCATAAGCTCCTTTTCCACTGGAAAGAAAGAACTTTAAAATGTCATCCCTGGGTCAGAACTGGGAGTCAAAATAAACTACTTCAATGAGGGTATGGCTTTTAGACAGAATAGGATGCCTTCAAACTGTGTTTGAATTATATCTAAGTGAAGATTTCAAACAAGAAGGGAATCTGTTCCATAGTTTTGGAGCAGTAGAAAAGAAAGCTGCATCACAAGTTACTGTATGCATCGTATAGTTGGAGACTTTTATTTTTTGCAAATTTCGCAAGTCCACTGATATCTACGAAATAAACCCCTAATTTTACCCATCCCTTTAACGAAAGCAGCATATCACCTGCAAGAGTGAAATCACTCACTTTTCTCTTAAAGATGGTTAATATACATTGTATAAATGTCTAATTCCATCACTTTACTTCTCCAGTATGAATGTACCAGTTGTGACTTGCAAAATTGTCTATTCAAATCCCACTTCACAAAATATTACAGAGTATACTTTCAAAATATGTGGCATACAGTCGTTTGCTCTTCAATGGTTGCACAAAAGTCTTTGTCAATATTTCTTTTCCATGGGACTGTCAAAGATTCAGCGAGTCCTGGACATTTCCAAGTTTGTATAAAATCATTGATAGATCCATCATAACACATGTATATTTTGTGCTTACACCAAAGAGAGACAGCCAATTACAAACAATATGAAAATCAATCACAAATATCTCTTTAAAAAATGTATTCATCAGTTCATAAAACATTGTCTTGTTTGCATTTCCACAATCCATGATTCAAGCTATAGAAGTACATTTTATAGGGTAAAAAGCACATTCTCATGGCTTGTCTTGGCTAATATGATTATGGTAACATATTCCTATAGATATAAAAAGTAATTTATGAAAAATACTGTGCATGTAAGGTGTACTTTCAAGTAGCTCATCTATAAGCTACCTTGGTTATCAACCTATCCAAACTCTTTCGTTGAATAGCAGGTGTTTTCAGAGATATACCACGCCAACCTTCAGGACACGCTACTCAGCAGAATATATTGCTACCATTGAAGGAGAAAATGTAATACTGATCAGCATCGACCCAATGAATCCAAACACTTTTCAGTTGATCACACGAACACTGAAATTTAAGAAGTTGACCTTTGAACTCTTACTATCAGTAGTTTTTACACTAAAACTCATCTGTGAATTATCTGTAATTGTGTGACTAGCAACATACAACATGTACAATGACTTTATGTATGCCAGTAGTTGAAAAGAATTGTCTTACATTAATTTTTTTGGTGATTGAGAACATGAAGAATGTGATCTTGATCTCATGGATTGATTTTTTAAATATTTCGTCTCAAAAATACACAAAGAAAATTCCCCCTGTGCGTCTATATGCAGTACAAGTGCATTGTTGGAATACATGATAAATTATTTTTTAAGTTACTGTGGAAAACAGTAAAATTTGACATTGATCCTTGATACTAAGCTTACAACAGATTTTGAGCACCCTCAGGGCACTACCAGTCATATTCCATACTTAAAGTTTGGATGAAACCAATGAAACAGTAAATTTTATCATGAGAAAGAAAACAAAAAGGTATTTCAATTATCAGAAAAAGAGTGACATCATGAAATATGATCAGTAAAACTCTGAAAACCATTCTACTGATTGTTCCCAAACCTGTGATAATTCAAAGGCCCCATCATCTTTTATCTGTATAACAAATTTGGTGTAATTTTTGTGCACTATTTCTTTTATTTTCTTCTCTTTTTTTGGTCAGCCTTTGCATTAAAGATGACAAATTACGGCGATGCAGACGAGCTGAAAGTCTGAATGCCCCTGGCACAGTTGGTTCACAAGCATACATTATGTTTTTCAAATCAAATCTGCAATTGACATTATGAAGTCACTTCAAGGTTCATTAGGCGAGTTCAGTGGTACGACAAGTTCTACAAAACCAGATCAATGGACTTTCACAATGGTTCCAGTATTACTGCTCCTGTAAGTGCATGCTTGAGCGGCTGAGAGCATATTTGATAATCATTCAATTGCATCAGCCCTAACACTTCGACAAACATCGGATAAAAAAAAAGTAATATGAATTTCCCCACCTGTTATCTTCAGTTAGACACTATAATAATCTCAATATCTGTAATTTGCATTAACGTGGCTTTATTCTCTTTATATTAATATTACAGATAAAGTAAAAATAAATTCAGTTTAATATGTTTGTAAAACAAATGCTCAGATAAAGATGACTCCTCAGGTACTTTTATTTACTGAAGGTCTTAATAAAATAGACTGTTGACAAAGCAACAGCAGAAACATGAAGGAAATACAAATCAATGCGGTCTTATACTGTATGAGCTGAAATTTTCGCGGTGGTTTTATTTTCACGAATTTCGTGAATGCCTTTGAACCGCAAAAATAACAACGCGCAAATAACTAAGCTCAGTTAGACTCTCGCAACCACGAAATTATCAACATGCCAAAATGTCCTCCAAGTAGCAATTTGCAAAAATATCTGTATGCGAAAATTTCAGGTCGTACAGTATGAGATGGAAAATCCTGACATGATCAAAGGAGACTTAAGAACTTTTAGTCTAACCACAGCAGTATGACCAGAATCATGCACTGCACAGAACAGTGTTGTTGACTTACAGCAGGGCTCGACACTAACTTCATTTTTCGGTAGCCCGATGGGGGCCACCAAAATCATCAATTTCAAAATTTTGGTGGCCCGAGAGAAAAATTTGGTGGCCCCCCCCCCAAAAAAAAAAAAAAAAAACATTGATAAAAGTCCATTTTTTTTTCTTATACACATGTAAGTCGCACACTCATTGCATGCATTTATGCATTTCCGGCGCAAAAAGTTACGAATTTATTGACACACTTTTCAAAAAATTTTGGTGGCCCGAGGTGGGCCACCAAATTTGCCCTTTTCTGAAATTTGGTGGTCCGACTTTCATTTTTGGTGGCCCCGGGCCACCGGGCCACCGTTAGTGTCGAGCCCTGCTTACAGTATGGTACATGACTCCCCTGCCACGAATACGCACACATCAAATTCACGAGACTTTATACTCCATTCCGATGAATATATTTGATGTCACAAACATGCAAACATACATTATCCCACTTAACTACACAGACACACACACACACACACACACACACACACACTCACACACACAGAACAAGAGGGAGTCACAGTGGACCTTTGTGATTCATGTACAGAAATAGACTGCACAACATGCCAACAGAATCATGACTTCATACCTCAAATAAGTCTTATGACCCCAATTGATTTCTCCATGAAACAATAATTTCTCAGGTGTTCTACAGTCTCTCATCACCACAGTTAATCTACTGTATCTACCATTATTTTTGTGTGCATGAAACTTTGACTGTCAGTGGCAATTTGTTTTAGCAGTAAAAAAAAAATGCTGTTGGCTCAAATTCACAAAAGTTGATACTGCAAATGTTTCTGGTTTTACAGTTTGTCGCCAATCACTGATATTTCTGGATGGTGGACCTGACAAAGTTAAGCATATAAAATGCAATCAGTGGATAAAGTTACAAAATCCATTTAGCAAGGTGCTACATAAATGGTTGCCTGACTGCTCGGGAAAAGTGAAAATCGAAGTCGAGTAAGTGTTTACCCAAACTGGGCAGGCAAAAAGTTTTGCAGCCACCTTTTTTTTTCACTTTTTCGCCGTCAAACCTACAAAGTCAACCATTCAGAAACCAAAAGATGATGACTGTTTTCTTTGCAAAACACTTTAATTTCAGCAATAGAAATGCATAAATCAATGAAAATGTGTGCTGTTTATTCAGTTGATAGCATTTTATTTACAGCCTTTGACTTACAAGAAATTTTGTTCGTAATTTTCTTGTATTTTCAGAATTTTTTTTAAAGGCAAGTAAAATCAATATTTTGGCAAATGTTCTGCAACAATCTGAAAATCTGCTTGCCCGACTGATTAAAAACAAAAAGTGTTGTAGCACCCTATATCTAGTGATACTTACTTGATGGGCGCTGAGGGGAGGAAGATGTGACATCACACTGGGCCGGTATTGAACCTCAAACTCATTGGGCTGAGCTGGGAGGTGCCTCACAGACATCTATTATAAGCAGACATAGAGAGAAAAAAAATATGGCATATTCAACAATCCATTACAATGAAGCAAACAATGATTTAATAGGGGGAAAATTATAACAGCCAATTATGCAGATTTACATATGTGCAGATTAGAAAGATAAAATCCAATATCTAATCTTTGAAATCATAGTGGTGTACTAAGCAACTGCTAAACACCACTTGGACTGAAATTATTAGATCAGTAGAGTTGTTGGTCTATATGACTACAGTAGCACAGTAGCACCATCATTTTAGCTTGTTTTTGTTGTTTTTTGTGAGGTGCATGATCTATGGGAAAGTTGGAAAGAAAATGAAGGATGGGGAAATCTGGTTGAGAAATGGTAAGAAACGTATATGTTGTAGATATATACTCTTTTTATAGCTGTATGTATTCATGTGCAGCATATAAGCTATATATCTGTACACAAGTACAGATATATGATATATATATGATGTACGTTGTATTTAAATATTAACAGCCATTTCAACCAACCATGTAATAATTTTTCGTTTGTGTTTAGCTTTTAGTATGAAGATCAAGGTGACCAATCTCGACTAGCACGTGTGCTAACTTTTGGTTTCCTTGTTAACAACAACTTTGTAGAATTATATGCTACATGTATCACATTTAAAACTCAAATGTCTTCATTTAATCATGTTGTTGTAAAGGAGTAATAGATAAGTATTTTTTTCATATATGTATGTAAATACAATTGTATAATGATTGAAAATGTACATGTTCAAATGTTGTTGCTAATAAAACTTCAAACTTCAAACTTCAAACTTCAAACTTCAAACTTCAAACAAGTGTATAGATTTTTAATCATAATTTGGTGAGTTGTTTTGTTATTATTTGGAAATATGGAAATGAGTTTACAATCAAAATTCTATTCTTCACATCACAGTGATTCAATCGTTCGTATGATTCTCAATCAGGCCAGCCTCTGCGGGCAATCTTGCCGGCACAGATACACTTGTTGTGGTATTCTCCCTATTCATAGCGCAGCATCCAAGGTTGCTCCCCTCCTCCAGACGTCGATAAAAGCCTTGTACGCTGACGTCTGTGACATACATCTCAACAAAAAAAAACCCGTGGCCGGCTTTCATCTCCCGGTCTTCTCCTCTTTCCTTTTTGGGCAGGCTGCGAATCAATATGCGATTATATGCCTATAAAATAGGGGCCCCGTTCGAATCAACGTGCGGTTGGTGCACAGACCAATCGAAGTCTCATTGGCCTGGTGCATTCATCCATGCCGACATTTGCCACAGGTATTGATCCCAAGCCCCTCAGGCCTAGGAAGAAGACACACTGCAGTCATTATAAGAGCACTTATGAATGTCATATCCTGGTGCTCTAAGTATCATGTGCCTTTCTGTTTCTTCATGCATAAGAGCAATTCCTGTAACAGTAATTTGTTGAATGACTTAAAAATGGTTGACATTGATCCACAAGTCTATAGCCTTGGTATGTTTTGCATGACACACAGTGTGAAGATGAGTAACCAAAGATTTAAAAACCAAGACAAAAGACAGCACAGGGTGCGGGAACAATGCCCATTTCATCTTGATTCCATGTTTCCCTTTAATAAGGTAGTAGATGTGTACTTTTCCCTTTAAAAGAGTAGTAGTCCTCAATACCCCTATAAACATTGCCCAGGGTCAAACAACAATGTTGGGGTTGTTGGGCAGATTCTTTGCAGCTTGTGTAGCTTGAAAGGATGACAGTATAGTAGTCTTTACATCAATCAATCAATGGTCGACGAATGACGTCAGACGACAGACAATGAATTTGACATAAACTTTCCACTCAAAAGATGATTAAAAGATGCACGGGAAGACATTCTTTTTTCATTTTCTTTTTCAAATTCAGAAGATATTGATTTTCCTAGTGCTGAATGAGTAAGCTTATAGATTTTAGTTTAATAAAATGGAGAACAATTTTGTACATTTTATGCATTATGATTCCAAATGCCCTTGCTAAAAATGACTTTGTAACAAATTGCAGAACATTTTTCCATCTCATCAGGCAGGTAAGTGAGATATGAAAGCAATGTGATTTAGCGGGATAAGGATCGAGATTTGTAACCAGAATGTACAATCTGTATACGGTTCAAATCTTCTCAGTGCATTCATACTTGGACAAGAAATTTCGCTTATAATACATCCCTCTTTATAATTTCTGGTGCATTGGTGCACTGAGTACCTGGCAATGCTGGTAAATGTATGATGATAATGACAGAGCTCTCTTGAACAACACTAAATAATAATGGGAAAAACATAAAAATTAAAAAAAACTCTGAAAAGCCTTGGTTAACGGGCAGACCATGGTATTATCAATATCATATGTTATGACATGTAGCACTATACAACCACAAAACTGGTTTAACTGGCTGTAATACATTTCGAAAAGCTGGATCAGATTACAAAAGTGTCTGTGGTGAACTTCCAAAGCCCAAATGGAGGTTCAGATGCTAAATTCAGCTGCTTACAACAGACTTTTGTGCAAAAGCACAGATGTGCTCTTGTCTGCAACCCTCTTCATGCCAGAAGCCATTTTCTTATAGTACATTTGTGACATTGATCAATCATATTGACCTTTGATGTATGGTTGGACCTACTACACATCGACCGCCTAATCTTTATTTGCTTGATAAGAATATTTAACACTGAAATTCACGTAAAAACTTGACCTACGTGATTGAGAAAATCCAGCACTATCAAATGCCGTTGTTCCCTTTTCAATTCGAAGTTTCAGTGCAAAAATATCGCCGTCAAACTTGCGTGGCCTTGTTTCAGCTCCCCGCGGTGCCGCTCCTTTTTTAGATCGACCGCTGTTTTTGCATTGACAATGCACACAAACCGAGTTGTACTGAACACCGTGTTGCACGAAGCTTTTTAGAAAATGCATTGACATTACATTATGATTCAGTTAAAATATTCATTCGAATTTTTGTCCTTGATTAAAACCATTAATGAACAGTGAATTTTCGCATTTTCCCACACATCCTCATCAATGGTCAAAGCCAACACATTTTCATGTGCTCTGCGCACAGTGCAGTGCGTACTAAGCATTCTGTGTGGAAAAACTACGCGGTCAGTTTAAAAAAGGGTGGTCGACATGTAGTAGAGCTACATTGTACCATACTTGTTGAATATATACAACATTGTATGAAGATGATAGCAACCTACAGTGTATGCTGACACTCAGTGACAGTATTGTCAGAGTTCCTATCTGCTCCTCGGTCACAAAGGAGTAACAGACACAAAAATAAAGATTTTGAGGGAAACTTTAGTCATCCATTCCTGTTCTGACCTCAAGAACAGTGCAGTATGGCACCAAATCTGATCAGAAGTTATGTGCTATCAAACTCGCCAGTCACTGTCAGTATGCATGAAAGAATGCCACATTTCAGTGATTTTCTTGACACTGAAATTTCAGGGAGACTGACCCTCTCGATCTGAGCGCAAATAAGATTCAAGAGGAGACCGAGGTCTGCGTCATCTCTTGGGAGTGCTGAGAACAAAATCTTGGCAAAGTGGGACGGGTCACCTCCTGTAGAGAGGGTCGGATTTCACAAGCATCGTTAAGAAAAATAAAGAAAAATATGTCAGGAACAGTTAGATAAATAACACTGTCCTGCAGGGTAGCTGAATTCCATACAGTGTACAGCTGTATGTACCATTTTGGCTTTTGCTGTGCAACCATGATATTAGGACGGCTCTTTCAAAACAAATGTTTCACGCATCTAAAGAGTAGGTCTAATTTTGATTGGCCCACTGGTATGAGGGTGTACAAATTAAAAGAACTTTTGCAGACATAACTGTTCCTTTAAGTCACATGGATGAACCATTTGATGCAATTGCATGACTTTAGTGTTGGTCATCGTATAAATTCCTTCCTAACATTTAAACAATCAACACTGGCTGAGTATGAAGATGGGTGTATTTACAAAATCTGGATGATGGCAAGTAAAAATGATTACTATCATTAAAGAAAATACAGTGTACATCATCAAAGCAGACTGTGCATTTTATGTACAGAAGTCTGAGCACTGTTTTCATTCACTTACATTGAGGTACCCACGCTGAAGTACACATACAATGTACAGTACACACTATTCTACGTATAAGCTGTTATTTTCGCGTACAAATAATGTCGCGAATGGGGTTACGGACATTTTCGTCTTACTGAGATGTTGTTCTTGTGATTTGACACCAAGGCTATCAAACCTTGTATGTAAATGAATTATTAGCCTGGAATATGGCAACATTTTCACATGTTGTTAAATTTGCAGTCCAATAGTGATATGCAAAATTTGCAAAAGTTACCTCAAGAAAATAACAGTTAATATGGTAATTATCTAATAACTGTGGAGATCAATGTGGTACATGAACCCCACAAATCACCTCATTTACAGTGATAAATACGACAACATTTTGTTGACTTTTTTCTTGATATCTTGTTCAAATTAACCACCCATGTAGTTAAGATTAGACTGTGAATTTAGTTTGCCGAGCACTCCCTTAACCATGGGTTACCTCTTTCTGGACCATCATTTCGAATGCCATTGGCATCGTAAACCAGCAGCTTACCAACAGGAATGAGCAAACTAAATGGCTCTCCTTCTTACATAGTGCTTGAGAATAGATAAGCTTCATTGTGTTGTTCTAAAAACAGCTCCTGTCTGTTTGTTATGATTTTGTTGTTTGGTATTCATGCACAGACAATGGGTGAGTTTGATCAACCCAGTCTACAGGGGGCACTTAACAGTGAATGGACTATTCACTTGAACATGAATGGCCAGTAGAGATTAGTGACAGAGTTAAGAAACTAATACACATAATAGTACTTCTAGGGACAGGCCCTCTTAAAGAGACAGTTAGTACACAAGACTCAATTATTGCAGTTCTGTGGGCAGCAGAACTTTCAAAAGATTGCCATATGTAGCTCACAAAGTGAGACTTGTGCCCTATACAGAAGTATTTGTTTCAACTTTCATTTTCAAGCTATTACACTGTAATGTTGCAGACTGCTTAGATCTACATGTATATTGGGGTGTTTGTTTTTTTCCATGAAGGCTTGTTTTGTTTTGTCCTTATGGGAGAGGATTTTTAAAAAAACAAAGAAAGTAGGAAGTACATGGGTAATTCCATGAAGTTGGGGCAGTGTCCATGTAGCATCGTGATATTTAAAAAAAAAACATTTCAGCATAACTCAATATTAATAATGCTATACATTTATTGTTTGCAGGCTTTACATTTGCATTGAGGCCACACATTTTCCTGGAAATTTTGTGCCATTCAGACTCAATTTTGATGAAGTTATTAAACAATATGTAACAGTGTCCTGTAGCATCGTGACGTGTCCATGTAGCATCGTGATATTTTAAAATTTGGTCCTTAGAGACAAATTATGGCAATTAGCTTGACCCAAATTTGATGCAATATGCATATTTACAAGATATGAATGAGATAGCTAAATATCTCAAATTTCCTGTACAGTTTTAATCTTATAAGAAAATTACAAAATGTATCACGATGCTATGCGCTGTCCTTTTTTGTGACATTTGGTGGACACCGCGTAGCATAGTGACACATTGTGTAATTTTCTTGTAAAAGTAAAACTGTGGAAAGGAGAGTTAAGATATGTAGCTATCTGACTAATCTAGTAATTATGCATATTATATCAAATTTTGGTCAAGCTAATTGCATTAATTTGTCTTTTAGGACCAGATTTTAACTTTCACGATGCTACATGGACACGTCACGATGCTACAGGACACCGTTACATATCATTTTAATAACTTCATCAAATTGAGTCTGAATGGCACAAAATGTCCAGGAATTGTATGTATGGTCTCATTCCAAATGTAAAGCCTATAAACAATATATGTAGAGCATAATTAGTATTGAGTTTTAATGCTAAAATGTCACACTTAGTGCCCCAACTTCAGGGAATTACCCACATGTAGGTTGTTGATTACTACGACGATCTTGTTTGTTTTTGTTTCCTGATGGTAGGTTTTTAAATAGCAATGTAGGAAGTACACAATGTGTAGGTACATGTACATGTACAGGCCTACAATACTTTGTATGATAATATGGAAGCACCTTGCTGTTTTCTCCATCCTTACAAATACATGTATCTGCATTTTGGTGTACCATTTTATTATTGTTGGTGTACCATTTTATTATTGTTGTATCTTGTTGCCTAAGAAACGATATACATCATGGACTATTTCTGGTTTGCATAATATATTGAGGCTTAATTATTACTCCAGAGGAATTAAACTGCATCGGTTAACATAGTAAAGCTGGCTGTGTTTAAAGTAGCTTTGGATAAACTGACGGACTGAAGTTTCAGCTTATTCAGACTATTAACATGAAAGAAAGTAATGAAATTTCATGTAACGTCCATTCGGTATCAATACTGGTTGCAACCTTGTAGGGTACATTAGAAGAGATGCAGATATGTCATCGATTCACAACTCTCCTCATGTTTCATATAAACACATTTTATATGAAACATAAAATTCATGTTTTCCATGAAAATTACAAATCACAAGTCTTTTCCTCCTTTCTAAGGAAAATCATCATGTAATCGGCAGGGTATTGCGGCACTAAGTGCAGTTTCAAACTCCTTAGATATCATCTTATATTATTGTCCTGCACACACACACACATACATGTACTCCAGAATCCTCATAGGATTATGGTTTGTTGTGGCACTGAGTATTGAAGAGAGCTGATGGAGTATGATACTTTGTATTCTTATTGGTAGACAATAGTGGTCTATAAAAGGTATAGGCACATGTCTGTGGGGACTTGTGAGATCACGACATACAATGAAATGTATCTCCTCCAAATAGCATACAAAGACAAGCAGTACTTGTCACTCAGTAGTTTTCCCTCTAAATACTCCTACACTGATAACAGAGTTTTGACTAAAACAAAGGTTAGTAGCGACTAATGTTAGTAGAACAAACATAAAACTTCTATAATTCCACTGAAAAAAAACCCTGCACCAAGGTTCAACATCCTGTGCCATATTAAAATTTGACTGAGTGCAAAAGTATAGGTTTTACATGATGCAGTCAGCCATCATATTTTGGATGCCATTACGGTCAAATTATGGGCGGCTTGCTTTATTTGCGCAAGATAAAGTTTTATATCAATCAAACTTGTTACCGTTCTGATTTTTCTCTAATTCTATTTACTCTTTTAATCAAACCCAAACTGAACATGGCACAGAACTGCACTTGCAGCATCCAGCATGAGGTTCATTTGCATCACCTAATACTAATAGAAATTTTCAGAAATTGTTTTACCTCTTTCATCTTGCTTCCCATCATGATTTAGTCTTATAACTGTGGTTAGTTTTCCACGTGTTCAAGAACTGGCATCACTCCTGTTTTATTTTGTTTTTGAAGGACCAAGGCTTCAACTTGCATTAGAACATTCCTTTCTTTCTTCCTGTGCAGATACTTTTAGCAGGATTGCAGAGCTTTGTGGATGATAAGCTTCAAAAATCAAGATCTTCAAAAATGTCCTCATTTTCACACGTGGATGTCCCGTTTGGCATTAGTGCAGATGCCATTTCACAAATATTCCTCTCTTGTTTTGAGTGTCAACGAGTTCATCTAGTTTCAAGCTTTTCAAGTCATTTTGGCATCAGAAACACCAACACCACATGAAATCCACAACTCAAAGCTACCGCCAACCCATATCCGCGTTCGTGAAGAATTTGACAGCTAAAACTTCTTGGGCATGGCATGACACCAATCCGGAAGCTCAGCGGCTGACGCGTGGATGGCGAGGTCCTACGCAGCAAAGCCTGGTGCTTGGCCGGACCGGCGGCTGAGCAAGTGGGGAGCGTTACGTTGCTGGGCGACAGCGGGTCCTTATTGACTTACGGAGTAAAGTGACACAGTCATAGCTACTTTGATTGACTTTGCTGCGATTCACGTGAACTGTGGCTGTACTGTTGTGAGTCGTAGACGATGGGCTACATTTTGTCCTTGTCGGTTACCCCAACGAAAGTTGATGGGCAGATTGTCAATCTCATTCTCGAAGAAAGTACATGTAGTTATCATCCGGCAACATTGGTTGTCCCCTACCACTTCAGTCTTCACTTCACTTGGACTCTTGCAGCGCACACTTCACACATGCACACACAGTGTACAGCACATTGTATTCAGCGGATTATCTGTGTAGCTGGTATACACACAGGGTACTAAACTTTGCCGGGGTCCATTCAGTGAAAATTGATCAGCCATCGACCCGCTGCATGTGAAGTGCGGCAGGTAACTGCTCGGGACCACTGTCATGCATGGTCGAGCATGTGCGGGATAATCGGTTCCCGCACTGACAGTTACTGGTTACGTTATCAGAGGGAGAAAGAAATACATTTTGTCGCAGTTTAATCGGATTTATATATTTTACCTTCTGCACTTTCTGTGGCTGTTATATGTCCCCTCTCGGTCTCATAATAATGCAAGATCAGTCCGTTATCATTTTTTTAGTTACAGTTTGTAATTTCTGTACCTTATCTGTACCTTATCTCTTTCTGCATTTGCCACTGAACTACAATCATGTTGTTTAATGTTGTGAAATATCAATTAATGTATATTCTACTTATAGCACGGAAATAAAGTCCTTCCTCAAATAAAATAACAAAGAAATCGAATCAATCAAATAAAATAAAAAAATCATATACATTTTATACCCAGCTTTAGCTGTTTTAATAAGCTGCGTCTATATCTAAAAATAGATAATTCAAAACTTTGGTTAATTCCATGTCTAGACGAGAACGTAATAACATATCATTCAATATGAAAATGATAAGTAATACAACTCTGTTAAAAAACGAACGTCGGGCATCATTTTGAATTTTTACGAAAAAGTGCGGTTATTTTCGATGTATCACTACAAGTGTTGATATCTCTTCTTTCTGGAGGAGCTAGAGGTGAAGTTTTTGTATTTGGGGATGAAAGAATAATATTGTGTCCAAAAGAAGAACAAAACAAAATATCGAACTCCAATTTATAGAGCACCTAAACCTTATATTATTTCCTATATAAAACCATTTCTATTTTACAATCGCAGTTCCGATCAGAATCACGACATCAGACGAGGGAATATAATGGTAACCATCTAATTCCAACCAACAGAGAAGGTATACACGCCGATGCGAGCAGATATACCTATCACCTCTGTTGTTTGGTGCTGATGGTTCCAAACCATCGTTTTAGGGTTCACTCTCGCATGAATTATTCCGTTCCGAAGTTTTCCATTGATTTACAAAGCTGTTGACTTCCCGTCCTCATTGGTGCGCATGCTGCTAATTACAGTTCTTGTCTTCGAGGTTCAAGTCAGCATTGCAAGACGGTCATCTCTGTCACATTTTCTCTTTTTTATTAAAGACTATTGATTTTTCTCTTCTGCTTCTTCTACCTCATCTCCGATACCTCTTCCTTCTCATTTTCCTTCTTCTTGTGAAAGTATCCAAACATCATTTTAAAAAACCGTTATACATGGCTTGTATTTCTTATGCATTCGTGTGTGCATGCGGTGTGCACATTTTTTTTGTATCTCCATGTGTATGTGTTTTATCTGTTTATAAATGTTATTTTGTGTAATCGTTTTGTTTTATTATTTCAACATGATCATCAAGGGTGATTGTGTACGTTTCAGATGGAATTAGAAATAAAAAGAAAACAAATTACACGAAAAAAATGCGAGTGTGTTTATGTGTGTGTGGTTATGTGCATGTGCTTGTTTAACCGTTCTTCATGTATTTTTGTTTCTGACCACCTTGGTGGCCAAGTAGGCTGGGATATAGAGCGGGGGGGGGGGGGGTGGGAGGCTCCCAGGTCACCCCACCTCTGCTGCGACCTCGCGATCGCGATGAAAATGGGCGCACACATCGCCTGTGACGAAATCTATACAAAACTGTGACAGTTGATTTAACAGTAGTTTACAGCGGCCGATCCAGGGGGAGCGCACCAGCCCCTCCCCTTTATATATTCTCTGTTAAAAGAAAAGAAAGAAAAAGAAAAATGGGGGCATACGCCCCCCACGCCGCCCCCCCCCCCCCTTTTTAAGGAATTCCTTTAGATCCGCCCCTGGTTTATGCTCATAAAATGCATGTGTGAAATCAGGCAATACTTTGCTATAACTCACTGAATAAATCTCTAAAAAGGTATATTTTTGGTGAAGGCCCTATTATATGATAAGCCCTATATTCTTTCTGAGTTCTTATTAGCAAACGTTAGTGAAAAGAATATAGTGCCATCCAAAAAAAAAAAAGAGAATAAGAAAAAATTCTGATGATTTTTTTTTTACTATTTCTTTGATTAGTTTTAATTTTGGGGGTTGCCCGATGAAATTTGTTGGTGACACTGTTCCGAGCATGAAAATGTGTTGATAATTGATTTTAATCAATAAAAGAAAAAATGACGATAATCATGCTTTTATGAAATGTGCATTGAAATTTTTGGTCCGACATGCATACAAAATTTATTATGCGTAACTTCGTGCTCAGGCGTCGCAAATTTGGTGTCAAAGGATGCGGGAAACTTGAAAAATAATGTTGTGAAACAATGCTATAATTTGGGATGGCGACATAGGGGGGTTCCCAGTGTCCCCCGCCACCCGCCCAAAACCCTGCAAGGTTTGTAATAGATAATGCATGATTATAATGGATGAAGTAAGTTTAAGCACACAGGATCGGGAATTTGGATTATGATCTGTCTCCCCTTCCTTGTTCTATACTCACCAAATAAGAGTGCAATATTTCCGGCGACATTCATGATAAGTTGTTTCAGTTCGTATTAGATAATAATTAAAATGAGGAGATTTTTCATAACTTTCTCTCGTGATATAAAATTGTTTAAAAAGATGGAACTGTAGTAAAGGCCTTAAATGATCTTGGTCTGCGACAAGCCAATTTGTATATTGTTTCTCTTGCGATTTAGATGAGCACTCCTGATTTAAATCAAATAAGGAGAAAAGTTAATAAAAATAAGGAAGGGTTAATGTTTCTTTTTAGGCACACAATATCAATGACGAGATCGGAACTGTAGTTAATAGGCCTGTAATGTCATAATATTTCATGAAAACATCATTATTTTGTTAAAGGAGAATTCTGGGCCAGCAGTCAAAAGTTAGTCTGTTAAGATCAGAGTAAAACTTTATAATCAGAATCAGATCAACGTAAAGAAAGTTATGACATCGTAAAGTTTCGCTATTTTTTTTTTATAGAAAAGACTCATTGAAAATATTGTATGCAAATGAGTGAGTCGAAGTTGCCATCGCTCCACAACTTGCACATGCATGGTTTATACACACAAATTAGAAATGTCCATGTTTTTCTGTTCAAACACAAATTGCCCCAGTCTCAAATTGTAATATTATATTATTTGTCTGATCATTGTTTTGAAGTTATTCACCCACACAGGAATAACATTATAATAACTTAGATTGTTTGTATACCTATTTTGAGGTGATGACATCATCTGCGCATTCATTCGCATTTTCATATCAACAATATTACTGTTCGAGAATTAATTTGAAATAATTAACGAAACTTTACAATTTCGCCTACTTCTCTAATTTTTATCCGATTTTGATCAAATATTTTTGAGCCAAATAAGGATCATACTTCATTCTTTCATTCTTTTACATGTGTTTTAAGACAACAGTATCAACTGTGTGTAATATCCAGGGATGGGTGCACCGAAACATTGAATATTTATGCATTCTCTTGAAAGGATTGACTGAGTTTTGTCAAACTTTCATTGATGTGCACTACCACTATTGCTGCACTTACTCAATGCCGAATTCTAAAATTTTCGACAAAAAAATTTAGGAAATGCCAAAGAAGGAGAAAGAGAAAAATCTCTTCGCGAAACGCACACTAATGGAAAACAGAGTTCTGTGTGGAAAACACGTTATTGCACATGAATAGATCTACAGCACTATAGATGGCGCTATGTATGTCACGGACACGGACACTGACGAAGACAATGATTTCATGTGTTACCGTGTCTTCTCTCTTGAGCCAAAGACGTGATTTCAACCTGTCCGTATATTATACTAGGCCCACGACATTTTAGTTAGCGAGCTCGAGTCCAGAGCTACAGTTTGACACCTTTTGTTATGTGTGGAAGCTTTGATGATAATGATTATTTTGCTCTTTCAGATGCGGTTTATGACCAAAATATGGTTAGGAGAGTCGGAGCAACAATTCGCCAACCGATGTCACAGCATTTTTATGGTGGAAGTATTTCATTCATTCATTCATTCATTCATTCATTTATTCATTCATTCATACATTCATTCATACATTCATTCGTTCGTTCGTTCGTTCATTAAGCTGGTTCATTCATTTATCTATTTTCAACAGCTATTAACAGGAATAAATTACAATACAATGTACTATAAACGATATTAATAATTTTGCAAAATATTCAGAGTATACCGATATATTAGAAATGGGAGGAGTGCTAAAATGCAGTGCTTGTATAGGGTGCATTCCAGTGCTCATATGATATATAATTCAACAAAATCATCTGATTTTTTTTTTACTGTTATACATAGAACGGATACCCTATATACAAAACAAGCTTAAGACATAGAAACCTAGCTAACCCTGAACAAAATACCCTGGACAAACTCCTACACTAAGTCACTGTCATGCAGTAGAAAAGGAGGCGGAGGAGGAGGACGAGGAGGAGGAGGTGGAGGAGAGAGTGGGAGGGAGGGAGAGAGAGACTAATTACCTGTACCTTGTGTGAAGAAAGAGAGGTCGGCATGGTCGGGGACTGTATCAACAAGACATTAATTTTGAAAATTCAAATCAAATTTCATTAACGATTCCAATACTACATTATCATTTTCAACACAATTTCAAGGAAAACAAACAAACAAACAAAGAAACAATGTTATATTACAACTGTACATTATGTAAACATGAACGAAACTATGTGTTCAAAATAATTGTAATATCGGAAAAGAGAGGCCCACGTAAAAGACAATCTTAAAGATGTGGGCAACTCAGTAAATTGAACATAAAATATACAATAAAAAAAATAAAAGCAACAAAAGCATATGAGAACACATATTATTATGTAGGCACAGAAACGCTCGGGAGAAACGAAGACGTAGACATGCAGGATAAAGAACAAGAGACAATGGAAAGGGCAGTTATAATAGAGAGAGAAGAGAGACCGAAGGAAGGGATGTATGATGGACGGAGCCACTGAGCAGTCGCTTGATTTTAATTTGATCATAACTGCTATTGATTTAAAGTAATGTGGTAAATGTCATTTTTGTTTTGTTTTGATAAAACACGACCATTCGACGTGATATGCAACATGTACGTTCCCGATCAAAGCTCATGTTTTACAGTAGAAACTAATCTTCTGGAGGGGGTAATTTTTTGCTGCTAAGATGAAAGCCCTTGAAAATACTTGAACACAGTATACAAGCAACAGAAAATGGTTGAATGACATATTACGCACCGCTATAGATGTGTTAAAAAACGTTCGTTTATTTTTAATACCAATGTTTTATATAGTTTGTCTCTATTATATACAATATATACATGTATATTGTCTTACGTTCCTTGCGTGCGTTTCCCTAGCAAGAACATAGTGTATAAATTTAATAAATGATACACCTTTCATCATTTTTGTGGTGAGAACAACTTAAAATGTTTGTTAATCCCCTTTCGTATGAGTCGCCTGCACCTAATTAATACTTTAAATCTGTGGTTTGAATTTATTTTGAAGATTGTTATGACTCCCACTTTCTGGCACTAAATTATACTTTTTTTTTGGGGGGGGGGGGCTTGAAGCCCGCAGGTATACTCATACGTCTTTGATTCCAGGATTATATCTGTATCATATTTCTCCGTTGTTTGCTGCAAATATTTTTCTGTATCAACGCCTTAGAGCTCCTTGATATAAACACTGTATATATATTTTTTTTCTTCTTCTTCTTTCTTTCGAAACAATGATACAGTTATAGTAATTTTATCTATTTTGTAAAAAACATATCATTGTGTGTGTGCTCTATTTAAATACTGTACATTATTTTGGGTTGAACCATGATATGGGTGTGTCTGTGCGTGGTTGGAGGTGTGTGTATGTGGTTGAGTGTGTGCACGTGGATGAGTTAGTGTGCGGTACACGCGCGCGTGTATTGTGTAGTTATTTGAGTTTGTCTGAAGAATATGAGGTATTCATCAATATCCCTATTATGAGCTCCCTCGTGGAGACGTAATGAGCTCCTTTATGGAGACAATATGAGCTCCCTCGTGGAGACTTTATGAGCTCCTTTGTGGAGACAATATGAGCTCCCTCGTGGAGACGATATGAGCTCCCTCGAGGAGACTTGTATGCATTTAATATTCTTGTTTATATCTCTTTAAGATCTATAATGAATGTTTGTTTTATGTTATAAGTGCTGTCTGGGGCAAATTATTTGTATAGGGCCCCATTTTTCTCTCTCTCTCTCTTCTTTCGATCTTTAAAATAACAACAACAACAAAGTTTTATAATAGCTGCAACAAAGAAAAGGCTATCACAAAAAATATGATAAGAACGAACAATATCTTAAAATGGGAATGTCTGTTTCATATTCTTTTCCCAGCCACTCTTACCGAAAGTTAAACAACATCGCCAATTTTCTCCAGACACAATCTGAAAATATCAGGAAAGTTAAAAACGTCAGCCCGAAATGTCAGAAAGTGTAGTTACTGTGTACATCATGAAGAGTCGGAAATTGTCGCCTTGATAAAATTTCTTTGATATTGCATGCAAAAGAAAAAAAAAAGAATTAATTTCAAAAAGACAACCTGAAACCGACGACAATAAATAGACAATTGCAATGCAGACACCTCTGCATATAACAAATAAATACATATACATACATGCATGCATACATACATACATACATACATAATAGGTTTTCTACCTTCCAAAGTTTAAAGGAACCTTTAACGAATGTAACTAAAGAGGGCGACAATCCTATTCGCCTTTCAGGTAGATGTAATCTACCAATGAGTAGAGAAGCTAGCGCTATCTTCTATCAACTCCTTGCAATACTACGCAGGAAAGTTAAAAACGTCAGCCCGAAATGTCAGAAAGAAGTTACGGTGTACATCATGAAGAGTCGGAAATTTGCAATATACTACGCAATTAAAGTTAATGAGCTTTTGCCATTCAGGTAGCATGAATGATATCTATAAATATGCGATAAAGAAATTACAAGTAGGCCCTATATATATCATTACTTCAAAAAATCTTAACATAGTGTCTTAAACGTATTTTAAGACGATCAAGTTGATGTTGTTCTTACGTTTCACTTTCCCCGCAATAAAATTTGACTCGTTCCTGATTACGGGAATCAATGTTTTCCTTTGGGTGGGTAACTTAGATTTCGTTCAGCAAACACTGTCATGTTATAGATTTCTACCTTTATCTCCTGCAGTTAACACTAAGTATACCCCCCCCCAATTCTCAGATGGATTTCACCCCTTGATTTTCTACTTTGCTTATCTTTGCTTATTGGTCTCTCTTTCGATTCGGATATAATGTCGTCATAATGACTTTGAATAATTCTCCATTGATCAGAACGTAAAATACATACAAGAAAACTACGAAATGACTTGAACCAAACCAAAAGTCAAATCTTTCTGTCATTATACTTGATAATTATCAATGCGTGAATGCAGGGGCGGATCCAGGATTTCTGTAAGGGGGGGGGGGGGGGCGTGACTAATATTTCTGGTGCCACTTCCGGGTTTCATTTCCATTTTTTTCTTTTTATTTCTTTTGTTTTTTACGAAAAATAAAGGGGGGGGGGGGGCGTGCGCCGGTTGCGCCCCCCTCTGGATCCGCCACTGTGAATGGCATGTCATGCAGGTTAATTCTGATAAGTTTCGTTCCAATTTTGCTGTGACTGTTGCATGTCATAAAAACTTTGTACGCCTGTTCCAAAATAACAAGCCTGTGCAATTTTAAGAAAGCAACAACTTCCACCACCCCCCCCCCCACACACACACAATTGCAGTAAACATTATTCCTGAAACATTCCTTTTTCTTCTGCAAAAGATGGCGCTCAGAATCGTTTTTAACCTTCATATCCGAGCACATACTGACAAGCTTTTCCTTGAGCACAAAATTCTGTAAATAAAAGAGTTGTATTTGTTTCAACTTGGTCAATTTATGTTTAATTACAACTACAATCATCTACCTAAAATATTTTATTCTTTATTTCACCGTAACAGCCACGTATCCCACTAGACAATCTAAAGAATTTCATCTTCCCTTAGTTAGAACTGTACACACTCAAAATACATTTGTTTATACCGGACCCAGATTTTGGAATAGCTTAGATAATGATCTAAAAGAATCTGTGAAGTTAATTACATTTAAGTATAAACTCAAAAAATATTTGTTTTCTAATATACCAGTTAATTCTGTTCAATGAAAAAACCCGTCATGTTTCACTTTTCCTTGAGATTTTGTAGTGTGTCCACAGACCTTTTCCATCCCTCTCCTTTTCCTTCTCTTTTCTTCCCTGCTCCTTTTTCCTCGTTGTCCAGTATCTGTCTGAGTGCATTTCCTCAAACTCTGTTATTTCTGTGTATTGTGTTATTGTTGTTGTTGTTGTCGTCGTTCTGTTTTTTGTGGCCGATTGCATATCTTCCTTTCCGTTCAATTTTCCTGGCACACCTGGCCCCATAGTGTCTGTGCCACAAATGTGATATGTTATATAGTTTATATGTTTGCATCCTAAAATCCTAGTAAGTATTGTTCATAGTATCAACATCATTATATCAATGAGTAAAATGTACAATAGTATATAGAAGAATTTAAAATGAATATGTCTTATTGGTATAACAAATTGGTGCTGTTGTTGTTTTGTTCCAGTGTTCCACGTTCTACAAGCGTGGCTTTTTTAGTGGAACACTGTTTTCCATCATTGTGATTATTTACTATTTTTGTTGCCATGACAAAGTGCATTGTTGTTTTTTTTTACGACATCATTCGTGTATAATATACTTTATATTGTATTGAAAAAATCCTTTATCGGACGAGTGTAAGAGAAATGAAAAAAAAAATGTATCACTTTGGATTATGTCAACTTTTTCTTTTCTTTTCTTTGTGATGATGGAAATAAATAAACTATTGAATTGAATTGAATTGAATTGAATCGAATTGAAACAAAAGTCTCGTGTTGCAATTGCAAGTGAAAGAAGTGAACTTTAAAAATAAGCTTTCTTCGCTTATTGAGGTATTTAGGTAGATGACGTCATGTGGATGTCGTAACATATTGAGTAGCAACTCCTCGGCGGGCTCAAAGGAGATGCATACAGTAGTAACTCCTCGAGTGCGTAATGCATCTCACAATAAGAGTCAAATTCTGAGTTCATTGCCAATGCTGCTTGACGCTTCCCCCTTCGTTGGCTCCTTGGATGAAAGTCTTGCAGTGCACGCTAGCGTGACTGCAGAAAATTTCCTCAGTGTACACCTGTTTGGATGATCGAAAAGCTGACTGTGTGACATTCGTCATGTGGTTGAACTGCTCGGTGGACATGCGCCCTATACTGATATATAGTAAGCTCTTAGGTACAATTCGAAAATAGTGGTTGTTTCACGATCTCCAAGGTCAGTTCGATGCATGCCTGAACAGAAAGTACATAAAACCAGTCATTTCATCAACATATTCGCGTGATTGCTTTGTCATGGATGTGCACTCAAGGGTTAGCTCCATCCGCAAGTGATCGCATCTTTTTGCATCCATCATTGTGAGGAGCAGTGTTTTGCTTCTCAATACGTGCGTGCGCAGAAAGTGAGCGAGTCTTCGCGTAGGGGTCTTCCAGTGTCGCTGTATCATTCGTATGTGAGCATTCGCCGCTGGCTGGGACTTTGTCGATCCGAGAGCAGCGTGTGTTGTGTGTGTAGTGCACCTCCACAAAGACGGGGACTTGATGCCCCATCAGCAGACTCGCATCGGGAGCTAAACTGGACAGATTGCTGCTTGGAGAGAAAAGGCCTGCTCAAAAACTTACAGAACAGAATTGTCAGCTATAGATCATGGAGTATACTTGGATCACAGCTCTGCTTTTGGTGGCTGCTTGCTCAGTTCGTGTCGGTGAGTTAAAGCATCCGTGAGAAACCTCTCTAACGTTTGAAATTTTAACTTATTTTAGTTATCGGTATGTTTATCTGCAGACGATGTGGCGTGGATGTTGGGATTGTTGCTGAAAAGCATTTCGCGAGAGATTGGTAACTTTCTGATCTACAACTTATACTATAGGCCTAACTGTTACATTTCTTTCGGTCAGATTAAACTTCTGACAAGCGAAATCCTTATCATTCACATTCACAATAGTTTCCATATTTATGTAGACTCTCTCTCGTGGCTCTAATTTGATGTATTAAGACTCTTAAAAAGAGAATGATTGGTTTCATGTTGTGAAGCTGAAAATGGGAACTAAATTTTATTTTTAGTAGTAGTACAATAGTAGACTAAACAGTTAGGCTACTACTACTAGTAGGGTGGAGATATTCCTGGTCCAGAAAAATCTAGCTCTAAGACCAGACTAAGACGAAGAATCAAACAGCTCAGATTAGAAATATAATGCACAGAGGTTCCAATCCTTCCTTGAGTTACTGTTTGACTTTAATTACATCACCTTGTTCTGATTGCCATACACGTGATACAGTTGATAAAACTTCCATTATGACCTGTTTCTATAAATCTGAATGTTTGTGTTTTTGAATGGAGACTAGATCTGGACAGTTTTAGACTGTCTACTCTAGTTGAAAATGTATAGGCCTAAACTTCCACAGAACAGAGCTAGATAGGAGACTACAGTCCATTATTGTTAGCTAGTGGCTGTTTCCACCCTGCTGATACTATATGACTGGGTTTGAACAGAGAGGTGGAAAGACTCTTTCCACCTCCCTGGCTAGTTTGGAGTAGCTGTTGAACGTTGCTGTTTCAATCAGAGTTACTAAAAGGAATGAAGGTACTAAAGGTGTCTAGCTGCTTCTTTATTCACTAACTCAGTGTTATTTCTTTCTTCTTCCAAATCTCAGAAGTTTTAAAATCTATATACCCAAACTGGTTACCCCAAGTTAGAAATGGAAAGTTATATTAATGTATGCCCATATGAGACATGATTTCTTTCTGTTGGAATGAGAGGCCATCAACCATCAAGAGTTCCTATATGAAAGATTCAGATGCTTCTCACTCCAGTCAAGGCACAAGGAAAGCAATAATTTTGTATCACGTAAAACAAATTATATTTGATTTTTTTTTTCATTTTCTTTGAGGGGGAGCTCACTCAAAAGGTCTGAATCCTATACCTTTTTGGATCACTGAGATTTCAGCACTTAGACAGTTTTGGACTAGAAGTGTGGGCCTGTCACTCAGATTTAAGCATCAATGATATTAGAATATTAACACTGAAAGAAATACTTGGTTCAACAATTCAAAGGTGTCTGAGCAAGGTTGACAAGTCTGTGTCGTGTGGGAAACAAGACACCAAAGCAAAACACAAACCAATTTGAAAAAGAGAGAATGAAATTATATTTGATTTTTTTCCCCATTTTCTTTGAGGGGAGCTAAAAGGTCTGAATCCTCTACCTTTTAAGTGGATCACTGAGATTTCAGCACTTAGACAGTTTTGGACTAGAAGTGGGCCTATCACTCCGATTTAAGCATCAATGATAAAGAATATTAACACTGAAAGAAATACTTGATTCAACAATTCAAAGGTGTCTGAGCAAGGTTTACAAGTCTGTGTCGTGTGGGAAACAAGACACCAAAGCATAACACAAACCAATTTGAAAAAGAGAGAATGAAAGAACTGGAGAATACAGTATCCATTGTTTCATATCATTTTATTTAATTTCCAACAAATATGATTACAAAATTTGAATACACAATGATACAGCAATGCAATGAAAAACAAAATATGAGCTGTACATTTTGTGAGTTTTGTAACAAGAGATATTTTATGAGGGGACTGGAGACTACAAGCTCTGCTTTTTAGCAGTCCCTTCCATTTCCAATCATTTCTTTTTCTATGCAATGGGTATCCATTTTCAAACTAAATGTCAAACCATAAGCACACTCTTCATTAATTTGTAAAGCACATCCTAGTGAAGATTCTACTAGTATAGTATTGGAACCTGACACAAGTGATTGCTAGAAATCCAGGATAGGATGATTAAAGTGTTGTAGGAATGCCTTACTATAGACCCATCGCAGGTAAATTGTTTCCATCTAGTGAAATACCACTGCAGAGTGTACTAATACATTTTGTCGTGCTTCTAAAACAAACACAACAGCGATATGTAGACTGTGTCATTGATATTGGAGGGTACATCAAATGTTAGAAGTCTGAAAGATTTGCACAGTGTTTGAATCTCTTTTTAGCACATTTCTTGTTCATCACATTGAATGAAGGCACTTGTGTACTACGTGAATAGTGGAAATGCCAGCACTAGATTTTGAGCCAAGATAGGCACTGTGCAAGCATGGCAAGGGTTTTTTGTTCCCTCTCCCTGTCTCTCCTCCACCTCTCTCTTTTCTAGGAACCAGAAGTGATGCATGGGAGCTAGCCAGAAGGGATGTTTACTTTCCATGTTTCCACAATGGGGGGATTTATTTACCTACTCACACTGTGCCTATTGTGTTTCTCTATTCAGCTTGTGTAATGAAGGAAGTTATTTATTTGCCCAGGTAAATAGTGATAAGAATCTGTGATTGGCTTATTGAGATCTCTATGACCATGGACCATTTTGTGTCAAGTGGGCTGAGAAAGGGTTGTGTTTGAGTTGTGGAGATTTGTATTAAATTTGGCTAATCATCTATTGTAGGACAATAGACCTCTTATAGTAAACTTGAACTGTCATGGATATCTGTGAATCTAGCGGTCAGAACTTAATTTGTATGGGTTAGTTTGTGGTTCAATTGTAACAGCAACATTCTGTTTGTCAAAGGTATACAGAGGTCAGTGTACTCCATTGTTGAAGATTTGGAGCAAGTTTCTTTAATGAGTAACAGCTTTTTAACTATTAATAACAACACTTGTTGTTGTTGTTGTTGTTGTTTTGCCCAAGTAGCAATTTATACTTATGGTTGATTGGTAGTTACTTGCTGCTGCCAATCACATTTATTTTTTAAACAATACGATTGTGACACTTCATGAAATAGAGTTTTGCTTTAAACTCATTGATGAAAATATGGAAGTGCTGAAGAGGAGATTTTGAAGCATCCCTAGAAAAAGGTTCTATTCAACACAATTGCATTTGAAGATATTATGAATACCTGAGAGGTGAATGCAAGCACTTTAACTTCCTAATGAATTAAATATTTAGATGACATAAAATGTGAGCATTACTTTGAGCCCTCAATACCCATCAATTGAATTTCCAGACAGGAATTCAAACATTCCAAAAAATATTCCTGTTATTTGAAAAAGATTAACAATTTATAAGAATGTTACACTTTGATGATAGGGTTGCAAAATCTGGAAATCTTATTATGTAACCCTATGAATTCAATGTTTATATTTGAAGTAGGAAGTATTGTGCATTGTTACAGGCAATGAAAATTGTTGACATTGAAGTGAATTATTTGAATTATGTCATTTTCATAATGGTAAGTTTTGTAGACTTTACCAGCCACAATCAATTTGATGTTTTTGTCCATGATTTAAAATCCTGCCCTTCTTGGAAAGCTACAATACCTAGCTCAGTCATATTGAGTAGGCCTATATGTTCCGCCAGTGAAGAAAGCCTTACCCCCCCACCCCCCCTCTCTTGATTTGTTTGGTTTATTTGTACATTTAAGCATGAATTCAAACTCCAGTTCCAGAAATACAAACAATGACAAATGCAATTGTCATAATACTCATCAAAAATATTACACAAGTAGAAAAATATAAGCAACAGCAATGATAGTAGTAAAAACATTTGAAACATGTAAATGAAAAGTTGTTCACATTGTTGTACTTGTAGATATTTTTGTCCCCTCCAAACGAGTTCAAGCAGGGACTATGAAACGGGCTCTGTACGTGTGTGTGTCCGTGTGTCCGTCTGTCCGTCCGTCCGTCTGTCTGTCTGTGCGTCTGTGTGTGATCAAAATGTTCAATTTGCTACTTCTCTGTCATTTATGAGCCAATTTTGATTCTGTTTGCTTTATATGATAGCACTACATGGGAGCTTTGAAACTTCTATACAAAATTTCAGTTGTGACCTTTGACCTTGACCTTTGACCTATATTGTACATTTTGCTTCAAAATGCTACTCCTTCGCCACTTCTAGCCCAATTTCACTTCCGTTTGCTTTATGTGATGGCACTAGGTGAGGGCTTCAAAACCTCTACACAGAATTTTGACCTTTGACTTCTTTGACCTTTGACCTTGATTTTTTACCTATATTGTACATTGGCTACAAAATGCTACTCCGCCATTTCTTACCCGATTTCGATTCCGTTTGCTTTATGGGATGGCACTAGGTGAAGGCTTCAAAACTTCTACACAGCATTTTGACCTTTGACTTCTTTGACCTTTGACCTTGATTTTTGACCTATATTGTACATTGGCTACAAAATGCTACTCCTTCGCCATTTCTAACCCGATTTCGATTCCGTTTGCTTTATGTGATGGCACTAGGTGAGGGCTTCAAAACTTCTACACACAATTTTGACCTTTGACTTCTTTGACCTTTGACCTTGATTTTTTACCTATATTGTACATTTTGCCACTAAATGCTACTTCCGGCGGGGACATATGTTACGCACAGCTTAATTTCTACTTTTCCTTGTTTTTTTTTTTCAATAAATGAGAGAGAGAGAGAGAGAGAGATAATTGAACACAGGAGACAACCATTTTTAGCTGATAGGCTGGAAATGGATGGGGCATCAAAAAATATCTCTCTTTCATTTTCTTTTTTTTGGGGGGGGGGCATTCAGGAAGAATGACAAGGAAGGGCTTGGATAATGAATGTGTTAATTTATGGAAAAATGAAGTAGAGCATATATTCATACAGTCAAGCTCTCTTTGAACTCCAAAGTGTGTAGGAGTGATGTTATAGAGGTCATTTTGATTAAGCTGTCCTGGCCTGCTCAGTTCCATAATTTTCCTACTTTTTATTGGCATAATGAAGGAGTTAACATTCCAGGAATTCCAAACTAGGCACATTGTAGCTGCTGAAATGCCGTGCCCTTGTTCTTGTGACCCTTTTATGCCCCTTTAGAAAATTTTATTGGCTCCTTCATGTGTGTGTGTGTGTGTGTTTGTGTGTGTGTGTGTTATTTGTTGTATTTATCGTGTGTATTGTCCACCTAGCCTGCAAAACACTTTACTTCATCTTAGTAGTATGACTGTTTCAGTAATGAATTTTTTAAAGAAATGAAATAATTAAAACTGGCTATTCAGCAATGTCATACAGCAAAACGGTTCCTTCAGAATTAACTCTTTAGATATAGGCCCTAAGTATTTATCAAAAAAGAGATTTCTTCTTCACCAAAAGTGAGTGTGCAAGAAAGTGTATGATGTAGGTATGTAGTCAAAGCCAAGTGTTGTTTTTTTTTTTTTGTGCAAATGTTTGCAATGCTTGCTGAAATTGAACATATTGGATTATTAGGCTAATACAGTATAATCATAACAAAATTTAATAGGGCACAAGATACATCACATATTATCTGGTAATTTCTTTCATCTTGTGTTGCACTTTTATGAGATGATTATAAAATAAGTTGGTGTTGCATATCTTGGACCAATCGTCTTGTAGGATGTTTGTTTCTTATTACAGCAAGAAAATCCTCCCTATAACCATGGACCGACGACATTCATTGTAGGTCCATGCTATGACCTATGAGGTCATTATTTCTGACCCCTTTGTTTGCATGCCCCGCCCTGCAACTTGACACAGCTCTCTGCCCTAATCTAATGACCTTTGTGACCTTGTCAGGTGGTGAGGAAAGGTTCACATGATCATGAGGGTGGTGCCTCCAGGTGCAGTCCCCCTGTAATCTGTGTAAGAGGTGATGTTGTCTAAAACCATGCAGCTTCCATGGCAATGAATGGCTATGACATCAACTTCTATAGTCTATTGCCTCCGATGAGAACAGTTTTCTTAGTTTATGTGTTTGTTTGTTTGTTTGTGTGTGTGTGTTTATTTTTGGGGCGGGGGTTGCTCAT
The DNA here is from genome assembly GCF_040938485.1 of Diadema antillarum. Lineage (NCBI taxonomy): Eukaryota > Metazoa > Echinodermata > Echinoidea > Diadematoida > Diadematidae > Diadema > Diadema antillarum. The sequence continues at coordinate 3,752,227 of NW_027270982.1, forward strand.
TTCTTTTTTCTTTCTTGCAGAACTACAATGTACTTCTAGTAGATAGGAAAAATGCCTAAAGGATTCAGATTCGATTTGGGATGATTTACATCATCCTGTCATATTAATGGTCATATTAATACTCTCAAGAGCATTGTCATACTTCACAAAAAAATAAAAAATATTGGCAAGAGGGAGATAACACTGCAATTTTAGTAGGTCAGAAGAATGAAATGATACAAGAGAATAACTAAAATTTAAAACATGATATATTCGCGGCATGAATTTTTCACGAATTGGAGCCGACGGCCTCTTTTGCGGCATGACATTTTCACGAACTGCCACTGTCATTCAGTGCACATAGTGTAGACACGAACTTTTGCGTGCATTTAAATTTTGCAAATCTTGCCACTCGTGAAATTTGCGAAATTAAAATGCATGCGAACATTCCTCGCTTTACAGTATACTTGTGTGTATTAATTAACTTCTTTTAAAGGAAACATTTTTAAAGTTGCAGATACATTGAATGAGGTAGGGCCTATATTGAGTCCAGAAAATGATATTAGTATCCAAACAATGAATTTAATATTCATATGAATGAAATGAAACCAACTGAAAAAGAGAAAAAAGAAATGTAGAAATAGTGCTAGAAGAAAAGGAAGAAGAAGAAGAGGAAATAAGGCCTATGTAGAACTTGTTGTATTGGTGTCCTTGTGTGTGTGTGTGTGTGTGTGTGTGTGTGTGTGTTAACAAAACATGTCATGGAACTACATACTGTAGAACGAGAAATGTTCGCGTGCATTTTAATTTCGCGATTTTTCGCGAGCGCCAAGATTCCCGAAATTAAAATGCACGCGAAATTTCTTATCTACACTATATGCATTGAACGCAAGAGGCAATTCGCGAAAATTTCTTGCCACGAAAAAGGCCGTCGGCTCCAATTCGCGAAAATTTCGTGCCACGAATATATCATGTTTTACAGTAAATGATTTATATCTGGATCATTCCATGTCACAAGTATTCTGTCTCATGGTAGAAATCCTACTTGTGGGGCAGACCAAGCAATGTGATAAGACAATGCTTCTAAATGTTCACACACTGTTCCAAGAGGTGACACAGGGTGGGATCTAAACAAGTGTTCTTGGTCTCTTCTATCTTTTTATGTACATGTATGCTTGCTGATACAGGATCGTGCCATATAAGTTTAAGACTGTACATACATGTAGTACAGGAGGCATATGTACACACTTGCCATGCTCCATGTGGTTTTATAAAGTTGTACAATTTACCATCCATTATATCTCTCTGAAAGGTACATATGAACATTTTTATTGTGGAAGATAATGTTTTTTACTTCACATTTCTGTTGTTGTTTTTTTCTCAAATAGCCTCCTGCCCTTGCACAAGATGCAACAGGGAGACAGATTATGCACATAGTTTGCAAACGTTGCAGTGGTAGGCAAAGACACCCCATCCTTATGTTCACAATCACATAGGCAGACCGAATAAAAAATAAAAAAAATAGAGGGTTTGGCAGTGAAACATGTTTGGTGGTGTCACTAGGTGTCACAAATTGGTGGTGTCACTAGTAAAAGGATGGGTATCCCTTGCTTGTGTATTTCGAGTGCACCTGTTCGAACTACCCATACTCTTGGAGTTTGCTCCTTGTAGACATGGTAGTTAGGTAAAAGACTGTGGATGCAGTTTTTGGTACCTCTCTCAGTTTTTCTTCACCCCTGCCAAACAGAAGCCAGTGATGCCAGTAGTGCCACAAATGAGATATTGTTCCAAATTTGTTGAAGTATTGTATTTGCCTGGGTACTATCAAGACAATTTCATGTGGATCATGGATGTACATACTGTTTTATGGGCATAGGCCTAATCTAAATGATTGCTTCTACTGCTTAGTGTGTTTAGAAGTTTCTGTAGCAACGGATAGCGATCTTGAACAGTTCTTCCTAACACATTACATTACTGCCAGCAGCAGGAAATGAGTTGGTAGCTGTCAGACTAACACCATAACATTAACAACAGTGTGGTAATATGCAATACCAGTACATGCCTTCTACAACTGTACTCCTAGTGAGAGAATTTCATTCTGCTGGAAATATCAACAGAACTGTGGTTGCAGAGTGAATGAATTTACTGCTGTGGCAGCTGATATTCATGTGTAGAGATGCTATAACAAGGCACATATTATGCATTCCTTCATTGACATTGAAATATACTATGCAATCATACAAAATCTTCTAGAAACCCTATGTACATGTACAGTATGTCCATCATCAATTGCAGTATGCCAGATGTATTAGTTACACAGTTCACTATCCATTCTGGCAATGAGAGCAATTATCATTTGCATGATCTTGCTTTTTATATTTTCTCCTCAAAGTGGTAATTCCTCATGGCCACACAACATGTTCACATTTACAGAAGATGTACAGATATCATATATACTGATGTACACAAACAGGTGTAAAATAAAAGATGCTACAATGTGATCAAAATTGTGATTTGTTTTCAATTTTCAGTAACTGGTAGAGGAGATAATGTGAAAAGGCCAACGGAATCACAGGCCAATGGTAAGAGCACAATACTTCTTCACATGCTCACCATATCTGTCATAATCTGTCTGTCAGTCTCTCTTTCTATTTTTCTTGGTCTGTTTTCCATTTTGCTAGCCTTAGGTAAACATTGAAAATGACAGGCTAACATACCTGAGTCATGGATTGCTTTAATTTTTATTTGTTACTTCAATTTCTGTAATCTTCCATTGATTTAATGTGTGTAAAATGTGTTTCGGTGACCAAATATGGATTTCAAATGCCCTTTTCCTTCGTGGACCCACCCCAACCCGCCCCCTCCTATTCCTGCATGGAGAGTTGAATTCAACCAGAAGAGGAAAACAAAGAGAAAGATACTTAAACTCCAAAAACCTACCAGAAATTACTTTGTTCAACTATGCTACAGGTGAACTGGTTGATTTTCGTGAAACTCTTGAATACTACAATATTGAATACCCAATGAAATCTAGTCAGAGCCAGAGTATAAATTTTGACTTATTGACTTTAGCTGTGCAATTAAAAATGATGAAAAACTATGCATGAAAATGAAACACGAAGTGCCGTTCAGTTTTGAGTATTTTGGATTCATTCACACATGGCTGTAAAGTGCCAGTGTTTACATTTTTGGACATTTTTGATGGTGTCAAGATTAAATTTGATTATTATCCATAAATGAAAAGTCATGTTTTGTACTGATTTTTTTGAAGGATATCATGTTTGTTTTCTTGTATGAATAAATGAATGAATTTGGGAAGTGATGATTTATTTTTAAGCTGGAGTAACGAAAAAGAAATATGTAGAAAGATATTTCAGATACAGTGCTTTGAAGGGGAATGATACCTAAATACAGCTGTATGTAGATGAAGTAAGTGCAGCAATATATAATGTAAGCAGAACAATCAGTGAAGTTAGAGGAAAATCAAACAATTAATTCAAAAGTTATGAAATTGTAAAGTGTTGGTGTCACCATCGCTGGATGAAAAGAGTTTAAGTTTAAATAACAATTCATGGCAGGAAAATGTTTGTTAAAGATAAAAAGAAAATTCAACTGTTCATTTCTCTAGTATAGTGATAGAGTGCCTGACTTTCCTCTTTCACAAAGCAGGGGGGGGGGGGGGGAATGACATGGTCCTTAACATGTCATTATCAAGTAGAGCCTGGCTTGAGTAGTAGAGGGAATGAGCACTTAACATAAAATTGAAATTAGTGGATTTCTCTTTATATCCCATTTTCATGTCATCATGCAATGATGTCACAGCACTGAAACTTAAAAATTCCATTTACTTTTCAACAGATTGTCTGATTTTTCTCGAACTTCACTGATCAGTCTTCTACTATAAATACAACATTCACACAATCCTCGTTTGTATTTCTGAGGGTATCATTTCCCTTAAAGGCATGTGTTTGTAATGATGTACTTTTGTTGTTGTTTTGTTTTGTTCTTTATCAGAGCCTACAACTGACAACACATCACCTCAGTCATCCACATCAGATGCATCATCCCACAGTAATGCAACATCTGCCATTTCAACATCTTTGTCAACCCAATTAGTAATTTCAACCTCTGAAACACCAACAGATTCATTGAATACTGCAGTAACTTATATAAATGCAAGTGAGACAACTCACCCAGGGAGTACACCACAAGTTGCAGCAACTTCTATTGTCACAGCTGTGATTTCAGATTCACCTCCTCTTGAAAGCAATGCTCCAGAGACAACTAACATAGTGATGACGACTCAAATTGCCGGAACTTCCATTGTCACGGCTGTGGTTCCAGATACAACTTTTCCTGAAAGCAAAGATTTAACATCCACCCCCGAGTCTGGGACTGTACACCGGGGAATGACAACTGAGGTTGCAGCAACTGCCATTGTCACAACACCAACTCCCAGTGATGCCCATGCCACAACAGGAACTCAACCAGTCCCTTCTGAGCTTGAGACATCTCAAGTAGGAACTACATCACAAGTTGAGGCAACTTCTGTCATCACAGCTGTGGTTCCAGATACGGCTTCTCCTGAAAGCAAAACTCGTGCTTCCCTGTCAGAGCCTGGGACGACACCACAAGTTCTAGCAACTAGCAATGTCACAACTCCTATTCCTAGCTCAGCCAGTTTTGAAAGTGAAACTGTGTTATCCACTTTAGAGCCTGAGACAACACACCTACTAACTACAGAAGTTGCAGCAACTAGTTATGTCACAACTGCAATTCTGAGCTCTCCCAGTTCAGAAAGCAATACTGCATTTTCCACTTTAGAACCTGAGACAACACACCTGTTAGAAACAACACAAGTTGGAACAATTACTGATATTGCAACCACAATTCTCACCTCAGCCAGTTTTGAGACAACCAATGTACTGACCACAACACAAGTTGCAGCAACAAGTGATGCCACAAGTACAATTCCTAGCACAGTCCCTCATGATACAAGTATTCCACCCTCCACTTCTGAGTCTGAAACAACACAAAGAAGGATGTCAACACGTAACATCACAGTAACATCAAAATCTCGATCAGGAGGCCGAGGTGACTCTTCAGTAACACAGCGTTCAAGTTCATCTCAAGTGCTGACAAGAGGCAAAACAACAACTCTGCATGAAATTACAACGGAATCTTCAGTCACATCTACAGTAACCTCAGAAGTGAGTACAACTTGTCTAAAAAATAGTCTGCTTGAAAACAGGAGATTTGATTAATTATGAAAAACACTTTTTATGCCACAGTCCCCAAAGGGCATTGTGTTTACAACACACAGCAAAGTGTACGTATAAATGTACGGAATACAGCATTTGTGTATGTGTTTGTGTGTTTTTGTTTCATATTGTCTGCTTATTCAGATAATTTGGAGCTTTAGTCATAAATTGCTGTGTGGAATGAAATCCTGTATGTCCCAAAGGGTTTCAAATTTTGTTTATTTCAGTTTTATGTTTCAGTATCTCCCAAGAGACTGTCAAAACAATGATAGACAAGGTGATATTTGTTGTCTTATGTGTTTAGATTTATATGTATAAATGTGTAGAAAATAGTGAATTCATAATATAGCATGCCCAAAAGGAATTATTATAGTGCAGACATGGTGTCATATGATGGAGGCACTTCCTTTTATGATTTTTATTTGAACACCAGAACAGGTGCCTTACCAATATTTGAGTAGATCATACCTTTCTTAATTCTGGTTTGGATAGCTCACACATTTGCTTGATGCCGTGTTGATCTCAGTACATTCATCCCCCCATCCACAGCCCCCCCCCCCCCAAAAAAAAAAATAAAATATATATATATATATAAAATGTCCTTGAATGTGACTTTTGTTTAATGCTCAAAATGGCCCCCTCTGCACCCTGTGCATTCCTTGCAGACAGGACTCCAACAAGTCAATGTGAGTGATCTGACACAAGATGAGAAGGCCAACATCTTGACACTAAGCTTTCCTGGTGTCAACGTAAGTATTTTCTGTTCATTTGTCCCTTTCTTGTTCCTATACATTTGTTCGTTATGAGTATTATGTTGTCCCTGATTGCTTAACCCTAAAAAGACTGGGCTATTTTGGTAGCTCGAAAGACTGGGGGGGGGGGGGCCTCAAGGCCCCCCCCCCTTAAGATCTCGGCCGTGGATCGCGCGATCGCCGCGGAACTTTGCGCAATGGTAGTGTGCGATGTAATCTACAAGATTGTGTTTTTAAATTTTCCAAAATAGTCTTCTTTTATTTTATTTTGATTAATTATGATAATTTATGCAAGAAATCAGAATCTTTCATCTAAATCAGTAAATCAGGCTCCAAAAGTGCTCATTTTTGGTATAAAAATTCTTTTTGGCATTCTTAGCAAATGTACTTGAGAAAAAATTCGGTATCAAAATTATTTTCTTATTCATTTTATTGTTTCATGAATTTCTTATGTATTTCTTTGTTTTTTCGACCTTTTGTTTTTGTTGTTTTTGTAAAAAATTTGTCACAGACACTTTTTGAAGCATACTACTCCTAAAACAAACTAATTTTAGCCATTGAGAGTAAAAATAAGCATATTTATAATTATATGAACCATGTGAAAAAACTCAATTTGCATTGACTTTGTAGACAATCACATTTTTTAGCCATTTTTGGCCTTACGTGCATGTACAAAAAGTCATGTAACTTCAGAACTGTACCCCCAGGCATCACAAATTTGGTGTCAAAATGTGCGGGAAACTCAAAAGAAAAAAGTCGTGGAGCATCGCGGCGAGAGCATTGCGTGTTGCAGAGTAATCATGCGAAATGTTGAGGGGGGGGGGGCCTCCGAGGCCCCCCAGTGCAGTTAGGGTTAAGTAGAAATATCTTTTCCTGGCAGTCTCATCAAAGCTGGAAGGCCATTTTTACTTGTAAAGTAAAACTGGACAGTCAGCTATTAGGGGAAGATTATCTTTCATGCCCATCTTCTTTCCAACCGTAACCCCCCCCCCCCCCAATTCTTTGCCCAAACTGTAATGTTCTCACTTTGCTGTTATCTCCCTTGGTTTTGTACCTACATGTACTTGTCATGCTGACATTTCACTGATGAATGTAGCAAATAGAATGTGACCTATGTATGATGCATAAATACTAGAGTAATGACAAATTTGGATGTTTCTAAAGTCAATGTGGTTAAGGGAAGACATTTGTATGTGTGATATGATATAATATGAAGTATTTGTTGGTTTGTTTTACTTTTTTGTTGTTTATGGTATGATTCTGTATGCGTTTGTGATGTCATCTGTCATATTTTATGCCACCTCAATCGGTTATTTTCCCCTTTCATTATTCCATTGGAAACACATCCTCACGTTTTGAATGGTATTGAAATTTTGACATGTCAACTGGCAATAATTTTTAGGTTTTCCTTTTCCATTTTATATCAAAATTTCGTCTCCTTTTTTCCACTATTTGAATATATTTCCCTTTTCTATCCTTTTCTTTTTAATAATTTACGGATTTTGTATGATAACTAATATGTATTTCCGTTTGATGTTGTGTCGATGTCACAATCTTTATTTGTAGTTCTCATGCTTCGGTGCAATGAAATTTTTCACCCACTTTAACATTTTACTTCCTTGCCCGCTCGTCTCCATCTTGCCGTATTTGTTATTCTCTATACAAGTACATACTGTATCTCCTTACCTGTTGTGCAATACTCTCACCTATCCCATTTTCTCATGCCCCGGTCTGATGTGTATTATGTCTTCTTTTTTTTTTACATATTTCACGCATGCTTATCCTATCAATGTCATTTTATTTTTTTAATGATTCTAATGTAAAGCAACCGTATCAGCCTTCGAGCTGCTGGATTGTTATTTTATTTTTGTTATACTTGCACTATAAACCATATTGAATGAATGAATGAATGAAATAACTGACTCCTCCAGCTGTAGAAGTTGGATGTACAAATATCTGTAATTGTGCAGGACTTTGCCTTTTTGCCTTTCTGTTGTAAACTTTTTGCTCATATATGTATGCTGTATTATTTGTTTTGTGATAAACCATGAAGTACTATTATCTTTATTTTTAAAAGCAGTGTGTATAAATTGATAATGTTCAGTATGAATTAAAATATATTATGAACATGTATATTACTTATTCACTTTTTTTGAGAAACAGCAGGTCAAATCTGAAACTCATTAAAAAAAACCCCAGTGCTATGGTAGTTTTTGTAAACAACTACTTGTAAACACTACAAAATCCTTGACTCACATATTTATGCCTCCAAAGTACTTGACAGTTCATGTGACGCTGCATTGCCCAATGAGTTTTCTCACTTATGTGCTTTATGCCTGATGCAGGAAACAGACTGGTATTCCTACAAGGCTGCCGAATTCCAGTCGCTGTTAAGTAGAATTCTGAATTTTGAGATCATTATCAAGTACATCTGGCCGACTCCTCTTCAGCAGGATACATCGCTTTATATCTCCTTCATTGCCGAGAGGAATGTTGCCGCGAGGACTGTTGCAAGAAAGCGCAGGTCAGCTGAGTCATCTCAGTCATGTGAGTTTTGCTTTCCTTGCTTTTAACAGAGATTATTGTTTCTTGTCTTTGAACTAAGCCTAGAGAGAGTGAGTGATGTTGCCACTGGAGATGTCCATATTGTGTCTGGTGATTGTTGGTTTTTAGCTCATCTGAGCTATTGTGATCACCCACCATCCAGTGTTCATGAGTTTTTTAAAGTGTCATTAAGGGGGGGGGGGGGGGGTAGGGAAGGGGGCCCCCAACCTCCCAAATTAAGAAGTATTTGAAAATCTTCTTATCTAGAACCAGAAGTGATAGAGTTGAGTTTATGCTATGAGTAAATACATTGATGACCATAGTTTCAAGTTTGTTTATGACAGCTCCAGATATTAGTAATTAATTTTGGTGCTTTGAAAATAATTTTGAGAGAAGTACACAAATGTGACACGTTTATAAGCCCTTGTACCATTTCATACTTCATCAATGCATTGCTTTTTTGCTCTGTTACTTACTTTTTATCATCAGCAAATTTTGGTCTGAATCTGTACTGCCATAAGAAAATGTGTGTTTTCCAAATTTGACATTTAAATCAATTTAATGTATCGTAAACTGACCCTAACAGAATGTTTCCAAGAGAAAGGGCTACTGCTTCACTTGCTGTGACTTACAATGTAGGCCCTATCTACAGTAGCTATGTACAAGCTACAGGGTATGTAGTTGCAGTGGCCTTTTTTTTTTCTTCCAGATGCTGCGCCTATAATTCAGTTTTATCAGTGTGATTGATGGTGAATAGCACATATTCAGGCCAAATTTAAGACCTCAGAGGAAGGGGTGTGTGTTTGTGTGTGTGTGCTTATGTGTTTCCCATACCGAAGTGATGACAGGAACAGTCCAGGTCATTGTGAATGTCAAATGCATTAGGCATTAGTCACCTTTGCTTCTAGTAGCAGAGGTTAGAATCCTCCCCCTTCCAGCTAGCCACCACCATCCCACCACCTGCAGAGTGTCTGCCAAGAGTAGAACAACATCCGCGTAGGTTTGCTGAGGGCACTGTGGAGTCTGCCCATTGCTTTGTGACTGGATTATCTGCAAGAACAAGGCTACTTTCTGATAGAGGAGAATTCCACGAATTCATGGACATGCATGCCGTTCCTCCCCTTTCTCTTCTTAAAGGAAACCAAAACTCATAGAGAAATGTGGATTGAGTGAAAGCGGCAACATTAATAGAACACATCAGTGAAAGTTTGAGGAAAATCAGACAATCAATGCAATGTTTGAATTTTTAAAGAGAAATTGTAGATTGAGTGAAAGCAGCAACATTAGTAGAACCCATCAATGAAAGTTTGAGGAAAATCGGACAATCAATGCAATGTTTGAATGTTTGAAGAGAAATGTGGATTGAGTGAAAGCAGCAACATTAGTAGCATTACATTAGTATAACTTTTGCGACGATTGTCCGATTTTCCTCTAACTTTCACTGATGTGTTCTACTAATGTTGCTGCTTTCACTCACTCCACATTTCTCTGTGGGTTTTGGTTCCCTGCAGTATTTAGTGTACATACATACTGTTTCTTGTGGTGGCTTTAATTTTTGCAAATTCAAAAGTAACTCCTTCAACTTTAATATGATGGTTATTCACAGTAATAGAAACATCACAAAAATGTTTAAAGCAAGCCCTCTTGAATATCCTGACCCCGTCCAAAATTGCTTTATCTGTACGGTTTATATACATGCAGGGCCTATGTCTATAGATACATAATAGCCGATAACTGACTTTTTAGATAGTTTTTGGGTACTATTCAAAATCAAAAGTTTTCCCCTCCCTTTTAACATAAGGCTGCGACAAGATCATCTAAATATAGATGCCATCAGTGTCTCATCATCGATACATGTAGTGTCACAAAGAAAAAAAAAAAAGAGAGAGAAGAGTGTGAGTATCTAAATGTGAGTGATCAATGAACCTCACTATTATTAAAAAGATACCGACAGTATCCTACTCTAAATGTCCAGGCATATACTACGGGATAGATTGTAGGGTTTATGGTCTTCAGTGTTATATCAGACCTCTGCCTTACCATTGCTGTTCTGTTACAATAAAAGAGGATAAGAAAATTTGTTAACCAAGAATATTTATAAGGAAGACAATGAAATGAGATGGTCACTACATATTTGATCGTTCAGAACAATTTGAAGAAATATTTGTCAACATACATTTTTCTCTGCAGGTAGGCGTATAATTTCAGACAGATGAGATTTCTGAACATCACATCTTTCCATGTGAACAAAGGCTGTACAAATATGATTTGTTCACACATTTTCCCTTCTCTTACACAGTGAAAATCAGTGGTATATCTTCATATTTTCGTGCTCAGAGATGTTTGTGGGCCTCTCGTCATCTTCTGTCCCATGAATATTCTCTTTGTCTCAATTTTGAAGCAATCAGAGTAAAAAGCGTGCAGAGTACGGAACGGTCATTCACCACAGAAATCAATCCAGCCATCTTCACTAGCTGATTCACCAAATTACTTTGTGTGTTTGTGTGTGTGTCTGTGTCTGTGTGTGTGTGTGTACAGTGTAGTTTTTAGTGCACTTCTGGATGAGAGATTTTCAGGGAGAAAATGCAGCAAGACACAAAATGGAGAGACAGAGAGAAAATCATGGCCCAGACTTCCATTCTTGGGTTTTCTCCCAGTTGAGGTTGTAACATGATAGCAATGCTTTGTTCCAAATCCTTCATGTGGTTTATGCACAACCAGGTGTCAGACATCGTCTACACACACACACACACACACGCACACACCAAAATTCCCTAGCAGTGTGCAGTAAAGTTCCTTTGTTGGTAGGGAAGTTGGTAGCATCGTAAAGGTGGAGACCTTACTCCAAGTACAAGTTATTTTCTTCATCTATAGGCAATGAAAGGAAGAGCCAGATTCAGCAACCTTCAGTGAAGTTAAATAACTTTCAGTGTCATTTGATCACCTGACAATTTCTTCTGCAGTCACATGACTGTGGTGCTGTATGAAATTAAATTTCCAGTATTCTCAATTGATTATTTCAAAGAACAATAGTTACTATATTCTGCTGATCTTGAACAGTCTCAAGAGGTAAGATTTCATGAAATTTCTGAAACTGCTTTCCCGAGAAAAGTATGACAAATTAAGGGGCTAATTTTGTTAAGTTTTAGGGGCCTGAATTAGCTGGAGTCTAATATTTCCTGTAATATCTATAAAAGTGTTATTTTTTGTGTGAATAATTGACAAAATATTGATGTTAGTAATGTTTAGCAGTCAGTAGACTTGTGCTGTATCAAAATAAATGTGCAGAGTCTAGTTTTTACATTCAAAGGAAACATGAAACATTCTGTGTTGAATGATTTGTGGGTTTATTTTGTGCAGAGGCCTAAGTAAAATTTTGACTTAAAGGGGAAGGCTAGTAACTGATCAGTGGGAATCAGTGGAAATGCTGGGAGATGATTGTTCCAATCCTTATGGGATTCATTCAAGAGTTCATTGTATATCTATTGTTGTGTGAAAATGATTTGCTTCAGAACGGTCTCTTATTGAAGTAATGTGCAGATTAATGCTCCGTCACTGACCAGGGACGCTAACCTGGAAGCATTAAACTGCACATTACTTGAATATGAGACCATTCTGAAGCAAATCATTTTCACACAACAATAGATATACAATGAACTCTTGAATGAATCCCATAAGGATTGGAACAATCATCTCCCAGCATTTCCACTGATTCCCACTGATCAGTTACTAGCCTTCCCCTTTAAAGTTCTGAGAGGGTAGATTCTGCATACATTGTAGCTAGTCATTTCCTGTGGAATGTAAAGTGTACACTGTGATCATACAGTTGGCAGAATTGTGCCAAACAGATGCATGATTGAGGAATATTTCCTGTAATTTCCAGGAAAATATGCTGACATATTTTGCAGCATGAAGCATGATCAAAGAAATCTTTGTGAAAAATCTGTAAGTGTACAAAAGTATGAATATTGTTGGTCCCTTCAAGGAAAATGTAACTAAATACTGTTATAGCCACACCTACTTCATCTTAACTACACCAGTTTATACCCAGGTAACACAGGCAGCAGCTCATTTGTTCAAAATATCAAGTGATTTCTTTACACAACTGCTGTAGAAGTACACCCACAATAGAGCCTAATGTTGAACATTAATTGGCTTAATAGCCTTGGCATTTGCAATTTCTATTTCAAGAATGTGGTAATGATATATTAGAGGTCTTTGCTGTCCCTTCCTCATTGGCCTGCAGTGCCTTAGTTTAATGACCCACTGAGATCCTGCCATGCAGAGCAATAATTGCTTATTAAACGGCTTGACAAACAGCAATCATAATTGAAAAATATGCAAGGGCATTGGGTTTTTGTGCATGTATGGGCTTTTATACGTATAATGTATTATATGTTGATGTGTACTTACACATAGATGTAAGCAATATGGGTATGTATTCATGTCATATATAGTATGTACAGTATGTATTCATGTCATATATAGTATGTACAGTATGTATACATGTATGTATGTATGTATGGGTGTGTATGCATTTTGTAGGTCTGTATGTATTTCATGTGAAAATGTATGTATATTTTTATGCAACAAAGCAGTGGGCTTAAGGGCTTTTTACACTTGTGTTTCTTAACCCCGGACTTTCTCTGACCCAGGACTATCGTTAGTCCCGTACCAATTTTTTCAGCTTTTTACACTCACCAATTAGTCCCGTACTATCTCTTGTCCGGGGCTAAGGAGAAAACTGACCTTTTTACACTCGTATTTCTTAGTCCCGGACTTTCCAAACCACATGAATATTCATAATTACGCTGTGTACTGTACACGTACACGCACGCACCGGCAGCACTTGATTACCTCGTTTCTGATTGGTCAGTGAGGGTCGGACTTCGTCTCCGTCGCTTAGCCCAGGATTATTTTTTCGTTCTGTTTACACTCACTTGCTTGGCACCGCAATTGCGGTGCTAACCCCTGCTATTTTGCAGGGCCAGATAGTACCGTACTATCGGTGGGGCTAGCCCACTTTGGCAAAAACGAGTGTAAACAGAAAGTGGGCTAAGGATAGTCCCGTACCAACGGTGGGGCTAAGGCCCCCCCTTAGCCCCACCGTTGGTCCGGGGCTAAGCAAAAATTTACAAGTGTAAAAAGCCCTTTATAGGCCTAAATGTAAGACCTACACTGTAGGCCTACATTGTAATCTGCTGAGTAGATGAACCACATTCAAGGTCATCATGGCAAATACTTTCTTCCTGGTGTTCATTTAGGTGATGTCATGATTCTCCAGGTAGAGAAATGCCAATATAAGTTTTAGAGGCATAATTTACCATTAGAAGATGAAACAAAAACCCAGCATTAGTGCTTCAAAATAGTTCTAAAATGTGAGTCAGGGATACAAACAACCAATGTAAAAATTTGAATTAGTATAATCTATGTTAAGTATTGTTTAATAAACAAGATGTGAACAGTAGTTATAAAAAAAAAGTTTCCAGACTAAACTATCTACAGTTATTGTTTATTGAGAAAAACAGTGATATCTCGTTATATTTTAGGCCTTGTTACAAAAATTGTATATGGTAGGATGTTTTGTGTTTCAAGTGACCTACACATATGCATCAAATGTGATATCGTGAACATTTTTAAAATCAATGCTCCCGAAGGTAAACAGAACCTTTAATCTTCGTAGCTTGATTACCAGAAGGCATCTAAAGTTTAGTTGCTATTGATGATATAATTGCAACCCCTTTGATGCCTGGCTTTGAAAGATACCAGAACGCATCCGCTACTCCTGCGATTTATTTCCTAGAAGCATGTGCAACCACCACCTAGAGGAAAAGTTTGGCAAGTTGCTTGCAGCTCAAATGATCACTTCTGAAATCACATTACAATGTAAGAATGATAAACTGGTGGTAAGATGGTGTAAAGTGAAGGATACATTGTCATATCAGTGCTTGCATAACATGGTATAGTCAGTGCCTCTTCTCTCTTGATATGCCTGATATAAATCTTGTAGACATTCGAGCATCAGTTACCCTAGACATGGCAAAATTGGAGGTAACCACGTAGTCTCCTAGCAACCAGGGCAGCCGAGGCCAATTCATGTGCCAAAGGTGGTTTGGGATGATTGATTGATGAAAGTGGATTCCCAGCTGGGGCGGATCTGCTTGCTTCTCAAGAGCTTGGTAACATTTGCAGCTCCAACAACTTGGAGAGGGAAATGAGAGGTAGATTGGCATCATTGATTACTATGGCATTTCGTTTTTAGCAGGTTTTCATCCAGCCAAGCACAGACCAAAACAAAGGTTGGCATTTCATTTTCATCAGGTTTTACATCCAGCCAGGCACACACCAAAACAAAAGTTTTCAGAGGAATGCAGACTTCTGTACATGAAGATTTTCTTTTATTGTGCATGAATGGAGCAATCTTACAGATCTCGTAGTCGGGTTAAAGAATAAACGTATATGTATATACATAAAACAGACAATGATCTTTGAGATCCGTATATTTTCATTGTGCTTGAACGATCCATGTGCGTAGGCTAGAACAAGATTTATATGCAGGTCAATAGGAGTCTAGTGATCTGACAATATAATCACTTCACATTACTTATGTAAATCATGACCAGTCATACTTAAAGGTACTGTTTGCCATTGGTAATAGTGATTAAAAGATTTTCAAGATATTACATTTGATGCATGTTTGTAGGTTAGTTGTATCACAAAACAGCCTACCATGTAAAAAAAAGAAATGCAATAAAGCCTAAAATATAAGGAGGTATCACTTTTTTCCCCTCAATTAACCAATTCATTACTGTAGACAGTTTAGTCATGAAACATTTCTTTAATAACTATCGTTCACATTTTGTTTATTTAACAATGCTACATGTAAATGTTGATTATAGTGATTCAAATTTTTACATTAGTTGTTTTTATTCCTAATTCACATTTTAGAACTATCATGAAGCACTAAAACTGGGTTTTGTTTCATATACAAGCGGTAAATAAAGCAGGCATTTGAAATACTGTATATGCCGCATACATAGCAAGTCTAATTTTTTTTTTTTGCAAGTTGGGTTTGCCCAACAATTTCATGAGTGATTGAATTCACGATCATTGAATATAGTAATGAATGGAGAAATGTATGCACACACATCACATTCATGTTGGGGTAAGAGTTAACACTTTTGCATACTGCAAAATACGTGAATAGCACCTGTTTCATGAAATTTGCAAAAATAAAAACCTTACAAAATACATGCCATATAGGCCTACTGTATTACAAGATTATCTCATGCAATTTCATTGAAATTAGTACCATTTTATTTATGTGTTTAACTCTACGAAATTAGAATAATTTGTGATATGAGGTACAGTTTCATTTTGATAGGGAAGTGTTAAAGGGATTGTACAGTACTGCGTTACTGGTTGAGGTGGGGATTCAAGTTTTGAACATTCCTTGGTGAGATAATGAGAAACCTCTCATGAAATATGAAAGAGCATGTAATTTTAAGAAGGATTCAACGTTTATTTGATGAAAATTGGTTTTCAAATGGCTGAGATATCAACAAAAGAGATATCAACAAAAGTGATAATAATGAAAGGCGACAGGCCACGCCTTTTATTAGGATCTCTTTGTTAGGTGATCCGAGTATCCTCTCGGATCACCTTCTGTATCTGTACTGATTCTTTATTCTTCTTTCTTTATTTCTTTATTTCTCCGCAAAAGTTGTGCAAGAGTTAGCTCAGAAAGTGCATTGCCTATCAATGTCAAACTTATACCATATATGTATCATGTCGCAAAGACGACAGCGCAAGTAAAATCATAGTGATCAGTCGACCGTGACGTCACTATGACGTCATTATATGAAAACACATTTTCATGCATATCTCATAAATGGAATGGAATTTTTTAATGTAAATTACGTCACATATATTTCAAGTCAAGCGGGTTCTACTCATTTTCTCAAAAATTCATATTTATCTTAAAACGCGCGCGTATGCGCGCGTTGAAATATTTGTATGCTCAAATCGAGCTCAAAATTTTTTTGCACACGTTTCAGATCATTTGGAGCATTTTTTGAAAAATTGAAAAAATTGGACGGACGCGTACGCGCGCGCACATATTCGCACGCACAGCTAGTATGCAATAGAAATTTTCAGTTTTTTTACACGGATGGGATGTCCAAAATGTCAAGGAATATTTCTACCAAGTTTCAAGTCGATCCGACTCAATATGACGTCATACGGGCCCGTCAAACTCAAAATTCCGCGCGTGCGTCAATGGGGATACACAGTGCAACTATGCCAAACAACCGCCGATTTTAAATCGGATTTTACTCGTCAGGATGGACGGTGACCCCCCATTTTCTTGACATATTCTGAAAGCTGATGAGTTGTACATGTTATTTCATGGGTTGGCTATGCTGACAAAATGATTAAAAGATATCAAATTTCTTAATAAAGTCAAAAAAGTAAATTTTCAAAATGACGTCATCAAATTCCAAGTTTACTCGAGCGTATCTCACTTATCCTTTGCCATTTTTCACCCAAATTTCAATATGTTGAAGCTTATGAAATGTTCTTTCATAAATGTACAAACACAATTTTGATTTAATGACGGCATCACCTCGTAAAAATGGATTGAAAGTAACCTTGTCAAATTTGACCAGTTTACGTGTAATCTCTATGGCAGTGCAGTTTTTCTGGAAATGAAAATTGACATTACTATCTTTATCGAGCACTAGCTCACTTATGCTTCGGTGAATTTCTAC
Source organism: Diadema antillarum (assembly GCF_040938485.1). Taxonomy (NCBI): domain Eukaryota; kingdom Metazoa; phylum Echinodermata; class Echinoidea; order Diadematoida; family Diadematidae; genus Diadema; species Diadema antillarum. The sequence goes on from NW_027270982.1 coordinate 3,769,531, forward strand.
AAGATTTTGATATGTTGTAGCGGAGACTTTGGGCTATCGTAAATGTGCCCTTCGTTTCTTCATACGATGTCGGGATCACGTCAAAAAACTTGGTTGAAATTAAAGTTTATCTTCGATGTATTGAAATATTTCTTTCTTTTTGCAACTTTATATGCAATAACTCAAGAAAAACATTCCCTATCACCACCATATTTTGCACATGTTTAGTTCATGTCACGAACATTATTTCATAAAATAACAACTACTTGATCAGATGCCATCTTGGGTATGTAAATTAGGGTCAAAGGTCATAAATGTTTCATCCTGTATCTTGGTGAATACATATCCTATCTTTCCCATATTTTGCACACGTAAAGACCATGTTACAAGGATCATTTCACAAATAACTACTTCTTGCTCAGATGTCATCTTGTCTATGCAAAGTTGTGTCAAAGGTCATATGTACTTCTTTCTTTATCTTCGTTATGACGTGGTATCTCTATGGGAGGGAATTTTTTTAAATGTGAAAATTGACATGATTGTCTTTATCGAGCACTAGCTCACTTACCCTTCGGTGAATTTCTCCTCGATTTTAATATGTTGTAGCTGAGACTGTGCGCTATCGAATGTGTGCCTTCCTTTCTTCATACAATGTCGGAATCATGTTAAAAAACTTGGTTGAAATTAAAGCTTATCTTCGATGTATTGAGATATTTCTATGTTTCTGCAACTTTCTTTGCAATAAGTCAAGAAAAACAGCCCCTATCACTCCCATATTTTGCACATGTTTAGTTCATGTCACGTACATTATTTCATAAAATAACAACTACTTGATCGGACAACATCTTGGGTATGTAAATTAGGGTCAAAGGTCACAAATGTTTCATCCTGTATCTTGGTGAATACATGTCTTATCTTTCCCATATTTTGCACACGCAAAGATCATGTTACAAGAATCATTTCACAAAATAACCACTTTTTGCTCAGATGCCATCTAGGTTGTGCAAAGTGGGGTCAAAGGTCATATGTACTTGTTGTATCTTCGTTATAGTGTATACAGATTTGGTACCAAAGATAGCAGATATGACTCCCTTTTCTAAATGAGAATCCAAACATCACACGGCCAATGTCTCTGACCACAGATGAAACCTGCATGGTCATGCCTATTGCGATCAGGACTTGAATCATTGATTAAAAAAAAAGATCGGATCACCTTAATTTGTCAGTGATGACAAATTACAATCTCTAGTTTCACCTTGTTTTTGGATATCTCAGCCATTTCAAAACTGATTTTCATCAAATAAACTTTTGATACCCCTGAGAATGGCATGCTCTTTGACATCTCATGGAGTGGTTTCTCAATATCTCGCAAAACATGAAGTTAAATTCTTACCTCAACCAGAACTGTACACACCCTTCAAGACCGGTGTCTATTTTTCAGTTTATATATTGGGGGGGGGGGGGGGGGGGGGAGTGTTAGAACAAGGGCTTGAGGTGATTTTGCTTACTAGTTTTGTTTGTGCACAATTAAGCTTTATTAGTAACACTTTTTTAGTCACCAGTGTAGGTTGTGTGAAGAAAACAGGTGTTGAGCGTTGTAGGATAAATGCACTTAATCGAGTTTTTCAATACACTGTACCTCCTTCCTCCAAAAATGCTGGTGAGCATTACACCTGTACATACCATTGTGTGTCTGCCCGACTGTTCCACCTCTTTTGTTTTTGTTTCTGTTTTTTGTTTCTGTTTTTTTTTTGTGTGTGTTATTATTACTGTACGAGCTGAAATTTTCGCGTACAGATACAAATGTACTTTCGCGAATTGCTACTTGGAGGACATTTTCGCGTGTTGTTAATTTCGCGGTTACAAGGGTCTAACTGAACTTAGTTAATCGCGCGTTGTTATTTTCGTGTGTTGTTATTTTCACGGTTTGAAGGCGATTCGCGAAATTCGCAAAAATAAAACCACCGCGAAAATTTCAGCTCATACAGTACTTGTTTTGTTTTTACTCATTATTTTAGAGTGCTTTGTTAAAACACATTGAGACGTAGTCATGATTGCATGATTTTAATTTTCAAGCAATTAATGAAGACAGTCATTAACAGGACCCTTTCAGTTGTTGTTTTTCTTTTACACGAACATGTCTCTTGTCTTAGACACACTTTGAAGGCTGCCTTTTATGTCCAGGAACATCGTTGGAATGCATTTGATAAAGCTTTGGCAAAAAAAAAGAGAGTCATTAGGGTCATCTGGTGCCGTGGAGAAAATTATTTTACCCATACCAGCAGGTTGAACGCTCGCCATTTTATCTTGTAACATTCACCTGCCAGACGACAGTTGAGAAAGGGGAGCTGATTAGTTGCAAACAATTTGTGAATTTATCATCGGCGTCCTGTATGTGTGGCAATCTCTCCTGTGACAAAGAATGAGTGTTTTGGAAATAGGTGTCATGGTTCTCAGGAGGGAGATATGGTTGTGGATGAGCCCTATGGTGAAACGAAACTATGTCAAGATATGTTTGTTTTCATTTTTGTAAGACTGTCTTTCACTTTTGTCAGGAACTACTGGAGATGTAATGGCTCTACAAAAAAAAAAAAGAAAAAAAAAGAAATGAGATGTCCTCGTTTCTAGTTGGAGATATGTAGGTCCATAAGATAAAGTTCAATTTGTTGTTCATCAAAAAGTCATTTGAGACTAGAGAGTGAAGAAAGTGATATGACTGAGAGAGCCTCAGGAAGAAAGAGAGAGAAGGTAAGAGAGAGGATGAGATAGATAGATAGATAGATAGATAGATAAATAGATAGATAGATAGATAGATAGATAGATAGATAGGTAGATAGAGGGGGGGGGGGGGGGGTAGCAGGAAAATGGGGTAAAATCTAAAGTATATGGTAAGAGAAGCAGTAGGAGCCCTAGACATAAACTTGAGGAAAACACATAACAGGCTCTCAGGTAGAAAGTGGGGAGAAAAAAAAAATGAGAAGAGATTGCTTGGCACCATGCCAAGAGATGAAGAATATCTGAAAGGTCATCTGGTGCTCATAAACGCAGTGCGTCAGATTGCGAATTGATATTGGAGAGATGTGCTTATGCCAGGCCAAGAAAGGAAGAAAAAAAAAATGATTGCTGGAGATGGTACGTCGGGTTATGTTGCCATGCAGGAGTGCAGCGCAGTCCTCACTTTACTGTTTCGGTTTGGGGGAAGTACACTTGTAGTTTCCGCACTCACACTGAGATTATTCAAAACTGACCACTGGGGAACACACATAGAGATAATAAATGTCTTACATTGGAACGAAATCACTTGCACTTTATTTACAATTCTTTAAAAAAAAATCGCAATGCACTCAGATATTGAATCTGTTGCATATTACTATAGCCCTACTAAAGTTTCCATTCAGGCTAGTATAGGCAGGAAAACTGGAAGCTGTAGATTTGCCAGGATACTTTCTGGAAAGAAACTAGAGCAGGATAAGTGATTGATGCTAGAGATTGATCCTCTGAGATGATGTCAGCTGGGTCTACTAGGCAGTACCTCATTAACCCAAATAGGCTGATTTGGTTTCAGGATTATTATTTACAAGGTATTTTCCTAAATTTTACGATTTATTGGGGGGGGGGTTGAGGGGAGAAAAATAAATTACTGCCAGAAAATGTCATTGTATGTAAAGAATTGCTGTTGCAGTTGTTGTTTTGTTTAATGAAACGTGGAATTCATAATCCGACAATATTTAATGAGCCACGTTTAAGCTATATTGCCTGTTATTCTTATGTCATGAGGTCATTGATGGTGGTTTGCCTATTTTGTTATGTTGGAATGTTTATATGTAAGTTTGTGTGGTCGTGTGTGTGTATGCATATGATGATGATGATTAATAAATGGAATGAAGTAGATGTAGAAGCAATACATTTTCTGAGAGTGGAAATAAGGCCAAAAAAAAAATTGTTGCATTGGCGTAACATGAGATTTTCAAATAGGGTCGGTCGGGCGGATTTTTTTTCTTTTTTTTTTTTTTTTTTTTGCTACCTGCATTTTACGTGTAAAACTCGTGCTCAGCTCAGTAAACAGTTACAACTGCTGCACCGAATGTGCTGTGTTCATCTATTCTACAAATCATTTATGAGGCCGATATTACTGGAATTATACCCCTTCACAGAATTTAAAGATGTTGAAATCCCTATCCTGAATGTTTTCACTTCATATTTTACTATTTTGACTTAGATAAAATAGATGCAAATTGACCCATATGTACGATCTTTTCATCGCACACGGCAATCTCTATTACAGTCCCACATATACAGATTCGTGTAAGTTCTCCACACAAGAAACCTATGGCAAAACTGTGCACAATACATCGCAGTCTGAATGCTACGTATACACTGAATAAATCTTGTTGAGTACGTGTCCGTGTTGGAAACAGATGACGTACTGATCAAGGAAGGCTTATGCGAGGTGCTAGATCTCTCCCTCGTACATCCGATATCCCCAGAGCCGTTTCCACTTCCGGGTTTGTGCGATCGCGATCGCAATCAACAAGATATTTGATATCGATAGCAAAAAAAAATAATAAAAAAACATGGGGTCGGCGGAATTTTTAGGGTCGGGCGGGTTACGCCAATGCAACAATTTTTCTTTTTTGGCCTAACACTCTGGAATATTTCTTTCTGCATCACATCACAGAAAAATATGTTTGTTTGTTTGTTTTTTGCCATGCACCGGTGACATGGCTATACCAGCAGAGTTTTGATGGTGGTAGAAGTTCATGTGTGCCAAATGTTGAGCAATATTAATTATGAGAACAGATGAATGTGTCAGAGTTGGGATTTTTTTGTCGAGCCCACCGGAGGTGAGGGGAGACTAAGGGATCGCCTGTGGCGTCCGTCAGTCGTCTGTCCGTAACGCTACAAAAACTTTAATAACTCTTTACTCTGAGCTTCAATTGCAATCAAACTTTGAGGGAAGAGGGGTCATACAAACATATTTCACATTTTACCATATGTGAAGGTCACCTCAAGGTCAAAGCTCACAGGCAGGGGTCAATGAACTTTAGGGCCCAATGTTAAGTTTGTATGGCGCGTTTCTGTTGGTCATAACTTTTGATCCATAACTCCATTTGTGATAAAACTTGGATGGTAGATGTCCCTTGGGGAGTGGATGGTCACCACAAGGTCAATGGTCACAAACATGGGTCAAAAAACTTTTAGAGCCCAATGTTAAGTTTTTGTGGCGCGTTTCTATTATGGGTCATAACTTTTGATCCATAGGTCCGTTTGTGACTAAACTTGGATGGTAGATGTCCTGTAGGGAGTGGATGATCACCACAAGGTCAAAGGTCACAAGCAGAGGTCAACAAACTTTTAGATCCCAATGTTAAGTTTTTATGGCGCGTTTCTATTATGGGTCATAACTTTTGATCCATAGGTCCGTTTGTGACCAAACTTGAATGGTAGATGTCCCTTGGAGAGTTGAAGGTCACCACAAGTTCAAAGGTCACAGACAGGGGTCAACAAACTTTTAGGGCCCAATGTTAAGTTTTTACGGCGCATTTCAATTATGGCTCTTAACTTTTTATCCCTTTGTCCATTTGGGACCAAAGTTGGATGGTAAATGTCCCTTGGGGAGTTGAAGGTCACCACCAGGTCAGAGGTCATAGGCGGGTCAATGAATTTCTGGGAATTAGATTAACATTAATTTCTTCTACGTGAATGGGCAAGACACAATTTGGCACTTGCCTTGTTTTTTCAAACTGTTAGCTCCAACTGGTTGATAACCATGTGAACTTGGTCAATTATGCATTCACATTTTATCATGTTTTTTATGCATGCACATGTCATTGCACTATTTATGCATTTGCGATTTCGCTTGTGCTTTTGCACTATTAAAAATAAAGGATTGTGGCCAGGAACAAGGAAACCAACGTAGAGATTTTGTAGTATCACTTTTACTTGGTGACACACAGGAGGCAAACTGCATTTTTTTCAAAGCTTGGCAGATTGACTGTCAGAGCATTACTGTAACTTGTCTTAAAAGGAGTTTTAACCAATCCCCCATCATTTCTGTCACTTATATCTACTCATTTGATTGCATTATAGCTATACTAGTATTGGGAAAACTCAATATAATGAATACTGGCAATATACTGTGCAGTGGGTGTAATTAATTTTTTTTTCTTCCTTCCATGCAAGTGAATGCATTTTGCTGTTCTTAGAATTATTTCAATTAAGACAGAACGACTGTAATAATTAGCTGAATCTAGTAACTTCCAAACAAAGAAAAACATAGTTCATAGAACCTTTGTGGGCGAGAGCAATTTTCTTATTAGTGTTGTCTCTGTATTACTTGTAATGATGAAGATGTCCAAGAGCCCACCTGCTCAACACATTATCTCCTTGCTCACATTCCTGTTTGTGTTGTGTACAATGCAATGGCATGCTATGTATGACTCCTTGAACTCTCATGTCAAGATCTATGTCATGACCAGATACAATGTTAGACCATGGACTGCTTCAGGCATTGATTATTGCCGTGCAATGCATACCACAGAATTAGCTGTGATTCTGTGGTGCCTAGTATGCCCAAAGTTGCAGCAATACTGTGACAATGCTAACTGCTCACTGTGCACACCTTTGTGCATTTCTTTGTACAGTTCATACCCAACCGAAGGAATAATGATATGGTCATCTCTCTGAGAAACATTGCATATTTTGAAAAGTCTTATATTCAAGAAAAACAACAAAGAGGGGGAAATTGTTTCATAAATGAAAATATCCAGCATTTTATTTGTTTATTTAAGATTATTTTTACTCCGAAACGCTGCAGTTTCGGCACTTACATCATAATAAATAAATATTTAAACTGGTAGTCCTGCACATATTGGCATATATATTTGTGCAATGCATTTTGTGCTTCCTGATATTAACAAATATTAGCTTTAAGGAGAAAAATAACTGATAACTGATAGCATCTTTTAACACATCTTGATGTTAAGTGTAATCATAAATTGCATATTTCCACATAGCCAGGGACAGCCAAGATACTTTGAGGGAAAAGTCAACTGGGCTCATTGTTCTAGAAATGAAAAGATTGATTGTTGGAATGGATGGTGTTGAATATCCCTTGGTAGCTAATGTGTCAACTGGATTGTTAACAATCAGCTATTAAACAAGCTAAAAATTGTCAGCAAAATATCAAAAGACAAGTCCACCTTCATATCCATGTGGATTGAGTGCATGCAGCAATATTAGTAGAACACATCAGTGAAAGTTTGGGGAAAATCGGACATTCCGGTCAAAAGTTATGAATTTTTAACGTACCGTATCTGCGTAGTCACTGCTGGATGAGAAGACTACTGCAGTGTATGATGTCACATGCATACAACAATATAAGGAAAACATAAAGAGAATTTTACAAAATGTTACTTTTTGAAAAAAGTGCACATTTCCTCGACTCGTCCCTGATGTATGTTGAGGGTAATATCATCCCCCCCCCCCCCCGTGCCTTTTGACAGAGGGAAGTCAAGTGTCCTTTTATTATGCAAGAAAAGTGAAAATATCTTGAATTTTCTTTATATTTTCTTTAAATGGTGGTACACATATGACATCACAAGCTGTAGTAGTCTTCTCATCCAGAAGTGACTATGCAGAAACTTCAAAAATTCATAACTTTTTTTAATGAATTGTCCGATTTTCCTCAAACTGTTGCTGATGTGTTCTATCAGTATTGCTGCATTCACGCAATCCACATGTCCATGAAGGTGAACTTGTCCTTAAAGGGACTGTACAGTACTGGTTGAGGTGGGGATTCATGTTTTGAACATTCCTAACTGAGATAATGAGAAACCACTTCTGAAATATGAAAGAGCATGTAATTTTAAGAAGGATTCAACGTTTATTTGATGAAAATTGGTTTTCAAATGGCTGAGATATCCAAAAAAGTGATAATAATAAAAGGCGACAGGCCACGGCTTTTATTAGGATCTCTTTGTTTCACCTTGTTTCATCAATTAAACTTTTGATACCCCTTAGAATTGCATGCTCTTTGTCATCTCATAGAGTGGTTTCTGAATATCTTGCAAAACGTTAAAAGCTAAATCCTCACCTCAACCAGAACTGTACACACCCTTTAAAGACAGAGAGTTTGTGTCATGGTAACCTGGCCCCTCTCGTTTACCCCATATCTGTAGTAATCTAGAATTGCAGAAGGATGTTTTGATACTTTTTTTTTAATGCTATTATATTTGGTTTCACATGAACTCGTGAAAGTCTCATTACAGAAGAGGTCTTTCCCCCTCCCCCTCCCCCCCCCCCATTAGAAATATACTTAAAATAGTAATTTATATATCCTGACAGATGTAAACAATCGTAATCGTTATGTGATGATTGCAGATGGGAATGGATCTCATTCCCATATTGCTAGTGGCTCTGTTGATGACACAAATGATGTGTGTTATGGCTGATGTGAAGTGTGTTTGGTAGACAACATTCTCCCAGTGGCATTGATCTTAGCAGTGCATTCCACATTGCTGTAGAGCAGTTGTACCTCATGAATTGATAGTACCCTCCTTTGAAAATGACACTGATGAACCAGAACCCATTCACATTAGTGAGGTACTCGAGGTTTGTAGCAGGATCACAGATGATGAAACGTCAGCATACATGAGTTTGCAATGGCTCTCTGCTTTCAGACCCATGAAGTGTGAGAAGTGCTCTTATGCACCGAAGCAGGTTCAGAACTAGAAAATACTTCATTTGACATACTGTATAAGCTGTTATTTTCGCCAGGGTTTAATTTTCGTAAATTTCGCGAATCACAGTTGGATCGTGAATTTAACAACACACGAAAATGCCTCCATGTGCTTTGTCGATACAGCATTAATGAAAGCGTTGGCGTCAATTCGCGAAAACAACATCTCGCGAAAATGTCTGTGACCTCGTCATTCGCGAAAATATCTGTAGCCGAAATAACAGCGCATACAGTACAACAAATCAAGGTTCTTTATGCTACAGTGGTTTACACGCACATTTCAAAGAGCAAAGAGGAACGTTCATGTTGAAATGACATTATAATGTGAAATGGGTCTTGAATTGCGCAGGCAGTATCCTTTTCTGTGATGGATAAAGCAGCAATGTTACCACAAGAAAAGCAATTGCTGTCTAGCCTGATATCAAGAATGTATAATTATTAATCAAGAGCAGTGCACTATTGTTGCATGTGCATGCTTAACTCTTTGTAATGTCAACCTGTCAATTAAAATTATGAAATGTTTCAACATGCTTGAAGATAATTGACTTATTTGATGAGATAAAAAGCTATGGGAGATCTTCTGCCATGCTACGATAGCTCCATGATAACATTTAAACAACAGGACTTCACATTTGTCTATATATTTGATAATGCATTAATAGGAATTATAATTTTTTTCCATCACTTGAGAGTTTGCACAATTTCATATTTGATAACATTACAGAATACAACAGGAAGAATTTTTTGTGCTGTAAAGATTCTGACTTTTTGACTTTCTGAGTTTTTATGCCACCACACTGAAGGGTGCAAGAGGCACTATGCCTTTGAGTTGTCTGTCTGTTTCATATCTTCTTAATTGTGATTTACGATAAACTGCAAGAGGATTTTCATTGTGCCTGACTCAGTTGCACTTTAGTTGTATGTGAGGTACAGATGTGCTGACACTGAAGATTTTTGGCAAAATCTTTTGAAGTCAAAGGTCACTGAATTTTGGCCGGAAATGACTTTTCTCAGTTTCATTTACAAATATTTAATGGTAATATCCTTACAGTAGTATTGGTACAAAGAAACAGGCAATTTGGTACTTGTGGTGATAACTGGTGATGGTCAAAGTCACGATCACTTGTCAATGGTCATTGTACTTTTGCCCCTCAAAAAAAAAAGAAGAAAAAGAATGTCCTTGCCAGTCTTCATCCATTGGTACTTTGGCAGGAAGAGTAGAAGTGATAAGACAGTATCTTGCATGAAGATAACAGTGGTAATACGTTTATTCAATTCAATTCAATTCAATTCAAACTTTATTTCATCTTTCGAAAAAAACATAAACATTTCACTTTCATTGGTAACAAAGAATAAGGTTACATTTATAATCAAAACAGAGTAAAATTGAAAAGAGAACATAATTGTGGAACCTTGAAGTAACAAATAATGTTGTAATGAAAATTGACTGAAGTGATATAGACGATATAACATTACACAAAATATCGAAAAATGGAGGGACCCACTAAAAAGGCAATGCTTGTAGAATGTGGGCCCCTCAGGTACAGAATGTCAGTAGAAAACGAACAGATGCAAAAAGGGGAAAAAAGATCGGGAATAAAGTCAGATTAAAAAAAAAGGTCTGGAAGCCCAATAAGAAGACAGAGTGACGGACAGACACACATACACAGGCGAATGAACATTAAACGAGACTGAGACGACAAAACTTATGAAAGGGGACTTCAATGCAAGACAGAACGAGACAAGGTTGACATATAGGAAGACAATACAGCAGACAGAAAGGAAAAACAGATCCAGCGATCCTCGACAGAACTATGTCGAAAAAATATTGGGATGCGAGGAAGGGATACATAAATATGGAAAAATAGAGAGAAATAGATGCGGAGGTACTACAAGTAGAATTGAATCTACTCAGTAAGAGTCTCAGGACAACAGGGACGAGAGAATATGTGAGAGTATATTATTGGTAATCATAATTCTTCGGAAAAAATTAAAATGAGCCAACAGGCTGATTCACTTCTGTAGGAACATAACATTGCAATAGAAACAACTTTAATCTCCTTTTAAATGAAAATATAGAAGGTGAATTTCTTATGTCATTATTCAGAAAATTCCAATATGTTGGGCCAGTATAAATAAGTGTGTTCTTAGCAAGAATCGTTCGTAAGAGAGGTAAGTGAAATTCATTGGAACGTCGAGTGGGATAGTCATGGAATGATTGATTTCTTTGAAACATAGAATCGAAAATGGAGGGGAGTGAGTTGTTGCTGTACATATACATAAATTGCCCCAAATTAAATAAATACAAATCTTTAATTTTTAGCAGCTTATTTGCGGCAAATAACATATTTGAGTGGGAGGGTATGAAAGGATAACTGATGACACGGAGAGCTTTCTTTTGTAGAAGGAACACTCTATCCAGTAGGTTCTGGTGAGTGTTGCCCCAAACTATAACACCATAATTAAGATATGGCAATATCAGTGACGAATATAACATAAGTAATGATTTTTGTGGGATATACAATTTCATTCTATTTATAACACCTATATTACGTGAGATTATGTTGGATATATAATCAATATGTAACTTCCAGGAAAGTTTGTCATCAACAATAATTCCAAGGAATTTAAAATGTGAAACTTGTTCTAAATGAAAATCATTCAAAACTATAGCTGTACTCAAAATGTCAACAGTATTACTAAAAATCATATATTTCGTTTTTTGGGTATTCAATGATAATTTATTGGCTCTTACCCAATTATTCACTTTTTGTAATTCAGTATTGACTTTTTGAACAAGAAAATTGACATCATTGTGGGCAAAAAATACACTGGTATCGTCAGCAAAATGGATAAAGGATAGTACATCGGATGCCTGGCAAAAATCATTGATATAAATAATAAATAATAGTGGCCCTAATAAACTTCCTTGTGGAACGCCAAAATTCACTTCTCTTATTACTGAAAAATTGTCTTTAATTGTAACAAATTGTCTTCTATTTCCTAAATAACTCCTGAACCACTCCAAGGCCTTCCCACGTATTCCGTAATGTGATAACTTGTGGAGTAGAATATCATGATCAACTGTGTCGAAGGCCTTGGAGAAGTCCAAGAAAATAGTAATTAAATGAGAGTGATTATCAATTGCATGAGCCACTTGATCAACAAAGTATAAAAGAGCATGAGTGGTATTATGCTTCTCTCGAAAACCAAATTGAGAATTAGTCAAAATATTATGCAACTTTAAAAAATTAATAGTTCTCTTATAAATGAGTTTCTCTAAAACTTTGGACAACGATGATAATAATGAAATTGGACGATAATTACTGACTTCATATTTGTCACCCTTCTTAAATAATGGAATTACTTTGGCCAGTTTCATCTTTTCAGGAAACACACCATTAGAAATTGATAAATTGAAAATATGAACAAGTGGATCAGCAACTGAAGATATAACACCTTTAAGAATACAATTATCTATGTCATCATAACCAGAACTCCTCTTGTTCTTAAAGGAAGATACAATATCCATAATCTCATGCCTATTGGTTGGAGTAAAATAAACAGAATTGGGATTGCACTGATCTAGGTATTCAGTAAAGTGATGCTCTGACGCAGGGATATTTTGGGCGTAATTTTCACCTATCTTTGAAAAATAAGAATTGAAAACATTTGCAATGTGAACAGGGTCACTGATGATTTCATCATTCAACTTAATATTATCAATAGCTGAATGTTTACTCGAAACATTCATAGCTTGCTTTAAAACATTCCAAGTGTTTTTCATATCAAACTTATATCTTTGCAGTTGCTTAAAATAATATTTTTTCTTTTCGGAACGTAAAATCATAGTTAGGGTATTTTTATATGAAGTGTATTTATGTTTTGATCGCTCAGTTTTTTCCAATTTGTATCTATAATATAATCGATTTTTCCTGTTAATCGACCGAAGAATTGATTTTGAAATCCACGGTAATCTAGGAGTCTTTTTATAGTCTGGTTTCTTTTTTTGCTTTGGAATTACATTATCCAAATGAAAATTGAATATTTCCATGAAATAATCAAAAGACAAATTGATGTCATCACTTTCAAATACTCTAGACCAGTCAGCATTTTCGAGAACCGCATCAAGACTAGCTAATTTTTCAGACGAAACTCTACGACTTAATAAAGGAGATCTAAAAAAATTAACATTATTAACAGAGGTTTTAAGAGCAAAATGAGTCATAATTGGATAATGATCAGTCATATCTGAAAGAATTATATAAGAATCAGTAAGGGGTAGGATGTTACTAAACAAATTATCAATAAGGGTAGCAGAGTGATCTGTGACACGCGTGGGTTTCGAAATAAGCGGAAGAAAAGAGGAGCACAAAAATGTCTGAAGAAACTCGTTTGCGACAGTATCATTCCCCGACTTAAGTAAGTCAATATTAAAGTCGCCGAGGAAGAAACAATCTTTGTTTTTAAAAACAGGGGATTTTACCAAATCAGAAAGGTAAGTTAAAAAATCCTTGATATTGGAGTTGGGAGGTCTGTACATAATGCCTACCACAATATTTCTAATTCCTGGTATGCAAATTTCTAAAAAAAGGGATTCAACAATATTATCCATTCTCGAAATATCATCATGAACAATACATTCAAAAGTATGCGATATATAAAGTGCAACACCTCCACCACTCTTATCGGGTCTATTATTGACAAACATTTTATAGCCGTCAATCGAAAAAAAACTTTCAGAGTTAGAATTTAACCAGGTTTCACTTAAACCAATAACAGAGAAAGACTGATCAGCATCAGTCTCTAAAAATAATTTGAACTCATCAAAATGTTTGTTCAAACTCCGAATATTTAAATGCAACAAAGAAAATATATCATTAGAAAAACTATTACACATATCTTTACATTGATTCACCGTAATATAATTACACGACATATTTTCATTTAACTCTTCACTGAAGTCAGAGGGCAATTCATTTACGGAAGAGTTTAAATTGTCAGCGACAGAATTGTCATAAAACATTGATCGTGAAGTAGATGCTCCACCAACTGAATCTAATTCTAACCTTATTTGCCTGAAAAGCTCAAAAAAGTCATCATTTGATAGAGAACTAAACGGAGCATTTGGGAAATTAGCCATTGTAAATGTGGGACATATCTATGAGAGTTTGTGTTGTCAGACAATCCGCAATTACAGGAACGAGTGAGCATTGCAAGAAAATAATCAACCAACAGAGTGAGGTAGGATACTGGAGAAGCCAAAGAACATGAAATTTGTCAAAATCATGATGGACAGAGGATCGCTGCGAAGAAGACGAACAGGGAGGAAAAGAGAGCAGTACAAGGTAGACGAGAAAGTTCAGTGACAACGAAGAGAAACATGGAACACACATAACATGTAAATGAGGACAAATTGGTTGTCTCCGAGGGCTTCCGAGACGATGACAATAGAGAATGTATAACACAGAAATCCGAGCGGACATTGGGAACGACATGCATAGTTTTTGACTGGCTCCCGTTATGTAAAGCTAGTGCGCTTTGAGCACGCGAAAAGGTCCAGTAGTGATGTAGTGAATGGATAAAAAAGAGAAAAGAATTACTATGCTGAAAAGAAAGACAGGATAGAAAAAAATTTTTAAAAAATACCTGTTTGAAAGACAAAACTATCGAGTTCAGCATCCTGCTGTTAGAAATAAGATTCGTGTGACACACTTTACGCCTCTCAAACAAGGGCATTCACCCATATAACCTATTCTATGCAATTAAGATGTGACATTGCGGGTACACACGCATGGGAGTTCCTAACATGTCACGCCAACTCATTGACAGTATCACAAACCAAGGCCGAGTAAAAATTACCATTAAACGCATATAGAAAGCTGTGAGTGGTGCGAGGTATTAACCAATCGGGTTTAAAAGACTCCCATTATGCTGTAAGCGGTGCGATGTTTTAGCCAATCGGGTTGTAGAGACTCATCGTTATGTGTAATCAATATACAAGGAAGACATGGGGAAGGATTTATAAACATAACAGGTTTCGG